>NC_092373.1:7427090-7727090 GCF_030028105.1 Mobula birostris
TTGTCTGAAGAATTCCGGGGATTTGAACAGTTCTGGCAGACAGACAGAATTGAACCCAGGCACTGGCGCTGTAATGTAAAGCATTGCACTCTACGCTATGGTAATGCGCCACGCTCCCCGCTACGGTACCGTGCTTCACCCCCGTACCACTACGGTTACACGCCACGCTCCCCGCTACGGTACCATACGCCACATTTACTCCCCACTATGGTACCGAGCTCCCTGCTACAGTACTGCGCTGCAGTTGCTTACTGCTATGGTACCATGCCACACCCCCCGCTACGGTACCACGGCACCCCCTTACCACTACGCTACAGCCCCACACTCCCTGCTACAGTCCTGCACTGCACCTGCTCCCTGCTACGGTCTCGCGAGGCGCTCCCTGCCACAGTTTCGCGCCGCACTGCCCACTACGGTTTCGCGCCACACTTCCCAGGCAGTGCTGGCAGAGCAGTGGGCAGTTGTTCTGGGTAAGGGCTGGGTTTGTCTGTCCCGTTGCCAAAAAAAAACTTTTTTGTACATTCCTGAGCGAGTGCGTAAGGCAGTAATGTGCTTGGACATCTGGAGCTGAAGGCTGGCAAAGGGATCCGTCTCTAATGAGTGTGGTAAATCAGATCCAACGTGACAGGAAGGTGTGGAGCAGCGAGAGTGGCTGGGACTCAGACCTGAGAGAGCGAGGGGGCAAGGTTGCTGGGGAGGGGGAGAAAGAGAGGTGGGGGGGAGGGAAAGGGGGTGAACGAAAGGCTGAGTGGGGGAGGGAAAGGGGGTGAATGAGAGGCAGAGGGGGAGGGAAAGGGGGTGAATGAGAGGCAGAGGGGGAGGGAAAGGGGGTGAACGAGAGGCAGAGGGGGGAGGGAAAGGGGGTGAACGAGAGGCTGAGTGGGGAAGGAAAGGGGGTGAACTAGAGGCAGGGGAGGGAAAGGGGGTGAATGAGAGGCTGAGTGGGGAGGGAAAGGGGGTGAACGAGAGGCTGTGGGGAGGGAAAGGGGTGAACGAGAGGCAGAGGGGGAGGGAAAGGGGGTGAATGAGAGGCTGAGTGGGGAGGGAAAGGGGGTAAACGAGAGGCAGAGGGGGAGGGAAAGGGTTAACGAGAGGCAGAGGGGGGTGAGGGAAAGGGGGTGAAAGAAGCAGAGTGGAAGGTGGGAAAGAGGGTGAACGAGAGGCAGGGGGAGGGAAAATGAGAGGCAGAGGGGAGGGAAAGGGGGTGAATGAGAGGCAGAGGGGTGAGGGAAAGGGGGTGAATGAGAGGCAGAGAGAGGAGGGAAAGGGGGTGAACTAGAGGCAGAGTGGGGAGGGAAAGGGGGTGAACAAGAGGCAGAGGGGGAGGGAAAGGGGTGAACGAGAGGCAAAATGGGGTGGAGCAGAAAGGGGGTGAACGAGAGGCAGATGGGGGAGGGAAAGGGGTGAACGAGAGGCAGAGTGGGGGAGGGAAAGGGGTGAACAAGAAGCAGAGGGGGAAGGGAAAGTGGTGAACAAGAGGCAGAGGGGGGTGAGGGAAAGGGGGTGAACGAGAGGCAGAGGGGGAGGGAAAGGGGTGAACGAGAGGCAGAGTGGGCGAGGGAAAGTGGTGAACGAGAGGCAGAGGGGGGTGAGGGAAAGGGGGTGAAAGAGGCAGAGTGGAAGGTGGGAAAGAAGGTGAACGAGAGGCAGAGGGGGGAGGGAAAATGAGAGGCAGAGGGGGAGGGAAAGAGGGTGAACGAGATGCAAAATGGGGTGGAGCAGAAAGGGGGTGAACGAGAGACATAGTAAGACATGAACCAATGTTAACATGGGGTACAAAGGAGATATTACATCATCCACCTCTCCCCCACCCCAAAAAACCTTCCCCTTCCCCTGGTCACACCTGCCACCTACTAGCTTGTTCAAAGTTCAAACTTCAAAGTAAGTTTATTATCGAAGTACATATATGTCACCATATACAATCCTGTGATTCCTCTGGGCATTCACAGAAAATACAAGGGAACACACTAGAATCAATGAAAAACACACACTTAACAAAGACAGACGAACTAATACGCAAAAAACAACAAACATTGCAAATATGCAGAGATTAAAAAACAAGCAAAGTAATAATAATATATAAATGAGCAATATATTTGCAGAACATGAGATGGCCTTTGAAAATTGAGGGAACTGTTTAATGTTGGGGTCCTCTTTCCCCTCCTCCCATCTTCTTATTTTGGCTTCATCACATCTTCCTTTTTGGTCCTCATGAAGTGTCTGGCACTGAAAGGTTGTCTGTTCGGTCCTGTCCATAGATGCTGCCTGTTCTGCTGAGTTCCTCCAGCACTTTGTGTGTGTTGTTTTGGATTTCCAGCATCTCTTTTGTTTAAGAGTTCACTGAGAGATTTCTTGCTCTCCCTGAGATGGCATAAACCTTTTGAACATGAGTAAAAGCAGAAGAGCAGGTCATTTGGCCTCTCAGTTTCTTTGTGCTCCAGTGACATCTGGGCTGATTTACCCTAAATCCATTCTCCTCTGTCGCCCTCGCATCGCACAACTTCTCCATCCAACTCTGCGTGACATGAACCCAACAACCCAGCCTGGTAGAGTCCCTGACTAAACAATTTCTCTTCTCCATTTGGTTCTTCAGCACTTCCAGAGCAGCTCTTTGTGTCATCTTCGGTGGAAAGTATTTGTTGAATTCCAAATAATTCTGGCTTCTAACACCTTCCTTTCCCGACTGAGGTAACGGGAAGTGTAGACAATGGAGGCTGTGTGTTCAACAACCCTGAGTCCTGACTTACTCTCCTCAGTTCCTCCAAGACTACTGAAAGCCACTCATCCCTACCACCTATCCACAATCTCTTTGACCCACTACTGTCAGGAAGGAGGTTCAGGAGCATCAGGACTGGGACTGTCAGACTAGGGAACAGCTTCTTCCCTCAGGCTGTGAGACTAATGAATACCCTGCCACCACCGAGGTCTCACCACTGGGTCAGTGAGCTGGGTCAGTGTGATTTTGAATTATATTTTATGTGCTGGGGTGATGTATCTTTTGTAGGTGCACCGAGCTGCGGAGGAACACCATTTTGTTTGGCTGTATGCACGTACAGTCAGTTGATGATAAATTTGAACTTGAACTTGGTGGCAGAGGGGAGGAAGTTGTTCCTGAATCATTGAGTGTGGGCCTTCAAGCTCCTGAACCAACTCCTGATGATAGTAATAAGAAGTGGGCATGTCCTGGATGGTGAGAGGTTGTGGACGGTTCAGAAATTTTAAAACACAAGAGATTCTGCAGATGTTGGAAACCCAGAGTAACACACACAAAATTCAGGAGGACTTCAGCAGGTCTATTGAAATGGATAAACAGTTAAAGTTTCAGACTGAGACCCTGCATCAGGACTCTTATTCTGGCATCTTTCCTCTTACTTTCCAGCTCTAAATATCAGATTCTGCAGATGCTGTAAATCCAGAGCAAAATGCTGGAGCAACTCGGCAGGTCAGGCGGCTTCCAGGGAAACGAATAAACTCTCAATGTTTTGGCCCAAGATCTTTCACCAATTCAGAAATCTGTTGTTGGCAGAGGGAAAAAAGTTGTTGCTGGATGACTGAATGTGGGTCTAAAGCAGGGGTTCCCAGCCCGGGATCCACAGACTCCTTGCTTAATTGTATGGTCCGTGGCATAAAAAATATCAGGACCCCTTGGCCTATAGGCTGCTGTACCTTCTTTCAGATGATAGTATTGAGAAGAGGACATGTCCAGGATGATGAAAGTCCTTAAAGACAAATACTGCCTTCTTGACATACCATCTCTACTTTGCAATTGCTAGCCATAACTTGGGATCTACAGAGAAATGCATTGGAACTGTTAGATTCTGATGTTTTTGAACCAAGGTACTTTCAGAAGTCAAGATAAAGGCATAAAGTCTTTTGCTTCATAATTGTTTTATATTAATAGAACAAAAAAAAATCAGGAAAGGGGTGTAGCAAGAAAGAAAACAGAACCAAGAAAGGAGGAAAGAAAAGATGACGGGCTAATGTGTTCAACCGTTCTTGTATCATAGACAAGAGGCATTCCATTCAAACTTGTAGATAAGAGTTAACCGATCAGATAATCTCAATCAACATAATACAGTACCAAAAAACTTCCAGGAAAAGACCAAATTATAATCACAAGGGGACACATTGAACAAGTAAACAATCGACATTTCGGACCAAGACCCTTCATCAGGCCCAAAGCGTCGACTGTTCTCTTTTCCATACATGCTGCCTGGCCTGCTGGGTTCCTCCAGCGTTTTGTGTGTGTTGCTCGGATTTCCAGCATCGGCAGATTTTCTTGTCTAGGAGTGGAGTGAGGCTGTTCAGCCCATCAGGTCTGCTCCTATCGAGACTGCTTTGCTAATGGCACTGAACCAGGTGTAGTGCAGTGTGTGGGATACAGGAATTCTGCTCAGTGGGTTCACTTCAAGAGGACTGGGATACACGCTCAGTGGCGACTTCATTATGTACCTCGTGTACCTAATAAAGTGGCCACTGAGAGTATGTTCTTACAGTTTGGCTGCTGCTGTAGCCTGTCCTCTTCATGGTTCGACATGTGTGTTCAGAGATGCTGTTCTACACATCACTGACCCTGTTGTGTGAGAAAATCCCAGCAGATCAGCAGTTTCTGAGACACTCAAACCCATCCTGTCTGACGCCAACAATCATTCTTCGGTCAAAGTCACTTAGATCCTGTTTCCTTCCCATTCAAATGTTTGGTCTGAACAACAACTGAACCTCTAGACCATGTCTGCATGCTTTTATGCATCGAGTTGCTGCCACGTGATTGTCTGAATGCTATTACAGCTCAGGGCGCCAGAGTTCAATCCTGGCATCCTCTGTAAGGAGTTTGTATGTTCTCTGCGTGACCACATGTGCTTCCTCCGTGTGCTCCGGTTTCCTCAAGCCGTACTGCTTAGTAGATAAACGGGGTCACTGTAAGTTAGGCTAGTGTTAAACAGGTGGGGTTGCTGTATGGTGCAGAAGGGATTTTTCCACGCTGTATCTCCAAATGAAAGGGGACTTGCATTAATGAGCGGGTTTACCGGTGTACCTCTCTGCTGGGAGTTTCTAGATCAGACCGACTCTGGAACGTTGCGAGCGATTTTGAAACCCATATCAAAGGAAAGATGTTCTGGTATTGGAGAGGATCCAGAAGAGGTCCAGGAGGACGATTCCAGGATGAAAGGCTTTATGTATGACAAGCGTACGATGTCTCCAAACCTGTACTCACTGAACTTCAGAAGAATGAGCGAGATCTGGTTAAACCAGATACTGAAAGGTCTAGATGGAGTGGACTCAGAATAGCAAGACATCCCTTCAGAACAGAAATGAGGTAGAACTTCTGCAGGAAGAGAATGCGGATCTGTGGAACTCTTATTGCCGCAAACTGCAGTGGAGGCCAAGTCACTTGGTGTATTTAAGGCAAAGATTAATGGATTCTTGATTGTTTAGGTGGTTAAGGGTAACAGGATGAAGGTGGGAGAATGGGGTTGAAAAGTAGAAGCTGTGACGGAGTGGTGGATCAGACCGAATGGACCAAATGGTTTAATTCTGCTCCTTTGTCGCTTGTCTCACGGCACAGCTTGATGTCCAGTTTTAATACATTCTTGACTGGTAAAAATGTATGCCAGTCAAAGGAAATTACAGTGTCACAATAGTATTACGAGTGCACAGATATACAAATATACAACTTTTAGAAGAGAAGTAAGAAAGAATAAAAAAAATTAAGTTACTTCAAAGAGTCTTAACGAGGGGTGGAGGGTGAGATCATTATTTCCCCGGCTGTAGGTTGACTCATTATAGAGCATAATGGCCGAGGGTAAGAATGACCTCATATAGCGCTCTTTTGAACAGTGCATTCATCTTAGTCTGTTACTAAATGTGCTCCTCTGTTCAGCCAAGGTGGCATGCAGAGGGTGAGAAACATTGTCCAGAATTGCCAGGATTTCCTGTAGAGTCCTTTGTTCTACCACAGCCCCCAGTGTGTCCAGTCTGACTCCTATAACAGAGCCAGTCTTTATAAACAGTTTATTGAGCCTGTTGGCATCACCCGTATTGATGCCATTGCCCCAGCACATGACTGCATTGAAGATTGTACTGGTGACAACAGACTGGTAGAAGATGAGAAGGAGAGGCCTGCCTACTCCAAAGGGCCTCCGTCTCCTCAGGAAGTAGAGGTGACTCTGGCCCTTCTTGTACACAGCCTCCGTGTTGGCGCTCCACTCAAGTCTGTCATCCACTTGCACTCCCAGGTACTTGTAGGTCCTCACCACATCCACGTCCTCACCATCAGTAGTAACAGGGAGCAGTGCAGGTGTCGTCTTCTTAAAGTCCATCACCATCTCTTTTGTCTTACTGATGTTGAGCTGCAGATGATTCAGCTTGCACCATTGGACAAAGTCCTCCACCAGGGCCTAACGGGGTTAAAGGTGAAGTGTTATGGACACAAGGTGGGAGACTAGGCCTGCTCTACAGTGGTGAGACCAGACATAGATTGGGGGAACACTTTATCACGCACCTCAGGTCCATCCACAAAAAGTAGAATTTCCTAGCGGCCAACCGTTTTGATTCCAATTCCTATTCCTGTTCCCATTCTGACAAGTCTGTCCCTCACCATAGTGAGGGGGAAAGACACCTCATATTCCATCGAACCGGATGGCATAAACATCGATTTCTCCAACTTCTGGTAATTTTTTCCCCCTCACCCTTCCCTCCTTGTTATTTCTCTTACCTCTTCTCCTCCCCTGCATGTCACCTCCCCCCCCTGCCCCCAGTGCTCCTCCTCTTTCCCTTTCTCCCATGGTCTCCTTCCCCCTCGCCTATCAGATTCCTTCTCCAACCCTCCACCTTTTCCACCCAACACCTCCCAGCTTCTTACTCTCTCGCTCCTCCCCCACCCAGCTAGCTTGTCCCTCCTTCCCCTCTCCACCAACCTTCATACGCTGGCTTCTCGCCCCCTTATTTTCCAGACCCAATGAAAGGTCTCGGCCTAAAACATCAACTGTTTATTCATTTCCATAGATGCTACCTAACCTGCTGAGTTCCTCCAGCTTTTCATGTGCGTTGCTCTGGATTTCCAACATCTGCAGAATCTTGTGCTCTGTACAAAGCTCTACTGGTCTAAGTTATTTTATTTTATTTAGAGGTACAGCACAGAAAAGTCCCTTCCGGCCCTTCGAGCCACACCGCCAGCAACCCCCCAACCACCACCCCCCTACCAGCTTTCCTCCTCGAACTGGTTTTACCAATCATTTTCTTGCTATCCTTCTTCCCCTCAGTATCTTTAATGCATCCGTTAGTCTTGCGAGACCATGGATCTGTGCCTGGAAAGTCTTCACTCTCCAGGGCGCAGACCTGGGCAAGGTTGTATGGACGACCAGCAGTTGCCCATGCTGCAAGTCTCCCCTCTCCACAACACCAATGTTGTCCAGGGGAAGGGCATTAGGACCCATACAGCTTGGCACCAGTGTCGTTGCAGAGCAATGTGTGATTAAGTGCCTTGCTCAAGGACACAACACGTTGCCTCGGCTGGGGCTCGAACTCACGACCTTCAAGTCGCTAGTCCAATGCCTTAACCACTTGGTCCCCTCCTGCCACTTTTTATTCTGGCACCTTTCCTCTTCCTTTCCAGTCCTGATGAAGGATTTCAGCCCAGAACTGTTCTCCTCTGTAGATGCTGTCTGACCTGCCTAGTTCCTCCAGCAATTTGTGTGTGTGTGTGTGTGATTTTGCTCTAGATTTGCCGAGTGTGCAGGGCCTCTTGTGTTTGAAAATTATCAGCCATGATGGAACAGCAAAGCAGGCCCAATGGGCTGATTGCCCTAATTCACCTCCTGTATCTTCTGGTCCAATAGTTCCTGATCTCCATCAAAGGCCACTGCTGAATGCACAGCCTGGTGCACGTGTGACCCACAGGACTGAAACTAATTCCAACTGCAGTACCCAAGCCTTGCCCACAATTTCCCCCTGAAAACTTCTGCAAAAGTCATTGCAGTTCGTTACATAATGCTGTTCTTTGAGGGACGACTGTCTTTAAGCAACATTCACGTCATGTCTGCTTCCCTTTTCTGAATAAAATTGGTGCTCCCTTGTAAATTTAACCCTGTAATCTTTGCAGTTTTCAACGTGTACATACACAGAGGTTGCTGGAGTGTTCTAAATCGCCAGACAGCCCCAACATTCCACATTCACTCCTGCTTTATTTATCCAGCAATACAGTGTGGGGCAGGCCCTTCTGCACTGCCAGGCAACCCCTGACTTAACCCCAGCTGAATCACAGGAGAACTTACAAAGATCAATTAACCTACAAACTGGTACGTCTTTGGACTGTGGGTGGAAACCAGAGCACCTGGAGGAAATGCACGTGATCATGGGGAGAACGGTCTTTGGACTGTGGGTGGAAACCCACACGATCATGGGGAGAACGTACAGACTCGTTACAGATGGCAGTGAAATCAAACTGAACTCAGAAGCCCCAAGCTGTAATAACATCACACTAACCACTACACTACCGTGGCACTTGTTGCTGAATTATTTATTCATCAAGATACAGAGTGGAATAGGGCCTTCTGTCCTTTGAGCGCACTGCCCAGCATTCCTGCGAATTAATCCTACCTTAATCACGAAACAGTTTACAAAGGCTAATTAAGCTAGTATCCAGTACGTCTTCGGACTGAGGGAGAAAACCAGAGGAAACCCAGGCGGTCATGGAGAGAAGGTACAAACTCCTTGAAGGCAGCAGCGGGAATTGAACTTGGGTCACCTGTACCGTAAACCGTTGTGCTACTGTGCGCTGTATCCTTGTCTAACTGCGGGGCTGACTTCAGCAGCAACCTCAGCCCCTGCCTGTCCAGCCTTCTTCCAGTGCTCCTGATAGGAAAGCTGCAGAAAATTGACTCTGATGAGCCCCGTCTGCCCGAAGCGACTGGTTTTAAGGCACCAGTAGTCCACCTTTGCCCCAGTAGAAACAGTTCCATTGGGCTTTGTGGCTAAGTTATGTGTGAAGGCCAGGTGTTGGTCTTGGAGGGTATTAGAGGCGAATGCCATCGGGAGCATTTCATAGGCAGTGGGGGTTTATCTCCATTAGCACTCCCCTGAGCCATGCTATGTCATAGTTTCCTAAAACTAACATTGTATCTACTGCGACCACTTGCCCTTGCATCCACGTGACAGGCAGCCACCACTCTGTAAACATTCACTTGTCTCACACGGCTCCCTTAAGCCTTCTCCCACCTCCCCAGCCGCACCACAACACTTGGAAAATCTTTTCCTCAAAGGTCAGGCAGTGCGGCATTGTCCAACTGAGTGGGACAATGTGGTGGGACCAGGCCTGTCTTCCACCAAAACAAGAACAGCTAGTTCCTCAGGGCAACACACACACAATGCTGGAGAACTCATTGGGTCAGGCAGCGTATGGAGAGGAATAAACAGTCGACGTTTTGAGCCGAGACCCTGCATCAGGGCCTCACCTTATGACGAAAGGCTGAGCGAGCTAGGGTATCCTCTTCAGAGCAAAGGATGATGAGGTGACGATAGAGACGTATGCCATGATCTGTATCGGTGTGGAGGAACAGACCCACGTCCACAGATCTCTCAAAGAGGCAGCACAACTCGAAAGGGTGGTGAAGAAAGCGTATGGTGTGCTGGCCTTCGTCAGTCTGGGGATTGAGTTCAAAGTCGCATGGTAATATTTTTTATTTATTTTATTTTTCACATTGAAGTGTGGAGTAGGCCAATCATACCACCCCCGCTGATCCACAATCCCCATTAGCGCGAACCTAACCACAGGACAATTTGCAATGACCAATTAACCTGAATGGTATGTCGCTTTCTGTGGATGGAAACCGGAGCACCCGGAGGAAACCCACACATTCCACAAGGAGGACATACAGAGATTCCTTAAAAGAACAGTCCTGGAATTAAACTCCAAACTCCAGACGCCCTGAGCTGTAATAGTGTCTCTCTAACCATGGGATCCCATATTGCAGCTCTATAAAACCCTGGTTGGACCATACATGGAAAATTGTGTTCATTTCTGGTTGCCTCATTAGAGGAAGGATATGGAAGCTTTAGAGAGGGTGCAGAGGAGATTTTCCAGGATGCTGCCCGGATTAGAGAGGCATGTCTTCTGAGGAAAGAGTGAGTGAGCTAGGGCTTTATTCTTTGGAGTGACGGAGGATGAGGGGTGACTTGATAGAGGTGTACAAGATGATAAGAGGCACAGATAGAGTGGACAGACAGAGACTTTTTCTCAGTCCGCTGTGACACTTGGTGCCCACGCACTCTGAGTCCATACAGACACAAACACACAAAGGGTTTGGTGAGCGTTTCCATCCACCTTGAGTGTCCCATCCTGTGACAGAAATCTGCATCTTTCTCCTGCTCCTCAGACGGGTGCTGGGGTCTGTAATGTCCACCAGACAAGGAAGGGAGAGAGGGGCAGGGGCAGTCATGGACGTGGAGGATCGGGGATGCCGCGGAGAGAAAAGAGAGTCAGGATGGGAAAACAGATGCAAAGGAAGAGATGCAAACAAATACAGAGAGTGAGGGAGAGAGGGGGGACTGACTAGAGGGTATGTGGGAGAAATGGACAGACAGATGCAGTGAAGTGGAGTGGACGGACACAGGGAGTAAGGGAGGGAGGTAGTCAATCACAGAGATGGAGGGGGAGAAGCTGTGGGCAATAAGAGGGCAAGTGGGAGGGTTTATAGACAGTGCCTATAAAATGTATTCCCGCCCCGCTTGGAAATTTTCATGTTTTATTGTTTTACAACATTGAATCAAAGTGGATTTAATTTGGCTTTTTTGACAATGATTAACAGAAAAAGACTCTTTCATGTCAAAGAGAAATCAGATTTCTGCAAAGTGATCTAAACTAATTACAAATTTAAAATACAAAATAATTGATTGTATAAGTATTCACCGTTCTTTAATATGACTCATTAAATCATCACTGGTTCAGCCAACTGGTTTTAGAAGTCACATAATTAGATAAATGGAGATCTGTTTTTCGAGATCTTTGTGCAGTCAAAGTTTCAATTGATTGTAGTAAAAACACACCTGTATTCAGAAGATCCGACTGCTGGTGAGTCAGTATCCTGACAAAAACTACACCATGAAGACTAAAGAACACTCCATTCAACTCTGCGAAAAAGATTATTGAAAACCACAAGTCAGGAGATTCAGATTTCTGGATAACTGGGACCTCTTCTGGGGAGGTGGGAGCTGTATAAAAGGGAAGGGATGAGGTAGCTCTGTCCATTCTTGTACATCGCCTCTGAGTTGGTGCTCCACTCAAGTCTCTCATCCAGGTGCACCCCCAGGTACTTGTAGGTCCTCACCACGTCCATGAGGTCACCATCAATAGTAACAGGGAGCAGTGCAGGCATAGTCTTCCTAAAGTCCGTCACCATCTGTCTTATGATGTTGAGCTGCAGATGATTCAGTCTGCACCATCTGACAAAGTCCTCCAGTTGGGCCCTACATTCATCCTCTTGTCCTCCCTTCATACTCCCAACTATTGCTGGGTCATCAGAGAATTTCTGCAGATGACATGACCCAGGGTTGTACCTGAAATCTGAGGTACAGATGATAAACAGAAAGGGAGACAATACTGTCCCCTGTGGGGCCCCAGTGCTGCTTATAGTCATGTCTGACACACAGCTCTGAAGCTGCACAAACTGTGGTCTGCCAGTCAGAGACAGAAAGACAGTGACAGAGATGGAGGGAGAGGGGGAGTGATAAGAGGGTATGTGGGAGAAATGCAGAGACAGTGGCAGAAGATAAATGCAGGAAGACATGGGCAGCGAGGGAGAGAGATGGAGAGTTAGATAGATAGATAGATAGATAAATTATTGAGCCCAAAGGAAATTGCAGTGTCAAAATAGCATTACAAACGCACAGAAATACGAATATTAGAAGAGAAGTAAGAAAGAATAAAAGGTAAGGGGGGAAGAAACACAAAAGGACGTGGAAAGGGAGAAATAGAGGGTGATAGAGAGGATCTCGGGCAGAAATCTCATTCATTTCCATAGATGCTGCCTGACCTGCTGAGTTCTTCCAGCATTTTGTGTGTTACTCTGAATTTCCAGCATCTGCAGAATCTCCTGTGATAATAAGGTAGAGGGGGAAAGTGTGAGAAAGGGAGGGAAGGAAAGAGGGAGACAGTCAGATAAAGAGGGTAAGCTAGGAGCAGACAGAATCAGAGAGAGAAGTCTGGCTGAGAGACAACACAGCTGGTTTCCAGTGCCTGCCTGCATTTTATTAACACAAGGGATTCAATACAAAATGCTGGTCAGGCCACATCTATGGAGGGGACTGAACAGTCGACATTTCGAGCCGAGACTCCTCATCAAGACTGGAAACGGAAGGGACAGAAGCCAGCACTGTCTGTGCAGTGTGGAGAAAGTTGTGAGATTGGCGTCTCTGGGGACGACAGAGGCAGCTTCTGAGAACAGCCGTCCTGTCACTCTGAAATGCCTGATTAAAATGGCTTGCTGATGTGATTTTCCGCATACTTCCCTGGAATAATGTTATGCCGCTGTTTGTTCCTGATGTTTGGTTGCTGTCTGATCGGTCACACTTAGTACTGTAAACCCTGTAATAGCAGCCCCACTGGGATCTGCACAGGACATTCATCCCAATCACGTTTATTATCTCAGAGTTCTTCCAGCATTTTGTGCGTGTAGCTGTGGCATTTAACATCAAATCAATTTATTATCACCAATATATGCCTCCAGCATTAAGGACATCTTTGAAAGGTAGTGCTTCAAAAAGTGGCATCTGTCATTAAGGACCCTCACCACCCAGGACATGCCCTCTTCTCATTGCTACTGTCAGGGAGGAGGTACAGAAGCCTGAAGACCCACACTCAACGATTCAGGAGCAGCTTCTTCCCCTCCGCCATGAGATTTCTGAATGGACGATGAATCCATGGTCACTACCACAATATTTTTTTTTGCTCTCTTTTTGCATTAATTTAATTTTTGTGTATAATTCTTTTTGTAATTTATAGTTTTTTATTCTGTATTGCAATGTGCTGCTGCTGCAAAACAGCAGATTTCATGACACATGCCAGTGATATTGAACGTGATTGTGATCCAGTCCAGAGGAAGGGTCTCGGCCCGAAACGTCAATTGTTTATTCATTTCCAAAGACGCCAGTTCCTCCAGCATTTTGTGTGCTACCGTATGGCATGAAATTTCTTGTTTCTCGGCAGCAGTGCAGTGCAAGCCGTAAAGATATACCATAAATTACAATAAGATTTTTTTATATTTGAAAAATTAAATAAGTAGAATAAAAATCATGAGGTAGTGTTCATGGATTCATTGTCTGGTCCAACCATCGGAGTCAGAATCGGGTTTATTATCACCAATATAAATCATGAAATTTGTTGCTTTGTGGCCACAGTACAATGCAAGATATACAAACTTACTAACAGTTACAAAAATAAATGAATAAATGGTACAAAGAGGAATAATGAGGGAGTAACACACATCAAAGTTGCTGGTGAACGCAGCAGGCCAGGCAGCATCTCTAGGAAGAGGTACAGTCGACGTTTCGGGCCGAGACCCTTCTTTCAGTTAGTCCTGACGAAGGGTCTCGGCCCAAAATGTCGACTGTACCTCTTCCTAGAGACGCTGCCTGGCCTGCTGCGTTCACCAGCAACTTTGACGTATGTTGCTTGAATTTCCAGCATCTGCAGAATTCCTTGTGTTTATGATAATGAGGGAGTGTTCATAGGTTCAAGGACTGTTCAGAAATCTGATGGTAAAGGAGAACAAGCTGCTCTTAAAGCAGTAAATGTGTGTCTTCAGCCTCCCGACGGCCTCCCTGATGGTTGTAATGAGAGGAGGTCTTCTCCTGGGTCATGAAGCTCCTTTATGATAGATGCCACCTTCTCCATGCTGGTGCATCGCCTTGTGAATCTGCCCTTGATGGCGGCGAGGCAAGAAGGATGGAGTGTGGGTCCCGTGCCTCCTCCCTGATGGTAGTAACGAGAAGAGGGTATGTCCTGAGTGGAAGGGAATGGATCAGAAGTCCTCACAATGGTCGTCTGTCGATGGGGGTGCCTCTCTTGGGTTCCCTGAGCAAGTTGAGTGCGAGTGTCTGGGTCACAGAAGGTGGGCTGGTGTAAGCCTCCTCACCTCCGCTCCCTCACCTTCATTGGGTCCAGGGGCCATCTCACTGGTCTGATGACCACGCAACATGGTTCCCTGGAGCCAGATACTGCCTACTTCAGGGGCGACTATTTGTGCGGAGGGGGTGGAACCGGATGAAATCTTCTCCGGTGAAGGTGAGGGATTAAAAGTTCAAAGTAATCTTATTATCAAAGTATATCAAATCGGGTGTTCGGACATTCCAGAAGTCTGATCTGTGGTGGGAGTAGAGCACTTCGACGGGGCTACTCACAGGTCAGTGAAGCTTGGATAAAAGGAGAGCTTTGCAGGCATTCAGACATTCCAGAGGGCCAATCCCCATCCATACTTTTCCCCTTCTCTCCCCCTCTCCATCTGTCCCGCTAACCCTCACTCACATTTTCCTCTCCCTTCCTCCTCTCCCCTTTCCCTCTCTCCCTCACATCCCTCTGTCCCACACTCTCCTCCTCTCTGTCCTTTCCCCTCCCTCTGTCATCCTGTTTAGCCCAGAGACTGGAGCCCACTCTCTAGATACCCCCTCACCCTCCCCGTACACCCCTACATTCTCTGGGATGAACAGAGTAGATCATCTGGCTCTTTTTGGGCGATTTCTCCCTGGCCTTGCGTGTGGGGGGAGGCAATGTCCAATCATAAGGTGGCTGGTTGT
The DNA here is from genome assembly GCF_030028105.1 of Mobula birostris. Taxonomy (NCBI): domain Eukaryota; kingdom Metazoa; phylum Chordata; class Chondrichthyes; order Myliobatiformes; family Myliobatidae; genus Mobula; species Mobula birostris. Next base: position 7,441,878 of record NC_092373.1, read on the forward strand.
GAGATCTTGCTGTGCACCGTGCCCAAATTATACAACAGTTGCTTTCCTGTTTTAGATTTGCTTTTTAGCTGGTTCAGCACAATATTGTGGGCCGAATGGCCTGTTCCTGACCCTGTACTGTTCTAAGTTTTATGTTCTTCTCTCCCAGACTGTAAGAACTGCTTAAAGCATCCCTAAATGCTAAAAATCTGCCACATTATGTGTGTGAGTGGAGATTTTCAGAACCCAGATTTAACCAGGGCAGGGAGATCCACCTTGCCATTGTGGAGAGGCTTGTGAGTTTCTGAGATCCCAAGAGCGGTATCGTCCGTAGATTGGCTCTTTGTAGGATCATGCAGAAGGTTCCAGCCAAGACAATCCAACCAAGAAATTAGCAGTGGAGCTGGCAGAAGATAATGACACATCACAACAGCAGTAACTATTTATTACTATTTTTCTATTACTAGTTATTATTTCTGTGACTATTACTATTTACTAATAGTAATATTACTATTACTATTTCTATTACTATTTATTATTTATGGTGCAACTGTAACGAAAACCAATTTCCCCCGGGATCAATGAAGTACGACTATGACTAAGGGTCCCCAGTCGTCTTCCATTCCATACCACTGGGCTCTGGCCCCGATCTGTTGGGGACTGTGTGGTGACTTGCCTGTGCATCAGCCTCCCCAAGTCAAGTGAAGTCACGCACAGGCGTTCTCCATTAGGGAATAACCCCCCTGGGAAAATATCATACTCAACTCAAGTGATGGCATTAGCATTAAGGTCGTTATCAGTCACGGCACATAGATTCTTCAGTTTATTGCCTTGATAGAAGTGTAGACAGAATCAGAATTAGAATCAAATTCAGTTTTAATATCACTGGTATATGTCGTGAAATTTGTTGTTTTGTGGCAGCAGTACATAGCAATACATAATTTAAAAAGCTATAAAGTACAATAATATATATATAAAGAAAATTAAATTAGCACAAAAAGCAAGGGAAAAATAATGAGTTGACTTTCATGGATTCATTGTCCATTCAGAAATCTGATGGCGGTGGGGAAGAATCTGTTCCTGAAACATTGAGTTTGTGTCCTCATCCTCCATGATGGTAGAAGAGTGATGGGGGTCCTTGGTGATGGGGGTCTTTGCTGATGGGGGTCCTTGGTGATCGGGGTCTTTGCTGATGGATGCTGCCTTCTTGAGGCATTGCCCTTTGAAGGTGCCCTCAATGCTGGGGAGGCTGCTGCTAATGATAATGCTGGCTGAGCTTACAACTTTTTGCAGTTTTTACCAATCCTGTGCAGTGGCCTCTCTGTGCCAGACAGCGATACAACCAGTTTGAGTGCTCTCCACGTTCTGTAGAAATTAGCAAGTGTCTTCGGTGGCATCCAAGTCTCCTTGTAGTCGCGATGAAATATAGCCACTGTGTGCTGGGCCCAGGACAGATCCTCAGAGATGTTGACACCCAGGAACCTGAAACTGCTCACCACGGAGGGAGGCTGTTTTCCATGATGTGCTGGGCTGTGTCCCCAGCTCTCTGCTCTTTCTTGTTGTTTTTGGCAGAGCAGTTGCCATACCAATACATGATGTATGGATCTGGATACAATGTTTTCTGTGGTGTGTCCATACCGTGTTGCACATTGAATAGGTGATTCCACAACTCTCTGCAGCTTCTTGTGTTACGGGCAGAGCCATTGCCGTAACAAGTTATGAAGCATCAGTAAACATTGATGATAAATTTCTTTAGCCTCCTGAGGAAGTCGAGGTGTTTGTGAGATTTCTTGGCTATGACATCGGGATGGCTATTGGAGATGTTCCCACCGACAGAGGTGTGTGCAGCATCACTCTTTATGAAGCCAATGACCAGTTTGGGCCAAAGCATCTGTGTCCGTGATGTTTGACTTAATGAGTCCAAACTCCTCGAATCAGGTTCAAGTTCAAATTTATTGTCATTCAACCATATACATGTACACCGACAAACAAAACAACGTTCCTCTGCACAGCACAGTACATATTCTGTAACTCACACACGAATGTGAGCCTCATTGGTTGAGGTTGGCCACAGATGTGACATCCTGGCTGTCTACATTGTCGGTGCGGCGCCGTCTGTAGCTGACAAGACATTGTCAGAGCGGCAGTGTCTGTTGCAAAGCTCACATCTCTAAGCGGTCTCAGCTCTGCTGGAGGTTTAGCCATCCCTTCTGTGGGCTTTCAGCTTGTCCTCTGCTGCTTTCGGGAATTTTTCCTCGTCTGACAAGATGTCGTTTCTGGCTGCTTCTCCACTTGGTGCAATTGTCTGCAAGTTTCTCCAAAGATTCAATGTTGAAGTCCAGCGACTTCATGTCCCAGTTGCGGGTGTCCTTGTAGCGCAGTTGTGGGCAGCAATTGGTTCTCTTGCTTGAAGCCAACATACCATAGAGGATGTGGCCATCCTGCATACCACAGATAGCACATAACACACAACAGGCAAAGTAAAATCACCGCAAGTATACTCACTAATAACACCCAAAGTAAAATCACCACAGATATACTCACTAATAACACCCAAAGTAAAATCACCACAAATAAATGATCAAATAATAAAATCTATTCTAGAAGATTGACATTTAACATAGGGTGTGTTTACGACACGTTAAAAAGTAAACTGTATAATGCTACTGGCGCTTCATACATGATGAGACTTCGGTGGAGGCAGAGTCACGGCCGGGTGAGAAAGCTGTTTCCCATCCTAACAGTCCAGAAATAATGAGTCTCCACAGCTGTCCGGGAGAGAATATCAGAGATTCACCACCCTCTGCGTGGAGGAATATCTTCCCAGCTCATTCCTAACATTATCCACAGCCTGCTTCTTTGCTTTAGCCAGGGAAAGCAGCATGGGAGGTTCTGTGTCTGGGTGCAAGCAGCACTCTGTTCCTGGGCAAGGGTTGGCAGAGACTCAACAGTCTGAGCTGGTGAGTGCAGTGCTCTACCAGGGATGGTGGTCATGCAAATTAGGGACATTTAAGGAACCCTTAGATAGATGGCACATGGATTATATCCTCTGACCGTGGGGTTTTGGCAGTAAAAAATGGAGTTGAAGGGATAATAAATCAGCCATGATGGAATGGTGGAGCAGACTCGATGGGCTGAATGGCCTAATTCTGCTCCTATATTATGTGGACTTACCTGCCCGCTGCATTCCCACAGTCCCACGGCATTGATCACGGAGGGAAGGCTTCAAGCCCCTCACTTCTGGAGATGAGGGAACACTTCCAAAGTTTACATTAACACATTGAAGATCATCTGTAGTTAAACCATAATACTAAGGGTCAGAATGAAGTCATTCGGTCCATCGAGTCTGCTCCGCCATTTCATCATTACTGATTCATTGTCCAACTCAGCCCTATTCTCCTGCCTTCTCTCCCTAACCTTTGACATCTTGATTAATCAACAAATTGTCGACCTCCACTTTAAGTACACCCAATGACTCGGCCTCCACAGCCGTCTGTGGCAATGAATTCCACAGATTCACCACCCTCTGGCTAAAGAAATTCTCCTCATCTCTGTTCTAAAGAGATGTCCTTCTATTCTGAGGCTGTGCCCTTTGGTCCTAGACGTTCTTCACATCCACTCTATCGGTATTCAATATATTTCAATAAAATCCCCTCATTATTTCTGAACTCCAGCAGGTACAGACCCAGAACCATCAAGCACTCCTCATACATTAACTGTTAGATAAGGGGTGCAAAGCTGCTCTCAATACCCCGAGTATGGCCCCATAGACCCTCAGCATGACACCTTTGCTTTTATGTTCTAATACTTTCAAAATGAATGCTAGCATTGCATTTCCCTTCCTCATCACCGGCTCAACCTGCAAGTTAACTTTTACGGAATTCCACATGAGGACTCCCAAGCCTCTTTGCACCTCTGATTTCTGAATTCGCTCTCCGTTTAGAAGTTATTTATTGACACTCGATCTGCCTGTGAGACACCTGTCTCTTTCACCGGCTCAGGTTGGGTTGGGTTACCTGTGTTGGTCGGGAGCCCCTTTCTCCGGGACAAAGCAGCCTTTGTTCTTCATTGCAAAGTCACTCGTGAGGAACTTTTGTCTTTTCTTTATTTTTCCCTTGCTGCCTCGAGTGTCGGGGAGGAGCCAGGGTCTCCACCTCACAGTCTTATGGCCTCAGTGGAATTTCAATGTTTGCTCTGTGAATCTTCTCAAACATGAATAACACACACAAATGCTGGAGGAACTCAGCAGTTCAGGCAGCATCTGTGGAGAGGAACAAATAGCCAACGTTTCAGGCCCAGACCCTTCTTCAGGACTGGAAAGGAAGGGGGGGAAGACTCCAGAGTAAGAAATGGGGGGAGAGGAAAGAGGATGGGGTAGGCTAAAGAAATTGTTCCTCAGCTCTGTTCTCCATGGATGTCCCTCTATTCTGAGCCTGTGCCCTCCGGTCCTAGACTATAGTAAACATCCTCTCCACTCCCACTCTTTCTAGGCACTTCAATATTTGATAGGTTTCTTTTTTTTTGGTGCGTGTGCATCTGCGTGTGTCCGTGCGTGTGCCAGGTTGGTGGGACGGTGACTTTTTCATGCCTTTACAAGGCGCAGAGTGTGAGAGAGAGAGACTGTGTGGCACGCCACTCCTCACACAGACATTTCGCAGTATTTTTCCCTTTATTTTACGAGGTCAAGTTGCGACCTCGACACTCAACCCGGCACGGATGGAAAGCATGCTCGGGAGTGGACCCGACTGGGTTCGAATCCGGGGACCTTCGTTCCGGAATCCGGTGCTGATGTCATTGTGCCACCAGTCGGCCCAATATTCGATAGGTTTCAGTGAGGTCCCCCTACCATTTTGCTACACTTAAATGCTTCTCACAGATGAACACTTTTACGAAGAGGAGGTCATGGACTGACATGTAGAAAAGGGGAATGGGGATAGGAATTAAGATGTTTGGCGACTGGGAAATACCCGTTTTGGCGGATGGAGCGGAGGTGCTCGACGAAGTGGTCCTGCAGTCTACAGTTGGTCTCACCATTGGAGAAGAGACTGCATCGGGAACGCGTCAGCCAGCCCGTTCCTCACATTGCTGCCTGTTTCAGAGACGTTCCACATCGCCTGCCGTGCGATATTTGCTGGCAGCACTCGCACCCTGCCGCAGTAGAGGGGCTTCAGTCTTCTCACTGGGAACCGTGAACTGCGGTACGGAGATGCTGAATACTCAGGAGCTGAGCGCGGGTGTCCCGACTGGGGACCGGAGTTACCAAACAGAGCAGACTGGGTTTTTAAAAAAATTTATTTCAAGATACAGCAGAGAAAAGGCCCTTCCAACCCTTCGAGCTACACTGCCCGGCAACCCCCTGCCTAATCACAGACAATTTACCAACGACCAGCTAACTGCTGCGTCTTTGGACTGTGCGATACAACAGGAGGACCGTTGGACTGAAACAACAATATCAAACGGGTCAACGGCATCAAAGGGAAACCAACGGGTTAAACAGCATCTTTGCTGGGGGAGGGGGTGGGAGTGTTGGAAGAGGATTTGCTGTCCCTGTCCCGCTGCTGTCTGAAAGGAGTTCGCATGTTGTCACAGGTAGATAGGGTCGTAAAGAGAGCTTTTGGTACATTGGCCTTTATTAATCAAGGTATTGAGTGTAAGAACTGGAATGTTATGATGAGGTTGTATAAGGCATTGGTGAGACCGAATCTGGAGTATTGTGTTCAGTTTTGGTCACCAAATTACAGGAAGGATATTAATAAGGTTGAAAGAGTGCAGAAAAGGTCTACAAGGATGTTGCCAGGACTTGAGAAACTCAGTTACAGAGAAAGGTTGAATAGGTTAGGACTTTATTCCCTGGAGCGTAGAAGAGTGAGGGGAGATTTGATAGAGGTATATAAAATTATGATGGGTATATCTAGAGTGAATGCAAGCAGGCTTTTTCCACTGAGGCAAGGGGAGAAAAAAACCAGAGGACATGGGTTAAGAGTGAGGGGGGAAAAGTTTAAAGGGAACATTAGGGGGGACTTCTTCACACAGAGAGTGGTGGGAGTATGGAATGAGCTACCAGACGAGGTGGTAAATGCGGGTTCTTTTTTAACATTTAAGAATCAATTGGACAGATACATGGATGGGAGGTGTATAGAGGGATATGGTCCGTGTGCAGGTCAGTGGGACTAAGTAGAAAATGGTTCGGCATAGCCAAGAAGGGCCAAAAGGCCTGTTTCTGTGCTGTAGTTTCTATGGTTTCTATGTTCTCCCTGGGACCGTGTAGCTTTCCACCGGGCACTCTGGTTTTCTCCCACGTTCCAAAGGTTTACCAGTTAGTGGGTTAATTGAACACATCGGAGTATAGTTGGACATATAGGTTCAAGGTAGTCAGTTGGGGCCATGCCAAGTTGGTTCAGGAAGCGTGACCCCCACAATCCTGACTGCTTTGATCAGAATCAGATTTAATATCACTGACGTGTTGTGAAATTCATTGTTTTGTGGCAGCAGTACATTGCAATACATAACAATAAAAAAACTATAAACTACGATTAAAAAATATATTTTTAAAATTAAATAAAGTAAGTAGTGCAAAAATGAAGAAAAAATACTGAGGTGGTGTCCATGGGTTCATTGTCCATTCAGCAATCTGACGGCGGAGGGGAAGAAGCTGTTCCTGAAACATTGAGTGTGTGTCTTCAGGCTCCTGTACCTCCTCTTTGATGGTAGCAATGAGAAGAGGGCATGTCCGAGGTGATGGGGTCCTTAATAATAGATGCTGTCTTCTTCAGGCATTGCGTTTTGAAGATGTTCTCAACGCTGGGAATGCTAGTGCTCGTGCTGGAGCTGGCCGAGGTTACAACTTCCTGCGACTTCTTCCCATCCCGTGCAGTGGCCCCTCCGTACCAGACAGTGATGGAGCCAGTTAGAATGCTCTTCAGGGTACATCTGTAGAAATTAGCAAGAGTCTTTGGAAGCAATGCATATTCAAACAGCACATTTCACTGTATGTTTCGATGTTCATGTGACAGAAAACCTCATCTTTCACTATCCATACTGCACGTAACTTGAAAAACTCCGATAAGACAGCCAATATCCGATGCTGAAAAGCTTGGATAGATTGGACGTGGAAAAGATGTTTCCAATAGAAGGCGAGACTAGTACCAGAGGGCATAGCCTCAGAATAAAGAGACATCCCTTTAAAGTTCAAAGTAAATTTATTATCAGAGTACATATATGTCACCGTATATAATCCTGAAATTAATTTTCTTATAGTGTGGACATGTGGCCAAGTGGTTAAGACATTCGACTAGCGATCTGAAGGTCGTGAGTTCGAGCCCCACCCGAGGGAACATGTTGTGTCTTTGAGCAAGGCACTTAACCATACATTGCTCTGCGACGACACTGGTGCCAAGCTGTATGGGTCCTAATGCCCTTCCCTTGGACAACATTGGTGTTGTGGAGAGGGGAGACTTGCAGCATGGGCAACTGCCGGTCTTTCATACAACCTTGCCCAGGCCTGCGCCCTGGAGAGTGAAGACTTTCCAGGCACAGATCCATGGTCTCGCAAGACTAACGGATACCTTTTTAAAAAAATTTTGTTATGGGCATACTCAATAAATCTATAACAGAATAATAACTATTATAGGATTTTTGAACGACTACACCAACATGGGTGTTAAACTAGTGTGCAAAAGACTACAATCTGTACAAATACAAAAGACAATAACACTAATAGTAATGACTAAATGAGCAATAACTATCGAGAACATGAGATGAAGAATCATTGAAAGTGACTTCACTGGCGCCATCTTTTTACCATTTAGAACAGAGATGAGGAGGAATTTTTTAAACAGTGAATGGTGCTATCACAGGCAGCTGTGAAGGGCAAGTCTATGAGTATATTTAAGGCTCAGATTGATAGGTTCTTTATTGGTAGGAGGGAAGGGGTGAAGAGTGATAGGGAGAAGGCAGAACACTGGGATTGAAAAATGAATCTGCCATGACTGAATGGCAGAGCAGACTCAATGGGTCAGATGTCATAATTTGGCTCCTGTATCTTGTGGTCTGAGAGATCCAGTGATTTCCTCCGCTGACTGATTTCAGTATCTGGGGAAAAGATTGTGTGCATTCATTCTATCTGCCTCACTGATCATTTTACCCTTCTCCATAAGATCACTCCAAGGAATGAAGTCCCAGCTTGTCCAACCTCACTCCGTAACTCAGTACCTCAAGTCCCAGCTTGTCCAACCTCTCTCCGTAACTCAGTACCTCGAGTCCCAGCTTGTCCAACCTCTCTCCGTAACTCAGTACCTCGAGTCCCAGCTTGTCCAACCTCTCTCCGTAACTCAGTACCTCGAGTCCCAGCTTGTCCAACCTCTCTCCGTAACTCAGTACCTCGAGTCCCAGCTTGTCCAACCTCTCTCCGTAACTCAGTACCTCGAGTCCCAGCTTGTCCAACCTCTCTCTGTAACTCAGTATCTCGAGTCCCAGCTTGTCCAACCTCTCTCTGTAACTCAGTACCTCGAGTCCCAGCTTGTCCAACCTCTCTCTGTAACTCAGTATCTCGAGTCCCAGCTTGTCCAACCTCTCTCCGTAACTCAGTACCTCGAGTCCCAGCTTGTCCAACCTCTCTCCATAACTCAGTACCTCGAGTCCCAGCTTGTCCAACCTCTCTCTGTAACTCAGTACCTCGAGTCCCAGCTTGTCCAACCTCTCTCCGTAACTCAGTACCTCAAGTCCCAGCTTGTCCAACCTCTCTCTGTAACTCAGTACCTCGAGTCCCAGCAATAGGCTTAGGGACACCACAGTAGCACAGCTGTTGTTGTGCTGCTAACAGCTCCTGGCATTGGAGTTTGGAGTTCCATTTCCTCTGTAAGAAACTTTGTACGTTCTTACTGTCACCCTGTAGGTTTCCTCCGAGTGCTCCGGTTTCCTCCCACAGTCCACAGACGTACCAGTTAGTACGTTCATTGGACATTGTGATTAGCCTGGGGTTATACCAGTGGGTTGCTGGGCAACGCGGCTCGAAGGGACAAAAGGGCCTGCCCCACGGCGTATAATAGATAAATAAACAAATCATTTCTGCTCTCTTTTCAGCTTAATAGCATCTTTCCCATAGCAGGGTGACCAAAACTGAACGCAGTACTCAACGTGCAGTCTCACCAGCGTCCTGTACATCCGCTCTTTCAAACCCATGCCCTGACTGAGGAATGGCAGTACCTGTAACTCCACTTTCAGCGAAACATATACCTGCACCCCTAGGTCTCTCTGTTCATCAACACCCCCCAACTTCCTGTACCCCTCGGTCCCTCTGTTCACCAATACCCCCCAATTTCCTGTACCCCTCAGTCCCTCTGTTCACCAACACCCCTGAATCCCCTGTACCCCTAGTCCCTCTGTTCACCAATGCTCCCCAATCCCCTGTACCCCTAGGTCACCAACACCCTCCAATCTCCTGTACTCCTGGTCCCTCTGTTCACCAACACTCCCCAATTCCCTGTACCCCTGGTCCCTCTGTTCACCAACACTCCCCAATCCCCTGTACCCTTAGGTCACCAACACTCCCCAATCCCCTGTACCCCTCGGTCCCTCTGTTCACCAACACCCCCCAACTTCCTGTCCCCCTCAGTCCCTCTGTTCACTAACACCCCCCAATCCCCTGTACCCCCTGGTCACTCTGTTCACCAATACTCCCCGAATCCCCTGTATCCCTAGGTCCCTCTGTTCACCAATACCCCCCAATTTCCTGTACCCCTCAGTCCCTCTGTTCACCAACACCCCTGAATCCCCTGTGCCCCTAGTCCCTCTGTTCACCAATGCTCCCCAATCCCCTGTACCCCTAGGTCACCAACACCCTCCAATCTCCTGTACTCCTGGTCCCTCTGTTCACCAACACTCCCCAATCCCCTGTACCCCTGGTCCCTCTGTTCACCAACACTCCCCATTCCCCTGTACCCCTAGGACCCTCTGTTCACCAATGCTCCCCAATCTCCTGTACCCCTAGGTCACCAACACCCTCCAATCTCCTGTACCCTTGGTCCCTCTGTTCGCCAACACTCCCCAATCCCCTGTACCCCTGGTCCCTCTGTTCACCAACACTCCCCATTCCCCTGTACCCCTAGGTCCCTCTGTTCACCAATGCTCCCCAATCCCCTGTACCCCTAGGTCACCAACAACCCCCAATCTCCTGTACCCCGGTCCCTCTGTTCACCAACACCCCCCAATTTCCTGTACCCCGGTCCCTCTGTTCACCAATGCTCCCCAATCCCCTGTACCCCTAGGTCACCAACACCCCCCAATCTCCTGTACCCCTAGGTCACCAACACTCCCCAATCCCCTGTACCCCTGGTCCCTCTGTTCACCAACACTCCCCATTCCCCGGTACCCCTAGGTCCCTCTGTTCACCACTGCTCCCCAATCCCCTGTACCCCTAGGTCACCAACACCCCCCAATCCCCTGTACCCCCCGGTCCCTCTGTTCACCAACACTCCCCAATCCCCTGTACCCATAGGTCCCTCTGTTCACCAATACCCCCCAATTTCCTGTACCCCTCGGTCCCTCTGTTCACCAACAACCCCCAATCTCCTGTACTCCTAGGTCTCTCTGTTCACCAACACTCCCCAATCCCCTGTACCCCTGGTCCCTCTGTTCACCAATGCTCCCCAATCCCCTGTACCCCTAGGTCACCAACAACCCCCAATCTCCTGTACCCCTGGTCCCTCTGTTCACCAACACTCCCCAATTCCCTGTACCCCCCGGTCCCTCTGTTCACCAACACTCCCCAATCCCCTGTACCCCTGGTCCCTGTTCACCAACACTCCCCAATCCCCTGTACCCCTAGGTCACCAACACTCCCCAAACCCCTGTACCCCTCGGACCCTCTGTTCACCAACACTCCCCAAACCCCTGTACCCCTCGGTCCCTCCATTCACCAACACTCCCCAATCCCCTGTACCCCTAGGTCCCTCTGTTCACCAACACTCCCCAATCCCCTGTACTCCCCAGTCCCTCTGTTCACCAACACCCCCCAGCCCCCTGTACCCCCGGACCCTCTGTTCACCAACACTCCCCAGCCCCCTCTCCTTCATTGTGGAAGTCCTACCCTCACTTTTTTTCCCAAAAATGAAATACCTCACACTTCTCGGAATTGGAGTCCATTTTTCCATTAACCCTGCTGGTGTAGGGCCCCTCTGTAACTTTAACGTCAGATCAGCCCAGTGCCTGATCCGAGTGTCTGCGGTGTCCTGCCGCCTCCCAAAGATACACTTCATGAGGTGGCAGTCTGGCTGTGTAGTGTCTGGGAGGACGACCTCCATAGACTGAGTTAGATGTCACCGAGACGCAAGTTTGCCCTGGAAGTTTCAGTGAGGGTGATGAGCAGATTTGCCAGGATGCTGCTTGGATGAGACAGCATGTCTCAGGAGGATAGGGTGAGCAAGCTCGGGATCTTCTCTTTGGAGCGAAGGAGAATGCGAGGTGATTTGACAGAGGTGTACGAGATGACAAGAGGCACAGACAGATTTTTTTCCCTGGGCAGAGATGGCTAAAGCAAGGGGACGTATTTTTAAGGTGATTGAAGGATAGTATGGTGGGTGATGTCAGAGTTAGGTTTAATAGACAGAGAGTGATGGGTGCGCTGAACGCCTGCCAGAGTTGGTGGTAGCCGCCGATACAATAGAGACAATGAAGATAGGCACATGAGTGACAGATAAATGGAGGATTTTGTGGGAGGGAATTGTAAAATTGATCATACAGTCAAGACATTATGGGCTGAAGGGCCTGTACTGTTCTAAGTTTGTTAATAAGTTGAGCAAGATGCTGGGGGAGGGTGCTGGGTAGCAAAGGAGTGTAGTGATGGGAGGTGGGGGTTCCGGTGGAGAAGGAAACTTGCATGAGTTCCCTGGCTATTTGTCAACTATTTCAACCAAATTTCCTGTTTATTGGAAGAAAAACAGAAGTGCGGCTGCAATAAAAACACGCGAAGTGGGTTGGTGAGAGGGGAGGGTCTGTTCAGCTGAACTGCACAGATGCCCAAGGTCATCAGCACCTCAAAGACGACTTTTAAAGGAAAGAAATGTTTGTTTTGTGAGGGTGTCAGTCCCTGAGGACATCTGCTGTAGGTTTCCTGGGCGCCAGAGTTCTGGTTTGACTGACAGGAGGTGATGAGCATACCGCCTGCTGGAGGCAGGGAAGATTTCCAAAACCCCTTCTCCTCCTTTGGTTAACCCTTTCTACACCATTTCCTGCCCCGTCAACCAGCAGAGTGCAGCCGAGAGTGGTAGGAACTCCCAGCCAGTACCCATATCACAAATAACGATGAATCCAAGTACAGGAAGGAGATAGAGAACCGAGTGACATAGTGTTTGGCAGCAACCTCTCCCTCGATGTCAACAGAAGAAGAAAGCTGGCCATTGACTTCAGGAAGTGGATATGCTGTTGTCTACATCAACGGTGCTGAGAGTTAGAGGGTGGAGAGCTTCAACTTCCTAGGAGTGAGTAGCCTGCGCTGGCCTACCCGTGAAGACGTGCAGGCCAGGAAACATCACCAATGCCTCAGGAGGATACAGAAATCAGCCTTGTTCCCATTGACCCTTACCAGAGAAAGCATCCTGTTTGGATGCTTGGTACAGCAATTGCTCTGCCCGTTACCTCAAGAAACTGCAGGGAGTCGTGGACACAGCTCAGCAGACCACGGAAAACAGCCTCCCCTCCATGGACTCTGTTTACACTTCTCACTGTAGCCAGCATAATGAAAGACCCCACCCTCCCCGGACGTTCTCTCTTGTCCCCTCTCCTATCAGGCAGAAGATACAGAAGCCTGAAGGAACGGAGTCCAGCTCAAGGACAGCCTCTGCCCCACTGTTATCAGACCATTGAATGGTGCCCTAGTACAATAAGATAGACACTTGACCTCAGAGTCAACCTCAACATGACCTTGCACCATCTGCCCTGCACTTTCACTGTAACTGTAACAGTCTATTCTGCATTCTGTTATTCTTTTACTTGTACTAACCCAATGTACTGTGTCATGAATTAAACTCTACACGAGACGAGCTTTTCACTGTATCTTGTACATGTGACAACAATTCCCATTCCAATTCCAGTTCCAGCTGCAAGTCTAATTCCAGGCTTTGGCTGTGATGCTCAGCACAGTGGTGCAGATGCTAGACCCGCACCCTTGCAGTGCTGGAGAACTGGGTTCGATCCTGACGTTCCTACGCTCCAGGGAACAAAGTCCTCACCTATTCAATATTTCCCTATAACTCAGGTCAAGGTCCAATAGGTTAGAACTTTATTCCATAGGACGCAGAAGGTTGTGTGGAGATTAGGATAGAGTACTGTATACAAAATTATAATAGGTATCGCTTGCTTTAGGTTGCTTCTGGAATTTCCATTTGGCGGACGATTTCCCTGCACGCCGCTCTGACGTATTGGGAAATCATGTACTCGGCAAGTTACAGCGGTGGTTTGCCTTTGCCGACTGCCGGGTGAGTTTAAAGAGATCACCACCTCTTGCAGTGGATGACCAGGGTGACTAAGTGTCTTGTCCTGCTCTTAGCACTCCACCACGCCTGCTGGCCCACCTTCTTGACCGTTGGACTATTAATTGGTCTCCTCCGCTCAGTCTGCCAGGGCCAGAATTCACACGCTGGGATAGGCAAATCTCCTACCTCACCGAGGGTCAAGGACCCGTCGGCTACCCTCACCTGGTTTGGCCCGTCTGCCGAGACGGTTTCCCGGAGTGTGGCCGCTGCGCGTGATACAGCTACTTGGAGCCACAGGTGAGAACTGTGCGCCAGGCAGGGACCAAAGGTGGACGTGCTGCCCTGAAAAAGGGCATGGCTGGTCACCCCCACCAGAGGTGCTACCCCTCCCTAGACGCCCCATACACCCCATAATGGGTATAGATAGGGTAAATGCAAGCAGGCTTTCTCACTGAGCTTTGGTGAGACTGGAGCTGGAGCTCATGGGTTAGGGTGAAGGTGAAATGGTTAAGGGACACTTCAGGGGGATCTCCTTGTCTCAGAGGGTAGTGAAAGTGGTGGATGTGGGTTTGACGTCAACGCTTGAGAGAAAATTTGGATAGGTACATGGATAGGAGGGGTATGGAGGGCAGGTCAATGGGAGTGGGTAAGTAAATAGTTTGGCCTGGACTAGATGGGCTGAATGGCCTGTTTCTGTGCTGTAGTGTTCTATGACTCTAACACACAACTTGCAGGGAGGAGCTCGGCAGCACGAGCCGCGCCTGCGTGCAGGAGAGGAACTGTCCAGGTTTCGGCTCGAAGCCCTGCATCTGTCTGCTCCTCATGCAGATTTTGGCTGACCTACGGACTCCCTGCAGAAAATTATTTGTCTCTGCAGCTTCCAACTGCTCTCGTTTAAGTACTGGTTTATTCTTGTCACAGGTACCGAAGTACAGCGAGACCCTTGTCTGGCACACTGTTCATACAGATCAATTCATTACAACAGTGCATCGAGGTGGCACAAGGAAAAACAATAACGATAAGCCCATAAACTGTGCGATGAGAATGAGGCCATTCAGCCCATCGAGTCCGCTCCACAATTCCATCATGGCTGATTTATTATCCCCTTTCAACCTCTGCTTTGAGACTTGGCCTCCACATCACTGTGTGACAATGAATTCCACAGATTCACCACCTTCTGGCTAAAGAAATTCCTCCTCATCTCTGTTCTAGATGGATGTCCCTCTATTCTGAGGATGTCCTAGATTCTCTTACTGGAGGAAGCATCCTCTCCATATTCACTCTAACTAGATCTTTCAATGTGAAATACGTTTCCATGAGACCCCCCGCCTTATTCTTCTAAATTCCAGCGAGTACAGGCCCAGAACCATCAAATACGCCTCATGCATTAACCCTTTCATTCCCAGAATCATTGACATGAACCTCCTCTGGACTCTCAGCAGTACCTGCACATCCTTTCTTAGATAATGCATCCAAGACTGCTCACAATATTCCAAATGCAGTCTAATTGATGCTCTATAAAGCCTCAGCTTTACAGAATGCAGAATAAAAACATAATTGACCACAACATTCTCCAGATCACTTTGAGAACTGGATGGGTGTCTCTGGTAGTGCCCGCAATTGGTTTTGTTCATATATCTTGGAGAGAAATCTTTGTGTCTTTTCTCCTGATGCTGTACATGCTCCCCTCAGGAGACGTCATCAGAGAGAATAAACTTGATTTCCACTTTATGCTGATGACACACACTTGTACATTATGGTTGAGCCTGATAGTGATAACACCCCATCTTCTCTGACTTCTGCTCTGGCTGAAGTAAACAGATGGATGAGCAATAATTCCTTAAAACTAAATGAAGATAAAACTGAAATACTTCTGGTTGGTCCCAAAGGCAAGAGATAAAAACTTCTTGATCAGCGTGGGAACTTGGCTGTGCTTGTAACATCAGAAGTAACTAGGCTGGGTGTTATCCTTGATCCACATTTGAGTTTTAAATCCCACGTAACAAAGGTGACGAGAGCAGTATTTTTACACTTAATAAATATTGCAAAGGTACATCCATTTCTGTCACATAATGGTACTGAAAAACTAATTCCTGTCTTTATATTGAATAGAATATGTTAGTGCAGCACGCTTTTTAGTGGCCTTCCAAAGCAACCTATTGACAAACTTCAACTCATTCAGAACAATACTGCTAGAATTTTGACAAAAACCAGGATGAGGGAGCAGATCACGCTCACCTTTGCTACTCTGCAATGGCTTCCTGTATCTTTTAGAAGTGATTTTAAAGTTCTCTTCCTTGTTTTTAAAGCTCTGGGTGGGCTGGGACCAGGGTACATCACAGAATCGTTTCATTTTACAATCCTGTTCGAGCTCTCAGACCTTCTTCCACCGGACTCTTAATTTAAATATTCTCCCTCAAAAAATTATTGGGAACTCAGCTTTTTGAACCATGCTCCTCAATACCTACAATTCAGGATGCTAACTCGGTTCAATTTACTTATTTAACCTCACTTTTAATCAACATCTTTTATTTTTATGTTTATTTGTATTTTTTTTATTTTATTTTCATGTTTGTACTTTATCCCATTGTAAAGCACTTTAAACTACATCTATATGAAAAATGCTTTATAAATAGAGTTTTTTAAAGTATTGCAGCTACAGACAAAGTGCGGTGCAGGTAGACAATAAGGTGCAAGATCATAACCAGAGACTGTGAGGTCAAGAGTCAAGCTTGTCGTGAGAGGGAACCATTACAACACTGGGGTAGAAACCATCCTTGAGCCTAGCAGTACATGCTTTCAGGTTTTTGCACCTTCTGCCCGATGGAAGAGGGGAGTAAAGAGAATGTTCGGGTGGGCAGGGTCGTAAATTATGTTGGCTTCAGCCTCTTTCAATCCTCTGCATTGGAGTCTCCGTGTTCACTTACTTATTTACTTGGCTGTGCAGTGTGAAGTCGGCTGTTCCCAGCAGCCTTATATTCTGTTTGGGTAGCCTGCGACCTGATGGCATGAACACCGATTTCTCAAACGTCCAGTAATGCCTCCACCCCCCCACCCTTCCCCTTCACCATTTCCTATCCCCTTGTCGCTCTCTCACCTTATCTCCCTGCGTGCCCATCGCCTCCCTCTGGAGCTCCTCCCCACTATTTCTGTGGTCCATGGCCTTCTGTCTCTTTCACCAATCAACTTCCCAGCTCTTTACTTCAACCCTCCCCCTGCAGGTTTCACCCCTCACCTTGTGTTTCTCCCTCGCCTCCCCCCATCTTTCAAATCTATTCAACCAACACACACAAAGTGCTGGTGGAACACAGCAGGCCAGGCAGCAGTTTGTGTGTGTTGCTTGAACTTCCAGCATCTGCAGATTTCCTCATGTTTGCATTTTCAAATCTCCTCCTCAGCTTTTTTTAAAAACGCAAACACAAGGAATTCTGCAGATGCTGGAAATTCAAGCAACACACATCACTCAGCTTTTTTTCTCCAGTCCTGCCAAAGGGTCTCAGCCCAAAACATCGACTGTACTTTTTTCCATAGATGCTGCCTGGCCTGCTGAGTTCCTCCAGCATTTTGTGTGCGTTGCTCAGATTTCCTGCATCTGCAGATTTTCTCTTGTTTGTGACCAACCTCTCAAAGTACCTCATCGCTGTAGTTAGGAGGGCAACTGGCCGATAATCATTGAGACAGCTCACCCTGCTCTTCTTGGGCACTGGACTGCATGTGGGGACTTGTGACTGCAGTACTGGGAGATTAAAGAAGTTAATGCTGGAGTGGTATACTTGGACAGTTGGCGGTGAGAAGGATTTGATGGGACAAACATCCTGTTTCTTTGTTATATCTCTTCCTCCATGTCTCTAATCTTCTTCGCTGAGCTGCCAGCTTTGCGTTTCTCTCAGGGATGTGTCAACAAATTTACATTGGATCACCTAACCAGGTGGTTAAATGGCAACGCAAGAGAGCCACAGATATGTACTTAGCTCCCTCATGCATGGTCTCAGATCCCTCCCTCCTCCTCGCTAACCAGCTCTAGCCTGTTTACAGTTCCAAAACTGAGATTGCCTCACCACTGAAGGTCGTGCCTTTACCCCCGAGGTCAGGAAACTTTGCTTCAACATTTGCCTGCACGGATCTTCTAAAAACAGAGGCTCCCACCAGCTCTCTTTCAATGTTCCTGCCAGATGGCTAGAACATTTCTCCTTCTTTAATTATTCTAACTACATCAGAAAATAGAAGAGAGAGCCAACTGTGGCTGATCTATATTGGCTTACACCCCTCTTCAAACATAGAACATTCTAGCACATTACAGGCCCTTTGGCCCACTATGTTGTGCCGACCTTTTATCCTATTCTAAGATCAGCCACAGCCCTCCATTTTTCTATCATCCATGTGCCCATCGAAGATTCTCTTAAATGTCCCTAATGTATCTGCCTCTACCACCATCTCTGGCAGTGTGTTCCACACACTTACCACTCTCTGTGTAAAGAACTTACTTCTGACACTTTTCCTCCAATCACCTTCAAATTATGCCCCTTCCTATCATTTCCACCCTGGGAAAAAGTCTCTGGCTGTCCACACGATCTATGCCTCTTATCATCTTGTACACATCTATCAAGTCAGCTCTCATCCTCCTTTGCTCCTAACAGAAAAACCTCAGCTTGCTGAACCTTTTCTGAAAAACTGTGCTCTCTAATCCAGGCAGCATCCTGGTAAAACTGCTCTGCACCCTCTCTAAAGCTTCCACATCCTCCCGATAATGAGGCAACCAGAACTGTGTAGCCCACTCCAAACGTGGGCGGACCGGGGTTTCATACAGCTGTAACATCATCTCATCGCTCTTGAACTCAGTATTCAGACCAATAAAGGCCAACACACCAAACACTTTCTTAAACTTCCGATCAATCTGTGTGGCAAATCTGAGGGACCGATGGACGTGGACCCCAAGATCGCTCTGTTCCTCCACACTGTTAATGATCCCTCTGATCCATCCAGCAATCTCTTTGACCCCCTACCGTCAGGCAGGACGGACCACAGCTCTATAAGAGCCCGGTTTGCCCACATTCGGACCGTAGCATTAGGGCAAGAACTGTTAGGATGGGAAACAACTTCTTCCCCTGGCCATGAGACTACTGAATTCAGTCTCACTACATATGAAGTGCCAGTAGATTTGTGCAGTTTACTCTTTGACTTGTGTCGTAAATGCAGCTTCTTATTTGTTAATTGTTTTGTAGTTATATTACCTTTGTGTAGTGTGTGAGTTATATGTACTGTCTTGTCTCATTTGGCCATATGGTTGAGTGACAATAAACCTGAAGATGAACTTGACCGAACGAGCTAAGAATCCCGCCATTAACTCTGTACTGCGCCTTCACGTTAGAACCTCTAAAATGAATCACTTTTCGGATTGAACTCGGCCACTTCTCAGCCCAGCTTTGCATCCTGTCAATGTCCTGTTGTTAACCTATGACAACCTTCCAGAGTATCTGCGACACCTCCAACTGTTTCCAGTTGTTTGTGGAGGGAGTGAGGGAGGAGGTGTCTCTCAGCTCTGACCGAGGCACTTGTTTGTAAGAGAGGGGCCTTAAAGGTCGGCACGGTAGCATAGTGGTTAGCATAACATTATTACAGAGCCAGGGGTCCGATTCCCATCGCGGACTGTGAGCAGTTTGTATGTTCTCCCTGTGACCGCATCAGTTTCCTTTGGTGCTCCTTTTTCCTTCAAAGTTCCAAAAACGTATGGGTTAGGGGCACATAGGTTGTGGGCACGCTATGTTGGCGCCAGGAGGGCAAAAATTGCAGGCTGCCCCCAGCACAGTTCAGACTGTGTTGGTCACAGACACAAACGACGCTTTTCAGTATTTTTCAATGCTTCCTCCCACAGTCCAGAGATGTACGGTTAGGGTTTCAGGTTACTAAGTTATAGGCATGCTAAGTTAGTGCCAGAAGTGCAAACTGCTCAGCTCAATCCTCGTAAATTTGATCTGATGCAAACGACACATTTCACTGTATGTTTCGATGTACAAATAAAGCTAATTGTTAAGGTAGGATTGCATATGTGGGATGTTTTGTGGACGTTGTCGAGGGAATGCTCGCCACCCGGAGGAAGAGCGGGTGAGGGGGTGTCTGGTTGCTGGGGGAGGCGTGTTCTGATCTGCACCGTTCCCACTGCAACGAGAGCAGCCGGGGAAGGGCAGGATACAGCGACTGAGCTGAGAATCCCTGTCACTGCTGTCAGCTCATCCCGCGTAAAGGAGCGTGGAACTAAGACAGAAGAAAATGTTTGCCCTGGTGGAATGGTGGAACAGAGAGCAGAGAGCAGAAGAATGGGGCTGGGGAAGACCCTGGCCTGGAGTTACACGCAGGCCTCGGTTCTTTGCGGGAATGGGACCCGTTCTCGGGGTTCCACGACTGGCCGCTATTCGACATGCCAAGGGTTTGGCCCAAGAGGTTCAATCATGTTCAGAGGCTTAAGATCTCGGGGCTCTGGAGTCGGGCGGATGGAGGGTTGGTGTCACGGCCGGAGACTTGTGTGTCCTCTGGGAGGCCGGAAAATCTTTTGCTGTGGGCCCGAAGACCTGAGGTCTTTGAGGTCTTTGCGATCTTTGGACACAGAGCTCGAAAAAAGTGACGAAACGGACTTTTAAGATCATAAACCAGTGGGTTGTTGTTATGCCTCCCGCTCGCTGTGAAAATGGGGGACACCTCCCTCTCCCTTCCCAGAGAGAGAGAGAACCTGTGGGTTGTCGAATTCAGATGAAATGTGAAGCTTTTGGGGTAACTGCAAGGTCTGTGTCTTTGCTAACGCACAAAATACCCTGCAGATACTGGGGTCAAAGCAACACGCACAACACGCTGGAGGAACTCAGCAGGTCGGGCAGCATCCGTGGAAATGAACGGTCAACATTCCAGTCCTGACGAAGTGTCTCAGCCCGTAACGTTGACTGTTCATTTCCACAGATGCTGCCC
Source organism: Mobula birostris (assembly GCF_030028105.1). NCBI lineage: Eukaryota > Metazoa > Chordata > Chondrichthyes > Myliobatiformes > Myliobatidae > Mobula > Mobula birostris. The sequence continues at coordinate 7,462,283 of NC_092373.1, forward strand.
GACCTGCTGAGTTCCTCCAGCGTGTTGTGCGTGTTGCTCTGTCTTTCCTATTGCTTAGCACACGCTTGGGGGGAGGATCGTTGCTTGCTGCTGCTTACGCGCGGGAGGGGGGAGCTGGGGGGACTTTGGGGTTCTCATGTTTAACTGTCATTCATTCTTTGGGGCACTTCTCTTTTTTCGTGGATGTTTGTGAAGAAAAAGCATTTCAGGATGTATATTGTATACATTTCTCTGACATTAAACTTGATCCTTTGAACCTTTGAAAATAAAATCAGCCATGATTGAACAGTGGAACAGACTCAAAGTTCAGGGTAAAATTTATTATCAGAGTATATACATGTCACCACATAGAACCTGAGAGTCATTTTCCTGTGGCATGCAAATCTGTAGAGCAGTAACAGTAAACAGGATTAATGAACAACAAATGGTGCAAATACAAATATAAATAAATAGCAATAAATAACGAGAGCATGAAATAACAAGCTAAAGATTTTGTAACATGAAGCCATAGGTAATAGAATGGGTGTAGTTATCCCCTTTTGGTCAAGAGCCTGATGGTTGAGGGGTAGTAACTGACCTTGAACCTGGTGATACGAGTCCTGTGGCTTTCGTACCGTCTACCTGATGGCAACAGTGAGAAGAGAGCATGACCTGGGTGGTGGGGATCTCTGATGATGGATGCTGCTTTTCTACAGCAATGTTTCATGTAGATGTTCTCAATAGGAGGGCTTTACCGTGACATCCCAGGCTGAATCAACCAGCCTTTATGGAATTTTCCACTCGATGGGCAGCATGGCCTAATTCTGCAGATATATCTCATGGTTTTAGGGTGACCCCTCGCTGGTGAGTTGACCCAAAATGGCACATTTTACTGTATGTTTCAATGTATACGTGACAAATACAGCTAGTCTTCAATCTTTAACTCCTTGTGACTGGCTGGTGCTCCCGTTTCCTCCCATATTCCAAAGACATACAGGTGAGTCGTGGGCGTGCCGTGTTAGTGAGTCGTGGGCGTGCATGTTAGTGAGTCGTGGGCGTTCCGTGTTAGTGAGTCGCGGGCGTGCCATGTTGGGGAGTCGCGGGCGTGCCGTGTTAGTGAGTCGCGGGCGTGCCATGTTAGCGAGTCGTGGGTGTGCTTGTTAGCGAGTCGTGGGCGTGCCATGTTAGCGAGTCGTGGGCGTGCCATGTTAGCGAGTCGCAGGCGCGCTGTGTTGGGGAGTCGCGGGCGTGCCATGTTAGCGAGTCGCGGGCGTGCCGTGTTAGCGAGTCGTGGGCGTGCCATGCTGGCGCCAGAAACATGGCGACACTTGCGGGTCACCCCCAGCACATCCTCAGACTGTGTTGGTTGTTGATGCAAATGATGCATCTTTCTGTGTTTCGATGTACGTGTGACCAGTCTTTAAACGTTTTAAATATTGCTTCTCTCCTGCCATTATCAGGCACTTCCTCAGACATCTCATATTTAAAAGAACCCTTGATCACCCACTTCCCTCATCGTGTATCTGCTGATTACTTAACCCTATTTTAAAAAGCATCTTTATTGGCTTATCATAATCACGTGTACTGAGAGACAGTGAAAAGCTGGTCTTGCACACTGTTCATACAGACCTAATCATTACACAGAGCACTGAGGTAGAGCAGGGGAAAGCAATAACAATGTAGAATGAAGTGTAAATGCTACTGAAAGATGCAGTACAGGTAAAGAGTAAATTGCAAGATTCTGAGGACAAGAGTCTTATCTTTTTGTACAAGAGGTTCATTCCCAAGTCTGATAACAGTGGGATGGAAGCTTTACTTGAGCCTGGTGGTCTGTGCTTTCAGGCTTTTGTAATTTCTGCCAGTTGGGATTGGGTGATGGGTTTGAGATACGTTTTCATGAAAGATGTAAGGTGTTCCTTCCCTCCACAGACCTGCAGATCACCCTTGGGCAAGGTGTAGCACCTGCTTAGTCCCCCTAAGTGAAGCCATGGTAGCTGGTGCTTTATGGTCGTATGTGAAGTTGGTGCATATCACAAGTCCAAGTAGACAATCTCTGAAGAGTATTGATAATGGCTGGGATCACCCATCTTGTAAAGACACTGGCCAGAAGAAGGCAAACAGCAACCACTTCAGTAGAAAAATTTGTTGAGAACGACCATGGTCATGGGAAGACCATGATCATCCACGTCATACGACACGGCACTTAATGAATGAACAAGTGAGCTGATGGGAGGGGGGAGAAGAGAGAATGTCCGGGGAGGGTGGGATATTTGATTCTGCTGGCTGCTGAGTGAGAACTGTAGACAGAGCCCAAGGTTTCTGTGATGCCCACAACTCTCTGCAGTTTCTTGCAGTCACGGGCAGAGCTGTTGCCAAGGCGTGCTGCATCCAGAGAGATTGCTTTCTATGATATTCTGATAAAAATCAGTAAGAATTGACAGGGACAAGCCAAATTTCTTTAGCCTCCTGAGGAAGAAGTGTTGGTGGGCTATCTTGGGCATGACATCAATGATTCTAGTGATTCGCTCTGGAGAGAGGCATCATACTCCAGGTCAGACGAGAGATAACCCAGGTCAGGTTTCGGACCACAGTACCCAGGTAGATCCTTCACATGATGGCGGTGGTGAGGAGGTAGAGAAGAAGAGGAAGGTCAAGTGGCCAGCAATGGCAGATGAGAAGGCTTGGCGTGTGTTTGATGAGGATATCAGTATGATGTTGGAGAACACCCTCAGGGGAACATCAAAGAGGAAGTTGGAAGTGATGGGGCAATATGATTTACGATGTTGGAAAGTACAGGTTTGGTTTGGTTGAGTTGAAGAAAACAAAGCCTCTGCGTGACCTTGGCTTCACTAGAAAAGAGATCAAGTCAACCAGCAGGGCTGTAGCTGAGGCAGCAGAGAAAGGATCAGCATGGGTGTGGACCAAGTATGTCCAGAGGGGCAGATAGTCAGACAGTGTATACATATCTTGCAAACCCTTCGGTAGTTGCATAGACACCTGAAGAGCAGACTATCTGTTGGATGGAAGTGACCAACAAATCTGATAGAGGCAGATGCCAAGTTTTTAAGCTCACCAGTGGGAGGTGGTGCTTTAGCACTGCTGGATCACCACCTCAAGAGAGTTTTGATCATTAGCGGGCCGAAACTCCTGAAGACAGGTGGCAGATCAACTGATGATCCCACTGGTGATAGCACAGGACAGTTAACATCTTAGTCCACGTGTATTTTTAACTATTTGACCCCAAGGGCCTGTTCTGTGCTGTACTGTTCTATGTTCTATGGGTGGTGGTGAGGCTCCCCTGGAACATTGTATCCAGAACACTCTCTGGTCTCCCTACCTGAGAAAAGACACCCTCCCAAAAGAGGGAGTGCAGCAAGGATTCATTTTCTGGGTGCAGTAATGATTCAAGGACAGCTCCTTCCAGTCTGCCAAGATGGTTGAGAGGATTTTGGATATAGGTAAACAAAACTAGAACGGTTTCTCTTCTTTTTCTACTGACGTTTGATGGGACTAAAACTAGAGGTCATGGGTAAGGGAAGAAAGGTGAAGTATTTACCGGGGGGGGGTGGGGGGAGCTATGGCAAGTGCCGGCACGACGTATTAATCCTAACCCAGACATCTTTGGACTGTGGACTGTGCGAGGAAACAGACGCACCAGACAAAAGACAAAACCCAGGTGGTACACAGGGAGAACATACAAACTCCGTACAGATACCCAGGTGGTACACCGGGAGAACGTATACACTCCGTACAGATACCCAGGTGGTACACGGGGAGAACCCAGGTGGTACACAGGAAGAACGTACACACTCCGTACAGACACCCGGGTGGTACACGGGGACAACGTACACACTCCATACAGACACCCAGGTGGTACACGGGGAGAACGTACACACTCCGTACAGACACCCAGGTGGTACACGGGGAGAATGTACACACTCCGTACAGACACCCAGGTGGTACACGGGGAGAACGTACACACTCCGTACAGACACCCAGGTGGTACACGGGGAGAACCCAGGTGGTAAACGGGGAGAACGTACACACTCCGTACAGACACCCAGGTGGTACACGGGGAGAACGTACACACTCCATACAGACACCCAGGTGGTACACGGGGAGAACATACAAACTCCGTACAGACACCCAGGTGGTACACCGGGAGAACGTACACACTCCGTACAGACACCCAGGTGGTACACGGGGAGAACGTACACACTCCGTACAGACACCCAGGTGGTACACGGGGAGAACCCAGGTGGTAAACGGGGAGAACGTACACACTCCGTACAGACACCCAGGTGGTACACGGGGAGAACGTACACACTCCGTACAGACAGTGGTGTGAATTGAACCCTGATTGCTGGTACCGCACGGCATTGTGCTAACCACTGCGACACCGTGGCACCCATCAAGTTTCGGAATGGTCTGTAATAACTGGAAGACTATTTTATTATTTTTTTGGACTACTGATTTATTTTATAATTTATGGTGATCTTTTGTCTGCACTGTGGTGGTGACTGTCCAATGTATACAACGTTGACAGCAAACCTGCACAGGAGAGTTCTTAATGTGGGAAAACCATTACAATTTCATGTCATTAAAATCCGTGGGAATAAACCTGATTCAGATGTACCAGGGAGAGCATTTGAACTGGTTGCATCACCGTCTGGTATGGAGAGGCCACCGCACAGGATCAGAAAAAGCTGCAGAAAGTCGTAAACTCAGTCACTTCCATCACAGACACTCAGCTCTCCAGCATCCCGGACACCTTCAAAAAGCGATGCCTCAGAAAGGTGGCATCCATCATTCAGGACCCTCCCACCCAGGACCTGCCCTCTTCTCATTACCACCATCAGGGAGGAGGAACAGGAGCCTGAAGACACACACTCCATGTTTCAGGAACGGCTTCTTCCCCTCTGTCATCGGATTCCTAAATAGACAATGAACCCATGAACAATACCTGGCTACTTTTCCCTCTCCTTTTGTACTACTTAATTATTATTTTTAATATTACGTACTTCTCATTGTAACTTACAGTTTAATTATTATATATTGCACTGTACTGCTGTAGCAAAACAGCAGATTTCATAACATACAGAAATGTGCAGAAGTCTTCCGCACATTTATAATCAGGATGCCTAAGTCTTGCACAGTACTGTAGTAATTTTATGTATTGCACTTTTCTGCTGCAAAAAGAGGCATTTCATCACGTATGTTTAGGATTCAAGATTCCAGTACAGTTATTATCCACAAATGCATGAACTATACAGCTTGAGATCTGTCTGCTCACAAGCAGCCAGAAAGCAAGAAACCCTGAAGAACCCAATTAAAAAAGTAAAGACCACCACCCAATTTACAGAGAAAAAGAGAAAAAATACAAATCATGTAACAATAGAAGTGATAGTCAAAGCATTCTGAACCAAACTGAGTCCTTAGGTGCATATCGCCTGACTAGACCCAAAGCCTCAGTCTCAGTTCGTCGTACCAGCGGGGTGAATTTACACAAAGCTTGCAGTCACACAGTGTGTAGCACCTGGGGCAGTCTCACAGCCTCAGCGTCATAGAGAGGAGTGAACGGTGTGGAGGAATGGGCAAAATCGGCCCAACTCGCACCTCCGGTCCCGACAGTCTGCCTTTCCAGTCACTCTCTCATGGTGTGTGTTCTTGCAGGTCCAGCTGAGGTGCCCATGATGTCCCCCAATGGATCCATTCCCCCCATTCACGTCCCGCCAGGTTACATCTCACAGGTGAGTGAAGAAGATGGAATCTGAGAGGAGAGGGCACTGGGCCATGAGAGAAAGGAAAGGAGATGGGGCTCCAATGGGAGGAGAGTGTGGGTGATGACCTGGTCTTCAAGGCCACCTCACTGGTGAGTGATTAAGGTGAGGAGGTTCAGATCTAATGGAAGAGGGACTGGCCAAGTTCGTCCCCCATCGAATACAACCCAGGAGAGGAAGTGTCAGCCTCCTAGCTTCGAGTAGCCAATGGGTCCTTAGCGAGATGGTGTAACGCACCAGGAGTCTGAGGCCGTTAGGAGATCCAGTCTTGAGAGAAAGAAAAGACAAAGGACATTTCATGGCTTATTTTAGGTACAAATCTTCCTCAAAGTGGAGATTCAGCATGGCAAGTGTATGCGACATGGAGAGGCTCCATGGGCTGTGGGAAGGGAACCAGTGGGTGGGGAGAGTTGGTTCAGGGAGAGTGTCCATGGGCTGTGGGAAGGAATCAGTGGGTGGGGAGAGTTGGTGATAGGGGACAGTCTCCATGGGCTGTGGGAAGGGAACCAGTGGGTGGGGAGAGTTGGCTCAGGGAGAGTGTCCATGGGCTGTGGGAAGGGATTTAGTGGGTGGGGAGGGTTGGTGATAGGGGAGAGTCTCCATGGGCTGTGGGAAGGGAACCAGTGGGTGGGGAGTGTTGGTTCAGGGACAGAGTGTCCATGGGCTGTGGGGGGGCGGTTAGTGATGGGAGAATTTCCATGGGCTGTGGGAGGTTTTCAGTGGGTCGGGGAGAGTTGGTGATGGGTAAGAGAATCCATGAGCTTTGGGAGGGGATTTGGTGTGAGGGGGGAGAACCAGTGATGGGGGAGAGTGCCCGAGGCCTGAGCGAGAGGATTCAGTAGGTATGGGGAACTTTGGTAACTAGGGAGAGTGTCTGGGCTGTCAGAGGGGATTCAGTGGGTGTGGGGAGCATTGGTAATGAATCAAATATCAAATATCAGAATCAAATATCGCTGTGATGATTGTATGTTCTAATACCAATTGTTTGGCGACTATAAAGTAAAGTATAACGGGAATGCCTGTGGGCTGCGGGAAGGGATTCAATGGTTGGGGAGAGTCAGTGATGGTGGAGAGTGGCAGTGGGTTGTGGGAGGGGATTCAGTGGGTCGGGTAGAGGGTCCGTGGGCTGTCTGGGGGATTCAGTGGGTGGGGTCAGAGATGGGGTAGAGGGTCTGTGGGCTATGGGAGGGCATTCAGTGGGAGGGGAGAGTCGGTATTGGGTTAGAGGGTCCGTGGGCTGTCGGAGGGATTCAGTGGGTGCAGAGAGTTCAGGATAAGAGTAAGTATTAGACTGAATTGTTATTGTTCAGTTCTGTCAGTTGATTCCTTGGATCAGGATATAATTAGTGATTAGTTTAACTAAACAGTGGTGACCTCTTTTTGAACTCAGGAAGGGGAAATGTGCCTGTTGTCCAGTCCAATGGGATTTGCTTTGTGTGTGTGTGTGTGTGTGTATGTCTGTGCGTGAGTGTGAGTGTATGTCTGAGTGTGTGTATGAGTGTGAATGTCTGTGAGTGTGTGTGTGTGAGTGTATGTCTGTATGTGTGAGTGTGTCTGTGTGTGTGAGTGTATGTCTGTGTGTGTGAGTGTGAATGTATGTCTGTGTGAGTGTGTGCGTGAGTGTATGTATGTGTGAGTGTATGTGTGTGAGTGTGAGTATATGAATGTCTGTGTATGTAAGTGTGAGTGTGGGTGTATGCCTGTGTGTGTGTGAGTATGTATGTCCGTGTATGTGAGTGTGAGTGTATGTCTGTCTGTGTGAGTGTGGGTGTATGCGTGTGTGTGTGTGTGTGTGTGTGTGTGTGTATGTCCATCAGTGTGTGTGTGTGTATGTCTGTGTGTGTGTGCATGTGTGTGTGTGTGTGCTTGTGTGTCTGTATGTCTGTGAGTGTGTGGATGTATGTCTGTGTGTATGTCTGTGTGTGTGTGTGTGTGTGTCTGTGTATGTCTGTGTGTGTCTGTGTGAGTGTATGTCTGTGAGTGTGAGTGGATGTATGCCTGTGTGTATGTCTGTGTGTGTGTGTCTGTGTGTGTGTGTGTGTATGTCTGTGTGTGTGTCTGTGTGTGTGAGTGTATGTCTGTGAGTGTGAGTGGATGTATGCCTGTGTGTATGTCTGTGTGTATGTGTGTGTGTGTGTGTGTGTGTGTGTGTGTGTCTGTGAGTGTGTGTGGGTGTGTGTGCACGCGCACGCATGTTCCTCTCTGTGCACATGTTCTTGCGTGCATGTTACTGTGGTGTCTTTTTCATCCCTTCCAGTCCTGATGAAGGGTCTTGGCTCGAAAAGTTGACTGTTTATTCATTTCCATGGATGCTGCCTGGCCTGCTGAGTTCCTCCAGCATTTTGTGTGTGTTGCTCGGATTTCCAGCATCTGCAGAATCTCTTGTGCTGATGATTTGCCTCTGTTTCTGTGTGTGTATGCCTGTGAGCATAGGAGAAGGCATGAATCTGTCTGCTTCTACCAGATACACAGGGAGGGGGAAGGAGCCCGGGCCTCCTGTACGCAGGCGTGAGCACAGAGGGGTGGGGAGTGGCTGGGGAAGCAGGTTCATTGGAGATTAGGGACTGTGTGTTGAGTCCTCTGGAATGGGATTCTGTAGAGCAACGGTGGCCTGTGGTTTCTTCCACGTAACTGGGATACAATGTAGGGAAAATATTCTGTAATACTGTCTCGGAATGTCTTGAGTACTAACTCTCACTTCCTCTCTCCCTCTCTCCTCTATCTCTCCCTCTCCCCCTTTCCCTTCTCCCCTGTCCGTCTCCCCTCTCCCCCTCTCCCCTCTCTCCCTCTCCCCTCTACCCTCCCTCTCCCCTCCCTCCGCAGGTGATTGAAGACAGTACAGGCGTTCGCAGGGTGGTGGTGACTCCACAGTCCCCGGAGTGCTTCCCGCCCAGTTACCCCTCAGCGATGTCTCCGAGCCCCCACCTGCCCCCCTACATCACGCATCACCCTCAACTCATTCCTCATACTCACCCAGCGTACTACCCACCGGTCACCGGTCCGGGAGACATTCCCCCGCCATTCTACCAGCATCATCTGCCACCTACTATATATGGGGAGCAAGGTAAATATCAGTCCCAAAGCAGGCTTGACCCCGGGAGAGAGGGGATGAGACACTGTCTGGGGGAGAGAGGGGGTGACACACTGACCGGGGGGAGAGAGGGGGTGAGACACTGACTGGGGGAGAGAGGGGGTGAAACACTGACCGGGGGGAGAGAGGGGGTGAGACACTGACCGGGGGGGAGAGGGAGTGAGACACACTGACCGGGGGGGGAGAGGGGGGGTGAGACACTGACCGGGGGAGAGAGGGAGTGAGACACACTGACCGGGGGGGAGAGAGGGGGTGAGATACACTGACCCACTGACCGGGTGGAGAGAGGGGGTGAGACGCTGACCGGGGGGGAGAGAGGGGGTGAGACACACTGACTGGGGGAGAGAGGGGGTGAGACACACTGACCGGGGCAGAGAGGGGGTGAGACACACTGACCGGGGAGAGAGAGGGAGTCAGACACACTGACTGGGGGAGAGAGGGGGTCTGAACAAGGGTCTGACCTGGCTGACGTGGGGGTGTGGGGGGAGATTACAGTTGCGGAGAGGGAGTACCGGTGAGAAAGGGGTAGTACACTTGAGAGGGTGTACAGGTCAGGGAGAGGGTGTACAGGTGAGAGAGGGAGTACAGGTGAGAGAGGGAGTACAGGTGAGAGAGGGACTACAGGTGAGGAAGGGTGGTACAGGTGAGGGAGAGGGAGTACAGGTGAGTGTGGGGCAGTGCATGTGAGGTAGAGAGGATGTACAGGTGAGGGACGGAGTACAGGTGAGGTAGAGAGGGAGTACAGGTGAGGGAGGGAGGGGCAGTGCAGGTGAGAGAGGTAAGGAGTACAGGTGAGGGAGAGAGGGAGTACAGGTGAGGGAGAGGGAGTACAGGTGAGGGGGAGAGGGAGTGCAGTTGAGGGAGGGAGGGAGTACAGGTGAGGGGGGAGGGAGTACAGGTGAGGGAGGGGGAGTACAGGTGAGGGAGGGGGAGTAAAGGTGAGGGAGAGAGGGAGTATAGGTGAGAAAGAGTGAGTACAGGTGAGAAGGAGATATTTATTTGTGAGGGAGAGGGAGTACAAGTGGGGATGGAAGTACAGGTGAGAGAGAAGGAGTAAGGTGAAGTTCACCCTGTCACTGGTGGATTTGCAGGCTTGCTTATTTGAGTAAGACGAGAGTTTCCGATGCAGTTTAGAGAGCCGGTGTCATTTCCTGTCAGGATACTTTGGGAAACTCAGGTCTGAGAGGATTGTTGGGGACTCCTCTGTGGGCATGTGCTGGAGGGAGTGGTATTTGTACTTTGTATAACCAGAAGGGTTTGGGTTTCATTGGTTAAAATGGTTCAGCATGACATTGTGAGCCAAAGGGCTTGTTTCTTTAATGTATTGTTCTATGTTTTATGTTCTGTGTTCACAATCTTTGTAAGGTTTCTGCCTTTGATGAAAGGTTTAGACAAGGGTTAAAGGAATCGCAGGTAGATAAGAGCACAAAGAAAGCACGTACAGGTGTAGCAGACGGCAAGGAAGGATATCAAAGCTTGGGAGAGGTCTGGTCCAGCTGGGAAAACAGGCTGAAAATGGCAGATGGAATTTAATGCTGGCAAGTGTGAGATTTGCACTTTGGGAGGATAACCCAGGGTAGGACTTGAATAGTGAATGGTAGGGCACTGAGGAGTGTGGTAGAACAAAGGAATCTGGGAGTACAAATCCATAATTCCTTGAAAGTGGCGTCACGGGTAGATAAGATTGTAAAGAGAGCTTTTGGCATATTAGCCTTCCTACATCAAAGTACTGAGTGCAGGAGATGGGATGATATGTTAAAATTGTACAAGACATTGTTGAGGCCAAATTGGAGTATAGTGTGTAGTTCTGGCCACATACCTACAGCAAAGACATCAATAAGCTTGAAAGAATACAGAGGAAAATTTTGCCAGGTCTTGAGTTAAGGGAAAGGTTGAAAAGGTTAGGATTTTATTCCCTAGAATATGGGAGAATGAGGAGAGATTTGATAGACATAACAAAATTATGAGGGGTATAGATAGGGTAAATGCAAGTGGGCTTTTTTAAATGGGACGGGCACTAGAGGTCATGGGTGAAAGATGAAATGTTTAAGGGGAACAGGAGGGGGAACATCTTCACTCAGAGGGCGGTGAGAGTGTGGAATGAACTGCCAGCTGAAGTGGTGGATTCAGGTTTAATTTAAACATCTAAGAGAAGTTTGGATAGGTACATGGATGGGAGGGGTTTGGAGGGATACGGTCTGGGTGTGGGTCAATTGGACTAAGCAGAAGATCAGGTCCTAATTAGCCATGGACTAGATGGATCAAAGGACCTATTTCTATGCTGTAGTGTTCTGTGTCTCTTAAGGACCCTTGCTCTACCAAAAACTGCAAGGCAAGTTTGCATTTCGCCTCCCTATTGATAGAAAATATATTGTGTTGGAAAATCCAGGAATAGATCATGGACAAAGAAGGTAGAATGCTTTGGAATTTCCTTTGGAAAAAGCACTTTCCTTTAATAAAAACCTGCTGTGGTCCAATCCTTCAATTAATCTTCTCTCTCCACTCATCCCTGACCCGGCAGCTAAGCTATGCCACAATAAAGTAAAGAACACAGTCGTAATAAAAAAAACACAATAAACATAAAATCATACGATAGCTTATATACACAGGTTGATATGTCCATAAAGTGACACTAGGCACAGGAGTATCCGTATGTAAGGTGACTGACAGGAAGTGATAAATAGTGGTGGTTGGGGGTGTGGAGGGCTGGGTTAGTGTTGATCAGCCTTGCTGCTTGGGGAAAGGAACTGGTTTTGAGTTTCCCAGCCGCACTACGGATTTATGGGATGGTGTGGTGTTGGAAGGGGTCATTTGTTTCCACTGTGATTAGTCCTGCTGTTTCCCAACCACTAACTCTCTCTTTCCAATTCCCACTCCCATTCAGAGTTTATCCCTCTGTACGGGATGTCCAGCTACACGACCAGGGAGGACCAGTACAGCAAACACGACCGGCTCCACAAGAAGCTGAAGACCGACCGTCAGAACCGACTCAACAGCCCGCCCACGGCCATCTACAAGAGCCACGTCAGCTCCTGCACGGCGATCTACAACGGCTACGGAAAGGGGCCGTGCGTGGTGGGCGTGGGAGGGGGAGGGGGTGGAGGAACCAGCCTGAAGAAGACAGAGCGGCGAACGAGGAGCAGCCCCAAAACCAACGAGCAGGAGATCCAAGGTGAGGAAGAGGGGCAATTGCCAAGGGGAGGGCCGGGCTTCGGGAGTGCGAAATGCAGACGGTCACGGCTGGAGGGGGAAGGAGATAGGGAGAAGTAGGGGAGGGAGGGGAGCCCTGGTGAAGGGCCTTGGCCCGAAATGTCGACTGTTTATTCCTTTCCATAGATACTGTCTGACCTGCTGAGTTCCTCCGTCATTTTGTGTGTGTTGCTGTGGATTTCCAGCATCTGCAGAATCTCTTGGGTTTATTTATTGAGTTACAATGCAGAACAGGCTCTTCCAGTCCAACAGACCAACAAGCAACCCATCGATTTAACCCTAGCCTAATCACAGGACAATTTACAATGACCAATTGACCAACTAACTGGTGGTCCTTTGGAAATCTGGAAGAACCTCACGCATTCAAGGGGAGGACGTACAGAGAGTGCAGAATTGAACCCCGAAATGCGACACTCCGAGCTGTATTCGTGTCGCGCTAACTGTTATGTGTTCAGAAGAGAGGGGGGAGATCACGCTGGAAGAGTGGAGGGAGAGGGAGTGGTTGGGAGGGAGGGGAGAGATCACAGCCGGTGAGGTAGGTGGAAGGGGAGGTGAGGGGAGGGTGTCTGGCTGGAAGGGTGAATGAGGAGAGCAGGATAAGAAAGGAGTTGTAGGGGAAGATATAAGCATGGGGCAAGGGGAGAGGAAGAGAAAGGAAAGGTAGGGAATATCACTCTGACCCAACAACCAAGACCCCTACACTCCCACCCCCTCCCTGCCCTCTACCAATCTACAGTCTTCCTTGCCACAGAGGCCATTTGGCCTATCAAGCCTAGGCCACTTCATGGACAGCAATTCCATCCAGCCACGAATCCTCCTGACATCTGACCCCAACATCCCACACCCTATGATATACCTTACCCTACAATATACCCAAACTTCCAAAATAACCCAACCCTTCAATATACTCCACTCTCCAATATATCCCCACCCTTCAACACCCCAAATCTCCAATATTTACCCACCCCAACACACCCATCACCAACGTTTTCCCAGCCCAATACCTCCCATCCACACTCCCCACCCCAATACCTCTGACCCACACCACTCCCCAGCCCAATACCTCCCATCCACAACATCCCTCCAAAATCACCAACCAGCATCCCTACCCCGTACATCTCTCCATTAGTCCCCAGCCCAATAACTCCTATCACTGACATCTCCCTGACCCCCATGCCCTTCACCTAACTACCTTACCCCAACAATCCACCCATCGCTGCCCCAGTAACCCTCCCCCCACCAACCTCATCCAACCCAACTCCAATTCATAATACAGTATAGGGAAAAGAATGGTCATGCATTCTGGTAGAAGAAATAAAAGCATAGATTATTTTTTCAACATGGAGAAAATTCAGATCTCAGAGTCAAAGGGACGTGGGAGTCCTTGTGCAGGATTCCCTAAATATAACTTGCACGTTGAGTCAGTGGTGAGGAAGGCAAATGCAACGTTAGCATTGATTTTGAGAGGATTAGAATATAAAAGCAAGGATGTCATCCTGAGGTTCCGTAAAGCACCGGTCAGACTGCAGTTGGAGTATGTTGAGCTGTTTTAGGCCACTTATCTAAGAAAGGATGTGCTGGCTTCTGAGAGGCTACAGAGGAGGTGCACGAGAATCTTCGTGGGAATGAAAGGGTTAACATATGAGGAGTGTTTGATGGGGTTCTGTGTCTGTACTCACTGGAGTTTAGAAGCATTGGGGGAGATCTCATTGAAACCTATCAAATATTGAAAGGCCTTGACAGAGTGGCTGTGCGGAGAATGTTTCCTATAGTGGGGAAGTCTAGGACCAGAGGGCACAAGCTCAGAATAGAAGGATATCCCTTTAGAATAGAGATGAAGAGAAATTCCCTTAGCCAAAGGGTGGTGAATCTATGGAATTCATTAGCTATGGAGGCCAAGTACATGGGTGTATTTAAAATGGAGGTTGATAGGTTCTTGATTAGTCAGGGTATCAAAGGTTATGGGGAGAAAGCAGAATGGGGTTAAGAGGGTTAATAAATCACCCATGACAGAATGAAGGAACAGTCTTGATGGGCCAAATGGCCTAATTCTGCTCCTTTGTCTTATGGTCTTAATAACTTCTCTTCGTGAACCCCCACTGCCTCCCCAGCTCACAGCCTTATCTCTTCCCCCCACCCCACGTGACATACCGTGTCATCCAGAGCCCTGTAACAGGCAGAAAGCCAGGCCTCTGGGCTCCCTACCCCTTCCACAGCCCCCCCCACTCCACAGATGCCATTTCCTTCCCAGCTCTGACACTGTGCGGTTGCCACAGAGACCAAATTCCTATCGGCTGAGCAAAATCCTATCAGTTACCAGCCTGACAAAGAACAAGGTAGCCCCTTGTCTGAGAAGCTGGCCTACTGGAACACAGCCCTGCGCTTCCATTCTGTCGAGTTCAACCCCCCACCCACCATGCCACTTGCCCCCCCCCCCACGTATCTCCCTCGCTCTCCTCCGCCTGGCAGGATGGAGGTGTAGGTGGGAAAATGATACCTTCTCTGTGTCCATGCACACTCCCAACATGTTGCACAAGGTTTGTCGTGTGGCTCAACGTTCAGCTCCCAAGTGTGTTTGACAAGTTTGAGAGGGTTTGGCAGATTTCATTGTACACTTGCTTTGTGTGTGTGTGTGTGTGTGTGTGTGTGTATGTGTGTGTGTGTGTGTGTGTGTGTGTGTGAGTTTGTGTTTCTGTGACCACTGAGGGTGTGTGGACGTGAGTGTGAGACTGCATCTCTGAATACACGTGAGGCTGCTACATGTGTCTGTGTGCAAATTTAACTCTCTTGACCGTTTGTCAACGGAACTAGGTTAGGAAATTCACGAGACAACTCGTAATTAATCAAAGCTTGTACTTTATTGTCTCTGCACAAACAACAGCATAACTTTGTTGACTGCAAGCCAACAGCTTATAACATGGCTTCTACTGTTTGCTCTGTACCGATGCTCACTCAGACCACTTTTCCAATTTATAACACCGAAACTGGGAACCTCTGTTGGTCAGACGATCGATCCTTTCTTCACCCAGCCCCTGGCATGGGGGCTCTTCCTCCTGATGGTGGGTCTCTGGTGTTATCGCTACTTTGCATTCAAGAATCTGCTTTTATATTAATTCTTTACCAGTTGAAATGATGCATTTCAGTGTGATTGGTTATGAGTCGCCTGACTGACACATAAATCCTTCCCCCTGGATGTAGTCCAAGGACTACACAACTTCATGCTTTCCGTGACTTCCTTTGTTCTATTCAATTTTGGTTCAAGCTAGTCAAACCAGGTCACAGACACTGGGTCGACATAATGAGATTACTTCTGCAAACCTGCCATTGTACACAATACGCAGCTTAATCTCAGAATCTGGACAGTGACCGTTTACTCTTTTCCATAGTTGCTGCCTGACCTGCTGAGTTTGTGGATGTTGCTTTGGATTTCCAGCAACTGTAGATTTTCTTGTGTATCTGAGAATGGTCTCAGGTTTAGCAGGTCCAGAACAGAAATTCCTCGCGTCCGCGTTCAATTGTTCTGATTAGATCATCCCAGAGCAAAAATTCCTTGTGTCCAGGTTCAATTACTCTGATTAAATTATCCCAGAGCAGAAGTTCCTTGTGTCCAGGTTCAATTACTCTGATTAAATTATCCCAGAGCAGAAGTTCCTTGTGTCCAGGTTCAATTACTCTGATTAGATCATCCCAGAGCAAAAATTCCTTGTGCCCACGTTCAATTGCTCTGATTAAATTATTCCAGAGCAAGAAGACATTGGAGCAACATTAGGCCATTCGGCCCATCAAGTCTGCTCTGCCATCACCGTCCACTGTGAAAATTTTGTCTACCCAATACGAGGGGTGATTGATAAGTTTGTAGCCTAAGGTAGAAGGAGTCAATTTTAGAAAACCTAGCACATTTACTTTTCCTACATTTACACACTTAGTCCAGCGATCGTGGAGCATACGGATACCTTCTTTGTAGAAGTCAGCGTCTTGGACCTCCAGAAAGTGGTCCACAGCAGGGGTGATTGATAAGTTTGTGGCCTAAGGTAGAAGGAGATGAGTTATTAACTTCAAACTTTCTGTATTTTCACTCAAAGAGTTGAACTGCACGTGCATGTAACGAGAGCTGTGTAACTCATCTCCTTCTACCTTAGGCCACAAACTTATCAATCACCTATATCAATCACCTCTGCTGTGGCCCACCTGGACGCCCAAGACACTCTCATTACATGCACGTGCAGTTCAACTCTTTGAGTGATAATGCAGAAAGTTTGAAGTTAATATCTCAGCTCCTTCCACCTTAGGACACGAACTTATTAATCACCCCTGCCGTGGACCACTTCTACAAAGAAGGGATCCATATGCTCCACGACCATTGGACTAAGTGTGTAAATGTAGGAGGGGACTATGTTGAAAAATAAATGTGCTAGGTTTTCTAAAATTGACTCCTTCTACCTTAGACCATGAATTTATCAATCACCCCTCGTATATAACAACTCACACTTACCTGAATCAAACTATCTGTTAAGAAGAGAATTACTTTATCCTGACCTGCTGAGTGTTTCTGTTTCCTGTTTTCATTTGAGATCATAAGATAGATTGTAGAGAAGCGGAATTAAGCCATTCAGCCCATCAAGTCTGCTCTGCCATTCTATCATACTGATTTATTATCCCTCTCAACCCCGTTCTCCAGACTTCTCCCTGTAACCTTTGACACCCTGACTAATCAGGAACCTGCTTTAAATCCACCCAATGCCTTGACCTCCAGCCCTGTCTGAGCCAATGAACTGCACAGATTCCTCGGACCTGGGGCAGCACGGTAGCACAGGAGTTAGCACAATCAATTCCCACTGCTGCCTGCCAGGAGTTTGTATGTTTTCCTCCAGGTCCTCCCGTTCCCTCCCACAGTCCAAAGGTGTCACCAGTTGGTAGGTTAATTGGTCATTGTAATTGGGCTCAGATTAATTTGAAGGATTGCTGGGCAGCATGGCTTGGAGGGTTGGAAGGGTGCTGCATCTCAGAAATAAGTAATATACCACCCTCTGGCTCAAGAAATGCCTCCTCTTCTCAGTTCTAAAGGGACATCCCTCTGTTCTGAGGCTGTGCCCTCTAGTCCTCGACTTCTCACTATAGGAAACATCCTCTCCCTGTCCTCTCTGTCTCAGCCTTTCAATATTTGATAGGTTTCTGTGAGATCCCCCCCTCCTTATTCTAACCTCCTGAGACCCTGGTTATGGAAAAGAGGAGGCGAGGAGCAGGTACAGGCAAATAGGAACAAATTAGGTATTTGAGGAGTACAAGAAATGCAAGAGAACACTTCAGAAAGCAATCAGAAAGGCTAAAAAAACTGCATGAGGTTGCTCTAGCAGTCAAAGTGAAGGAGAATCCTAAGGTTTCTGCAGATATGTTAAGAGCAAAGGATTTGCAAGGAACAGTATTGGTCCTCTGGGAGATCAAAGTGATAATCTTTGCATGGAGCCAAAAGAGATGGCGGTGGTCTTAAATGGATTTATTTGGGAGACAGGCATATCAGGGTGGATAAATCCCCAGTGTCTGACAAGGTGTTCCCCTGGATCCTGTGCAGAAATTGCAGGGGCCCGAGCAGAGATATTTAAATCATCCTTAGTGACAGGAGAGGTATCAGGGGATTGGAGGATAGCCAATGGTGTTCTGCTGTTTGAGAAAGGCTCTGAATATAAACCAGGAAATTGTAGGCCGGTGAGCCTGACATTAATAGTGGGAGAGTTACAAGAAGTTATCCTAAGGGACCAGATATATGAGTACTTGCATAGTCACGGACTGATTAGGGATAGTCAGCATGGCTTTGTGCGTGGTAGGTCGTGGCTAAACAATCTTACAGAGTTTTTCAAGGAAGCTACAGGAGAGTGCATGAAGGCAAGGCAGTAAATGTTGTTTATGTAGACTTCAGCAAGGCATTTGACAAGGTTAAGGGGAGAAAGGTGAGATGTTTTAAGAGAACATGAGGGAAAACATCATTCAGAGGGTGGTGAGAGTGTGAATTGAGCTACCAGTGCAATCAGTGAATGCAGTTTTGGTTACAACATTTATGAGAAGTTGGGATAGGTGTATTGGCGGGAGGAGTGTGGGTATGGAGAGCCATGACCCTGGGTTCAGATTAATGAGGGTAGGCAGTTTAAATGGCTCAGCATGGACTCAATGGGCCAAAGGGCCTGCTTCTGTGCTGTAGTTTTCTATTACTCTATCATTTCAGCGAGTACAGGCCCAGATTCATCAAATGCTGTTCATACATTAACCCCTTCATTACTGGGATCGTTCTTGTGAGCCTCCTCTGGACCCTGTCCAATGCCAGCACATCTTTTCTTAGATACGAGGCCCAGAAATGCTCAAAATACTCCCAAGTGCGGTCTGACCAATGCATTGTCAAGCCTCAGCTTGTGAACTCTGCCCACCCAGCCGCCCTTCGCTCCCTACTGCACAACATGTCATCCGGAGCCTTAGGACAGGCACAGAGCCAGGCGTCTGGGCTTCCGGCCCCCTCCACCCCCAGAGATGCAGCTTCATTCCCAGCCGTCCCACATGATTCTGGCAAATTCCTATCAGCTGAGCAAAGTCCTATCAGTTAACATCCTGACACAGTACAAGGGTAGCCCCTTGCACCAGGAGCCGTTCTACTGGAACACAGCTCTGCGTCTCTGTTCTGTCTTCAACCCCTCCACCCTCCGTGCCTCTCCCTTTCCCTCACAACTACCTCACTCTCCTCCACCTGCCTCACAATAGAGGGAGATCCATTTAGAGCAGTGATGAGGAAGAATCTCTTTAGCCAGAGAGTGGAACTGATTACCACAGGGGACCGTGGAAGCCAAGTCAATGGGTCTATGTAAAGCAGAGCTTGATTGGTTCTTGATTAGTCAGGGTGTCACAGATTCTGGGAAAAGGCAGGAGAATGGGGCTTAGAGGGATATTGAATCAGCCATGATGGAATGGCAGAGCAGACTCGATGGGCTGAACGGCCTAGTTCTGCCCTTGCTGTAGATCTTATGGTCTTAACTGAAAACAGAAAGCAAAAACACTCACCAGGTCAGAATGCATCTGTGAGAAGAAAAACAGAGACAATGTTTTGGGTTGGAGAACTTCCGTCAGCATGTGATAAAGGACTTCTCTTCTCAAATAGTTTAATACTGATAAATGTGAGGTGTTATCTTGTGGAAGTGAAAATTTTGGTAGGGCTTTCCCAGTGAGCAGAAGTGTCGTAGGGAATGTTGTTGAACAAAGGGAGCTTGGAAACAAGCTCATGGTTCCCTGAAAGTGGTGTCACAGGTAAACAGGGTGGTGAAGAAGACTTTTCGGCACACGGGCTGGGACGTCATGTTGCAGTTATGCTGCGTGCTTTGTGGGACTGCATGTACTGTGTTTTGCATCTTGACCCCAGAGGAGCAACGTTTTGTTTAGCAGTACACATGTGTATGATTGAAAGACTATTAAGCTTGAAACTTGGAGATATACTTGTGAGGCTGCATTTGAAATATTGTGTGGACATTTCAGACCAAGGCTGGTCATGGATGCAGCCTGGCTTGTTGAGTTCTTCCAGCATTGTGAGTGTGTGTTGCTCAAAGTGTCCAGCACCTGCAGATTCCCTTGTGTTTGGAATATTGCATTCAGGTTTGGTTGCTCTGCTTTAGGAAAGATGCCATTAAGCTGGAAAGCGTGCGGAGGACGTTTCTGAGCACGCTGCTGGGACTTAAGAAACTGAGTTATGGAGAGAGGTTGGAGGCTTTTCATCGGAGTGTAGGAGGTGTGATCATCGATAAAGTCACAAGGGGCAGAGATACAGTGAATGTGCAATGCCTTTATCCCAGGGTTAGATCATCAGGAATATGGATTTAGGGTGAAAAGGGATAGACTTGATAGCAACACTTTCACCCCGAATGATGAATATATGGAACAAGCTGTTTGAAGAACTGCTTGAGTCATAGATTCATAGGTCATTACAGCACAGAAACAGGTCCTTTGGCCCATCTAGTCCATGCCAAGCTATCATTCTGCCTGGTCCCATCGACCTGCACCCAGATCATAGCCCTCCATATACCTATCAAAACTTCTCTGAAATATTGAAATCAACCCTGCATCCACCACTTCTACGGCAGCTCGTTCCACACCCTCACCATCCTCTGAGTGACGAGGTGCCCCCTCGTGATCCCCTTAATCATTAGTATCTTTCCTGAGGTGGGTGGGTACAATAACAACAGTCAAAAGGCAACAGGACAGGTACATGGATAGGAAAGTGAGGGATGTGGACCAATGGGACTACCTTAGTAGGGTGGATTGTTGGGCATGGACCAGCTGGGCTGAATGGCCAGTTTCCGTGCTTTCCGACTCTATGACAACTGAAGCAGGTGCCCGACTTGGAACGTTGACACCGTTTCACCTACCGTAGCTGATACCTGACCTGCTGAGTGTTTCCAGAATGTTCTTTTTGTGTTTCAGATTTGCAGCATCTGCAGATCTTTCTTTCCTTCCACCCCACCAATGTCCCTCCTTGCTAGTCATGTGGAAGAGGTTCCCTCTCCCAGGAAGAGTATATTCACACTACCTGACAGCCCTTTAATCACCCTAAGTACGTCCACTAGGATGGATTCTTTGTATTCCATGAGCTGGGACCCTCGTCTATAGGACCTAGAACAGTCCAGGCCCTTCGACCCACAATGCTGTGCTGACCTTTTAACCTACTCCAAGATCAATCTAACCCTCCTTCCCACATCACCCTCCATTCTTCTATCATCATGTGCCTATCTAAGAGACTTTTAAATGTCTTTAATGTACCTGCCTCTACCACCACCCCTGCTGGAGCAGTTTAACCCTGTCCAACGGTGCTTTTTAACCCTTCGTGCCTGGTGTTGTGATGACATCAGAATCCATGAGAACGGCTCATGGTCATTGGACTCAGTGTGGCTGGTGTTCACGTGGACAGTCCACTCCCAGAGGCTGCGTCACTCCGCTGGGCCCACCCTACCCCACCACCAGCTACTGTTGACAATCGACTCCAACAACTTCCCAACCACCGACGTCAAGCTAACAGGTCTATAATTTCCTTTTTGCTTCCTTGCTCCCTTCTTAAATAGCGGAGTGACATTTGCAATCTTCCAGTCCTTTGGAACCATGCTAGAATCTATCGACTTTTGAAAGATCATTGCTAATGCCTCTGCAATCTCCACAGCTACTTCCTTCAGAACACGAGGGTGCATTCCATCTGGTCCAGGAGATTTATCGACCTTTAGCCTATTCAGATTCCTGAGTACTTTCTCTGTCATAATTGTGACTGCGCACACTTCTCTTCCCTGCCACCCTTGAGTGTCCGGTATCCTGCCGTCTTCCTCAGTGAAGACTGATGCAAAATACTTGTTCAGTTCCTCTGCCATCTCCTCATCTCCCATTACAATTTCTCCAGTATCATTTTCTATCGGTCCTATACCTACTGTCACCTGTCTTTTACTCTTTATATACTTGAAAAAGCTTTTAGTATCCTCTTCGATATTATTTGCTAGTTTCCTTTCATAGTTAATCTTTTCTCTCTTAATGACCTTCTTGGTTTCCTTTTGTAAGGTTTTAAAGACTTCCCAATCCTCTGTCTTCCCACTAATTTTTGCTTCCTTGTATGCCCTCTCCTTAGCTTTAACTTTGGCTTTGACTTCTCTTGTCAACCACGGTTGCATCCTTTTTCCACTCGAAAATTTCTTCTTTTTTGGAATATACCTGTCTTGCACATTCCTCATTTCTCGCATAAACTCCAGCCACTGCTGCTCTGCCGTCTTTCCAGCCAGTGTCTCTTTCCAGTCAACTTTGGCCAGTTCCTCTCTATGCCACTGTAATTTCCTTTACTCCACTGAAACACCAACACATCAGATTTCAGCTTCTCTTTTTCAAATTTCACAGTGAACTCAATCATGTTATGATCACTGTCTCCTAAGGGTTCCTTCACCTCAATCTCTCCAATCACCTCCGGTTCATTACACAATACCCAATCCAGTACAGCCGATCCCCTAGTGGGCTCAACAACAAGCTGTTCTAAAAAGCCACCTCGCAGACATTCTACAAATTCTCTCTTGAGATCCAGTGCCGACCTGATTTTCCCAATCCACTCGCATGTTAAAATCCCCCACAATTATCATAACACTGCCCTTCTGACAAGCCTTTTCTATTTCCAGTTGTAATTTGTAGTCCACATCCCTGCAGCTGTTTGGAGGCCTATAAATAACTGCCATCAGGGTCCTTTTACCCCTGCTATTCCTTAGTTCAACCCATAAAGATTCTGCACCTTCCGATCCTATATCACCTCTTTCTAATGATTTAATATCATTTCTTACCAATAAAGCCACACCTCCCCCTCTGCCTACCTTCCTATCCTTCCGATACACCGTGTATCCTTGGACGTTCAGCTCCCAGAGACATGCATCCTTTAGCCAGGTCTCAGTGATGGCCACAATATCATACCTGCCAATCTGTAGCTGTACAACAAGATCATCCACCTTATTCCTTATGCTGCGTGCATTTAAGTACAACACCTTAAGACCAGTATTTGATACTTTTTGCTTTGATTTCACTGCAACTTTATTGCACTTCACTCATCCCAATGGCTACACATTTGCCCCATCACCTGCCTGTCTTTCCTGACATCTTTACTGCTCACTATCTTAGATTTATTTCTGTTTTCCCCTTCCTCCGCTCTATCATTCCGGTTCCCATCCCCCTGCCAAATTAGCTTAAACCCTCCCTAACAGCTCTATTAAACTTTCCCGCCAGGATATTGGTCCCCTTCGGGTTCAGGTGTAACCTGTTCTTTTTGAACAGGTCATACTTCCCCCAGAAGAGATCCCAATTATCCAAGAATCTGAAGCCCTGCCCCCTACACCAGTCTCTCAGCCACGCATTCATCTGCCTGATCTGACTACTCTTGCCCTCACTAGCACGTGGCACAGGTAGCAATCCCGAGATTACTACCCTGGAGGTCCTGCTTCTCAGCTTCCTTCCTAACTCCTGGAAATCTCTCTTCAGGACCTCCTCCTTTGTCCTATCTATGTCATTGGTACCAACATGTACCAAGACAACTGGCTGCTCACCCTCCCCCTTTAGAATATTCAGGACCCGACCCGAGACATCCCGTACCCTGGCACCTGGGAGGCAATACACCATGCGGGTATCTCTATCAGGCTCACAGAATCTCCTGTCCGTTCCCCTGACTATGGACTCCCCCACGACTACCGCATTTCTCTTCTCCCTCCTTCTCTCCTGCACAACAGCGCTAGGCTCAGTGCCAGAGACCCGGTCACCGTGGGTGTCCCCCGTCAGGTCATCCCCCTCAACAGCATCCAGAACAAGATATTTGTTGCTGAGTGGGACAGCCACAGGGGTGCTCTCCACTATCCGGGCATTTCCCTTCCCTCTCTTGACAGTGACCCAGTGTTCTGACCCCTGTAGCCTAGGGATGACTAGCTCCTGTCTATCACCTCTTCACTTTCCCTGATAAGCACTAGGTCATCAAGCTGCAGCTCCAGATCCCTAACACGGTCTCTGAGGAGCTGCATCTCAGTGCACCTGGTGCAGATGTGGCCATCAGGGAGGCTGGAGGTCTCCCAGGATTCCCACATTTGACACCCTGAACAAAGCACTAACCCTGCAGGCATGCTATCTAATTCTACACAAATGAAACAGGAAAAATGTGTCTACTCACCCACTTACCTTGCCAAACAGACAAACTTTTTAAACCGTTAGCTGTGAGAGCCCTGCTGTTCCTGTCTGTCCGGGCTGATTCGCGAAAGGGTTGGGGGGGCGGGGAGAGAAAAAAAGAGTTGGCACTTCGCTCTCACCTCTTCCCGTTTATCATTGAAGCCAAAGCCCTACACTCTGCTACCGCTCACTCCGCTGCCTGCTCCGACAGCTGCCCGCTGTATAGGGTGGTCACCTTTTTAAACTCTCCGCGCGGACCTGCTGACGTCACGCGCCTGCGCAGTCTCGCCCTTCTTGCACTCGAAGAAGTTTTAAAAAAAACTGCCTTCCTTCGCAATTCAGCTCCCACGACGCTCTGTATCAATTTAACTGAGAATTTTTATTTGTAAATCACATGCTCTTTTTTTTCCCACAATAGAGCCCAAAAAACAAGGAAAATTGTAAAGCATGAGAAACTAAATATTCAAAAGCTGAAATGTCAGCAGCCCAAATGTACTTATCCCCCTTCACTCAGTTGAACCACCTCTCACAGCTAATACAGCCAGTAGTCTTTTTTAGATAAGCCTCTATTAATTTTGCACAACGTGATGGAGGAGGATTTGCCCAAGCCTCCCTGTAAAATTACTCAGTCTGTGCTCGGTCAGTGGGGGAACAGTGGTGGATAGCAATCTTGAGGACTTGCAGAAGGTGTTCGAAGAGTTAAGGTCAGGACTCTGGCTGGGCTACTCAAGAACATCAATTTTCTTCATTTGAAACCACTCCATGGTTGCTCTGACAGCGAGCTCTGGGTCATTTCCTGCTGAAAGACCAGCTTCCTCCCCAGTTTAAGTTTTCTGGCAGAGGCTAGCAGGTCTTATCCAGGATCTGTCTGCATTTAGCTGCATTCAACTTCCTATCAATCGTGACCAGATTTCCAGTCCCTGCCGCTGAAAAGCATCCCTGTAGCGTGGTGCTACCTCCAGCGTATTTTACAGTAGGGATAGTGTTACAGGGCTGATGTGCAGTATTAGACTTATGATAACATGTAGTGTTGAGGCCAAGAAGTTTCACTTCAGTCTCATCTAACAATAAGACTTTCCACATCTTTACAGTATCTTCTACCTGATGTTTTACAAAGTCTTTAGAGACAAAGAAATGTTTTTTTTTGCCAGGGCTTCTTCCTTGCCATATTGCATTAGTATCCTCTCTGTGCAAGGCCTTAGATTGTGGAGCTATGAACATCATGGCCAGTTGCTGCCACTGACTTCTGCAGCACACTCAAAGTGGCTGTTGATAGACAATAGACAATAGGTGCAGGAGTAGGCCATTCAGCCCTTCGAGCCAGCACCACCATTTACCGTGATCATGGCTGATCATCCACAATCAGTACCCTTTTCCTGCCTTCTCCCCATATCCCTTCACTCTGCTATCTTTAAGAGCTCTATCTAACTCTTTTTTGGAAAAAATCCAGAGAAATGGCCTCCACTGCCTTCTGAGGCAGAGCATTCCACAGAACCACAACCCTCTGTGTGAAAAAGTTTTTCCTCAGCTCTGTTCTAAATTGTCTACCCCTTATTCTTAAACTGTGGCCTCTGGTTCTGGACTCCCCCAACATCGGGAACATGTTTCCTGCCTCTAGCTTGTCCAATCCCTTAATAATCTTACATGTTTCAATCAGATCCCCTCTCATCCTTCTAAATTCCAGTGTATACAAGCCCAGTCGCTCCAATCTTTCAACATATGACAGTCCCGCCATCCCGGGAATTAACCTCGTGAACCTCCCTCAATAACAAGAATGTCCTTCCTCAAATTTGGAGACCAAAACTGTACACAATATTCCAGGTGTGGTCTCACCAGGGCCCTGTACAACTGCAGAAGGACCTCTTTGCTTCTATACTCAATTCCCCCTGTTATGAAGGCCAACATGCCATTAGCTTTCTTCATTGCCTGCTGTACCTGTTTGCTTGCTTTCAGTGACTGATGAACAAACAGTAGCCTCTCTTACAGGAATGCTTCTCTAATGACTAAGTTTAGAGGGGAAGCCTGACCCAGGCAGTGTAGCAACACACACAAAATGCTGGAGGAACTCGGCAGGTCAGGCAGCAACCATGGAAAAGAGTAAACCAGCGATATTTCAGGCTGAAACCCTTCATCAGATTTTTAGCCTCACAATTTGATTTTTAATCTTTAGTAAATTGTTGACAGGTTTTGGAATTTTTTCTTTGATTTGACATGATGCACAATGTTTTGTAGATTAACGCAAAAAAATCCTACTTCAATATATTTTAAATTTAGAAAATGAGGCAGTAAAATCTGAAAATAGATCAGGGGTAGAATAATTTTTCAAGGCACTATAAAACAAAATATTACTGAAATAAGTTAATAAAATATAATTCAAAATGCATATAATGCACAGCACAGGTAAACAGTAAACAGCTCACTGTCCTAGTGACAGGACCTTGGAGATGGCATTAGCCTCACAGAAGAAGCTGTTCCCCAGTCTGACAGACCTGGTCCTGATGCTCCTGTACCTCCTTCCTGATGGTGGTGGGTCAAAGAGATTGTGGAATGGGTGATGTGTGATATCCTCAGGCCCTTCACGTGCAACGCTGCTGGTAAATGTCACAAATGGGGTGAGGGAGATCCCGGTGATCTTCTCTGTAGTTTTCTGCTGTCTTCTGCAGGGCTTTGTGGTCCAATGCCTTGCAGCTTCGTACAACGGAAGGACACAGCCAGACAACCACGCTCCCAAAGGGGAAGGCTGAAAGGCCCAGAGCCACCCTTTCTCTGGCCAGGAGTACGAGTGTCCAAGGGAGACAATAGGAAACATACTTTAATAATGCAATTAAATAAGTAGTGTAACAAGACAGCAATATATATGTTGAGGTAATGCACACGGGTAAATTGTCCATTCAGAAATCTTGATAGTGGAGGGGAAGAAGCTGTTCCTGAATTGTTGAGTGTGTGTCTTCAGGCTCCTGTAGTTCCTCCCTGATGGTAGCAATGAGAAGAGGGCATGTCCTGGGTGATGGGGGTCCTTAATGATGGATGTTGCCTTTTTGAGGCATTGCCTTTTGAAGATATCCTCGATGATAGGGAGGCGAGTGCCCATGAGGGATCTAGCTGATCCTGATCCCGTGCAGTGGTCCCTCCACACCGGGCAGTGATGCAACCAGTTAGGATGCTCTCCGCGGGACATCTGTAAAAATTTGCCAGAGTCATAGTCATACTTTATTGATCCCGGGGGAAATTTGTTTTCGTTACAGTTGCACCATAAATAATTAAATAGTAATAAAACCATAAATAGTTAAATAGTAATATGTAGATTATGCCAGGAAATAAGTCCAGGACCAGCCTATTGGCTCAGGGTGTCTGACCCTCCAAGAGAGGAGTTGTAAAGTTTGGTGGCCACAGGCAGGAATGACTTCCTATGACGCTCAGTGTTGCATCTCGGTGGAATGTGTCTCTGGCTGAATGTATTCCTGTGCCCACCCAGTACATTATGTAGTGGATGGGAGACATTGACCAAGATGGCATGCAACTTGGACAGCATCCTCTTTTCAGACAAAGTTTGCTGACGTACCAAGTCTCCCTGAAAGAGAGGGGCCTTAGATGGAGATGCTGCCACGATGGTGGCTGGCAGTTCGCAGGGAGCCCGTCTATGCTAAAGCTGGCCCCAACAGGCCTTGCAATGTGTGGAGCGTTTTCTGTTTCCTCGGCTGCCGGCATGCCTGCAGCGTGGCATGCTGGGAAAGGGAAAGAGTCTTGTTAAAGAACCATTGTTCACAGCTTGGCAGAAGGGCTGGAAAATCGATCCAACCCACAAAAATCTGGCTGGGTTTCAGCGACAAGTGTGAGCCAGGCTACTCCCTTCTACTCTCCCCACCCCCTCTACCCCCACCCCTCCACTGGTTGAGGGCAGAGGCAAAAGGGAGAGAGGAGCGGCAGAGACATGCCCACTCTCCTGGCTCCCAGAGGATGAGGAATTCTGTCCCACACTGGCCTTTGACTCTGGGAATCACTCCAGAGCCCAAAATCTTTGCAGTACTGAAGGGGAGGTACTGAGGGAGGGTCACACTGTGGGAGGGGTGGTACTGAGGGTGGGTCACACTGTGGGAGGGGTGGTACTGAGGGAGGGTCACACTGGGAGGGGTGGTACTGAGGGAGGGTCACACTGGGAGGGGTGGTACTAAGGGAGGGTCACACTGTGGGAGGGGTGGTACTGAGGGAGGGTCACACTGGGAGGGGTGGTACTGAGGGAGGGTCAGACTGAGGGAGGGGTGGGACTGAGGGAGAGTCACACTGTGGGAGGGGCTGTACTGAGGGAGAGTCGCACTGTGGGAGGGGTGGTACTGAGGGAGGGTCACACTGGGAGGGGTGGTATTGAGGGAGAGTCACACTGTGGGAGGGGTGGGACTGGGGGATGGTCAGACTGAGGGAGGGGTGGGACTGAGGGAGGGTCACACTGTGGGAGGGGTGGTACTGAGGGAGGGTCACACTGGGAGGGGTGGTACTGAGGGAGAGTCACACTGTGGGAGGGGTGGGACTGGGGGATGGTCAGACTGAGGGAGGGGTGGGACTGAGGGAGGGTCACACTGTGGAAGAGGTGGTACTGAGGGAGGGTCACACTGTGGGAGGGGCTGTACTGAGGGAGGGTCACACTGGAAGGGGTGGTACTGAGGGAGAGTCACACTGTGGGAGGGGCTGTACTGAGGGAGAGTCACACTGTGGGAGGGGTGGTACTGAGGGAGAGTCACACTGTAGGAGGGTTGGTAGTGAGGGAGGGTCACACTGGGAGGGGCTGTACTGAGGGAAAGTCACACTGTGGAATGTGGGTATTGGGGGGAGAACGATACTAAGGGAGGGTCATACGAATATACGTGCATACGTTTGTCTGTGGGCTGCTGCGAGCTGCTTGTTCATGCCACTAACGCTCGCGCATCAACAATTTGCAGGATGTGTTACTCAGGAATTTTGGCTACTGCTACCTTATATGTTCTCTGTGTGCCTTGTGCTGTGTGTGACTGTCAGTACTGTGCTTTTACACCTTGGCCCGAGAGGAACGCTGTTTTGTTTGGCTGTATTGATGGGTTTTCCTGTATGGTTGTGTGACAAATAAACCCGAACAACTGTCAGAGTTGTTTGCAGGTGAGAGTCCACTCTTGCCCCGGATGGGAGTTTCATGACCAGTGTTCTGGCTAATGTTTATCCCTCAAACATCAGCAGATCAGGATTCAAACATGGTTATCTTGGGTACATCAGAAGATACAGTGAGATGCATCGTTTGCATTAATAACCAATTCGGGATGTGCTGGGAGCAGCCCACAAGTGTCACCACAAACTCTGGCGCCAAAACAGCATTCCCAGAATGCCTGGCAGAACAACACAGAACACAACAGGTAACAAACAACAACAGCGAAACAAGCCCCTCTCCTCTCTGCCAGCCACAGAGGAGCAGATTGTCAGGTACCAAGTGCTTAGTGTACACTCATCCCCACTCTTCCTCCCCATGTCCCTGTCGTGGCTGGGTTTTCACCAGTAGGACCGCGGGTCGCTCCACCCGGAGGTGTAAGCGGTGCCGTGCAAGTGCAGCCCCCCTCCCCCTTGGGCTGTTGTCTGCAGTCAAATTGAGCTGCTGGCTGCCCTCCCAAGTTAATTCAGGCCAGGCCTGTGGCGGAGACTGGAATGCATAAAATGGCTGAACTCCCAGCCCTCATCTTAATCTCCCCACACTCTCCTTGGTTCCTACACACACCCCAGGGTGGTAATTCTATCAAGAACAGGCGATGTGAGGGGCAAGTTTTTCACACAGAGAGGGGTGGAGGCCTGGAATACACTCCCTGGGGTGGTGGTAGAGGCAGAAACATCAGAGACTTTTAAGAGACATTTAGATAGGCACATGAATGTGAGTAAAATGGTAGGCACTTTGTGTAGACAGAAGAAATTCGTTTACTTGGCCATTTGATTACTAATTTAATTGGTTCGGCACTTGAACCAGTGGCGATAACTTCAATCGACTTCACTTGCCCCATCACTGAAATCGATTTCACTTCCAATGTACTCACTGCCTAGGACTCTTCATCTCATGTTCTCAATATTTCTTGTTTATTTATTTTATTTACTGCTATCATTTCCTTTTTTTGCTTTTTGCATTTGCACATCAGTTGACTGTCCGATTAGGTGTGGTCTCCCTTTGATTCTTTTATGGTTCTTGGAATTACTGAGTATGCCTGCAAGAAAATGATTCTCAGGGTTGCACGTGGTGACAAAGATTTACTTCGATACAAATTTACTCTGAAATTTGAAAGAGATTGTGGGTCGAAGGGCTTGTTCCTGTACTGTACTTCTGTGTATTCTATGAGAAGAAAATCCTGTTAGGGTTCCTTACAAAATTATGGAGATAAAAGCAACACTTTCCACTAGCAATCAGCCCATTTACACCAAACCCATTTCATTCTTCCTACTCTCCGTCTAGTCAATTAAGTTAGGTGAAATGAAAAACAGTATCACAGGCACATAGGTACAGGAGGTAAACTAAGGCCAGAAGACATAGGAGTAAAATTAGACCATTCGGCCCATCGAGTGTTCTCTGGCCATTCCACCATGGTAGATTTATTATCCCTCTCCTGCCCTCTCCCCATAACCTTGGACACCTTGACCAATCAAGAGTCTACCAACCACCGCTTAAAATATACCCAGTGACTTGGCCTCCACAGCCGTCTGTGGCAGTGAATTCCACAGATTTACCACCTTCTGTCTAAAGAAATTCCTCCTCATCTCTGTGTTCTAAATGGACGCCCTTCTATTCTGAGGATATCAACATTGATTTCTCCATCAGGTAATTTTTTCCCTCCCCCTTCCCTCTTCTTCTGTTCCACTCTCTGACTTCATACCTCTCCCCACCTGCCTATCATCTCACCCTGGTGCCCCTCCTTCCCTTTCTCCTTTGGTCCACTCTGCTCTCCTATCAGATTCCTTCTTCTTCTGCCCTGTCCCCCTCACCTGTCACCTTCTAGCAATCCCCTTTCCCTCCCCCCCCCCCACTTAATCAGCTAACTACTCCTTGTTCTTTCCATTGCTGATGAAGGGTCTTGGTGGGAAACATCGACTGCTTATTCACTTCCATAGATGCTGCCTGACCTGCTGAGTTCCTCCAGCATTTTGACCCACGGGGCTTTGGAATGTGGGAGGAAATGGAGTGCATAGGGGGAAACCCATTCAGTGGGAGGGAGAAGGCACAAACCCCTTACAGACAGAGGCCCCAGTTGGAATCGGGTTGCTGGTTCTGCAGTAGTATTACGCTAACCACTCGACACCATCCCACCCACCTTGCAGGTGTAATTTTACTAACATATGTCATGAAATTGGCACTGGTATTGGTTTATGAAGTTCAAGTTTAATTGTGATTCAACCACATGTGAATACCCATGCATCCAGCCAAACAAAAGAGCCATACTCTGGGACCAAGTTGCAAAGCACAGTACGTACAGTCATACAGAGCAAGGCAGATGTAAGATAGCAGTAAACCAGCAGTCGCACAGATACACTACTGCACCAATGTCTCAGGCAGATCGATATACGAGGGGTGATTGATAAGTTCGTGGCCTAAGGTAGAAGGAGTCAATTTTAGGAAAATCTAGCATGTTTATTTTTCCTACATTTACACACTTAGTCCAGCAGTCGTGGAGCATACGGATCCCTTCTTTGTAGAAGTCGGCATCTTGGACCTCCAGAAGTGGTCCACAGCAGGGGTGATTGATAAGTTTGTGGCCTAGGGTAGAAGGAGATGAGTTATTAACTTCAAACTTTCTGCATTTTCACTCAAAGAGTTGAACAGCACGTGCATGTAACGAGAGCAGTATAACTCATCTCCTTCTACCTTAGGCCATGAACTTATCAATCACCCCTGCTGTGGACCACTTCTACAAAGAAGGGATCCGTATGCTCCACGACCGCTGGACTAAGTGTGTACATGTAGGAGGGGACTATGCTGAAAAATAAATGTGCTAGGTTTTCTAGAGGCCCAAGACACTCTCATTACATGCACGTGCAGTTCAACTCTTTGAGTGATAATGCAGAAAGTTTGAAGTTAATAACTCATCTCCTTCTACCTTAGGCCACGAACTTATCAATCACCCCTCATAGCTACAGTGCTAAGACTTCTACACAGTACTGTACTTGTCAACATGGAGCAGAGAGGGAGATTGTAAATCTGATGGGAGCAAAGGATATTGGGAATGGTGAGGGTGGAGCACCACGGGAGGGGTGTGGGACAGGTGGCAGAGAAGGAGTGCCAGGGGTGGGTGGTAGCAAGGGTACAGATGCACCCAGCCCTGAGACATCTGGCAAGGTCATTTGATTGTAAAGAACTGGTTTATTGATCATTAGAGAATGTCCCTCTGGTGCTTCCCACTCCCTCCCCTCTCCCTTTTCATTTTCCCAACCGTGATTCCCCCTCCCTGCTCCCTTCCCACTCTCAATCCACAATAGGGACTCATATCAGATATGCCCGAGACGTTTGCTCAGTGTTCTAGAACTATATATCATGGTCTCATGATCATAATATACTTGGCAAATTCTTTTATGCAAGTGGTTTGCCATTGTCTACCGGCCAGTGTCTTTACAAGATGGGTAACCTCAGCCATTATCGATACTGTTCAGAGATTGTCTGCCTGGTGTCAGTGGTCACATCACCAGAACTTGTGATATGCACTAGCTGCTCATATGGCCACCCACCACCTGCTCCCATGGCTTCACGTGACCCTGATCGGGTGGGGGGGGGGTAGTGTTGGCTAAGAAGGTGTTACACCTTGTCCAAGGGTGAGCTGCAGGCTAGTGGAGGGAAGGGGTGCCATAATTCTCCTTTGATAGAGACATATTTCCACCTCACCACCCTATATATATATAAACATACACATATATATACAGAGTCTATAAAATGTATTCCCTGCCTTAGAAATTTTCATGTTTTATTGTTTTACAACATTGAATCACAGTGGATTTAATTTGGCTTTTTTTGACACTCATCAACAGAAAAAGACTCTTTTGTGTTAAAGTGAAAACAGATCTCTAGAAAGTGATATAAATTAATTACAAATATAAAATACAAAATAATTGATTGCATAAGTATTCATTCCTATCAATATGACACCCCAAATCATCACTGGTGCAGACAACTGGTTTAAGAAGTCACATCATTAGTGAAGGTGTCCTAGCTATTTATAAACCTGTGTGCAGTCAAGGTGTTTCAAGATACACTGGTATCTGGAAGGTCCAACTGCTGGTGAGTCAGTATCCTGGCAAAACTATACCAGGAAGACAAAAGAACACTCCAAGCAACTCTGTGAAAAGGTTATTGAAAAGCACAAGCAAGAGATGGATACAAGAAAACTTCCAAGTCACTGAATATCCCTTGGAGTACAGTTGTCAGTCATCAAAAAATGGAAAGAATATGGCAGAGCATAAATCTGCCTGGAGCAGACCGTCCTCAAAAACTGAGTGACCGTACAAGAAAGGGACAAGTGAGGGAGGCCACCAAGAGACCTATGACAACTCTGGACGAGTTACAAGCTTCAGCGGCTGAGATGGGAGAGACTGGACATGCAACAACTGTTGCCTAGGTGCTTCACCAGTTGTAGCTTTATGGAAGAGTGGCAAAGAGAAAGCTAATGTTGAAAAAAACTCATATGGAGTCTCGGCTAGAGTTTGCCAGAAGGTATGTGGGAGACTCTAAAGTCAGCTGGAAGAAGGTTCTATAGTCTAATGAAACCAAACTTGAGCTTCTTGTCCATCAGACTAAACACGCCGTGAAGCATGGTGGTGGCTGCATCATGCACTGGGGTGCTACACTGCAGCAGGCCCTGGAAGGCTTGCGAAGGTAGAGGGTAAAATGAATGCAGCAAAACACAGGGAAATCCTAGAGAAAATCCTGATGTACAAGAGAACTGCAACTTGGGAGAAAATTTGTTTTCTAGCAAGACAATGACCCCAAGCATAAAGCCAAAGCTACAGAGGAATGGCTTAAAAACAACAAAGTTAATGTCCTGGAGTGGCCAAGTCAAAGTCCAAACCTCAATCCAATTGAGAGTTTGTGGCTGGACTTGATAAGGGCTGTTCACTCACGATCCCCATGCAATCTGACAGAGCTCGAGCAGTTTTATAAGGAAGAATGGGGAAAAGTTGCAGTGTCCAGATGTACAAAGCTGATAAAGACCTATCCACATAGACTCAAGGCTGTAATTGCTGCCAAAGATGCATCTACTAAATACTGACTTGAAGGGGGTGAATACTTTTTCTAGGCCTTGTATATTGATGTCACATATACCAAGATACAGTGAAAAGGTA
Source organism: Mobula birostris (assembly GCF_030028105.1). Taxonomy (NCBI): domain Eukaryota; kingdom Metazoa; phylum Chordata; class Chondrichthyes; order Myliobatiformes; family Myliobatidae; genus Mobula; species Mobula birostris. Next base: position 7,496,354 of record NC_092373.1, read on the forward strand.
ACAGCGCAGTGCAAGATGTAAAACGTTCCTCTAAGCTACAATGAGAAATAAATAGTGCATATGGGGAATAGTCTGGAAATCCTAAGGTAAGATTGAATAGGTTAGTACTTTATTCCTTGGAACACAGCATGCAGGAGATTGAGGTGAGATTGGATACAAAATTATGAGTGGTATAGATGGGTAAATGCAACCAGGCTTTTTCTACTGAGGTTGGGTGAGATACAACCAGAGGTCATGGGATAAGGTGAAGGGTTTAAGAGGAACATGAGGGAAAATTCCTTCACTCAGAATGTCGTGAGAGTGTGCAATGAGCTGCCGGCACAGGTGGTGCATGCGAGCTCAATGTCAACATTTTAAGAGAAGTTTGGATAGATACATGGATAGTTGGGACGTGGAGGGCTATGGTTCCGGGCCAAGTCAAAGGGGGTAGACAGTATAATAGTTTTGGCATGGACTAGATGGGCCAAAGGGCCTGTTTCTGTGCTGTACTTTTCTATGACTGTAGGGAAGACATGTTGAGGGGGTTCATGGACTAGATGGGCCAAAGGGCCTGTTTCTGTGCTGTACTTTCCTATGACTGTAGGGGAGACATGTTGAGAGGGTTCATGGATTAGATGGGCTGATGGGCCTGTTTCTGTGCTGTACTTTCCTATGACTTCAGTGGAGTTGTGTTCAGGGATTCATGGACTCTCGGTGTGGAGTTTGCCTGGCATTCCTATGACTGCAAGGGTTTCCTCTTGGGTGCTCCGGGTCCCTCCCACGTCCCATGACATATGGGTTGAGAGGTTAATTAGTCACCGTAATTGGTGAGGGGTAGAAGCTGGGCAGAGCTGATGGACAGGGATATAATGGTGTCACTGGTGAAGATAGAATAAATCATAGGGCTACTGGGGAGTGGAATTTGACGGCTGGGATCTAGGACAGAGCCGACGGGCCGAACTGCCTAAGTAGTTACAAATTCAGCCAACCTGATCTCTGTCTGTGACCAGCTGGATGAATACCTGAAGGTTGATGGGCTCGGCTGAAGTTGGAATGGGCAGACAGTCTCCATCATGGTATCGTGACACTATTACAGCTCGGGGCGTCGGAGCTCAGAATTCAATGCCAACTGCCAACTGAAAAGAGTTTATACATCCTCCCCATGAACTGCGGGGGCTTCCTCCGAGTGCTCCTGTTTCCTCCCAGCGTCCAAAGACTTCCTGGCTGGTAGGCTAATTAGTCATTGTAAATTGTCTGGGTTAAGTAGGTGGGTTGCTGGGTGGTGTGGCTTGTTGGGCCAGAAGAGCCCTGCTCCACACTATAAAAGCCCCCAGCCTGGAACTGCCACCAACCCCGATTTTGTGTCACCGGTGCCAATACTGTGGGAGCTCAGCCCCACCTAGTGGCCAACCACAACTCTAACTGCTTTCATCTCCAAATTTGATTTCCAGATTACGACTCGGAAACAAAGAGAGTTCAAGACATGCTTTCGGGGATGGGCAAACCACAGGTATGTACGGAATCCTTGGTTCGTTCCAGTGCCTGACCCAATCTCCCCTGGGTAGAGCAGAGAGTAGTTCGGAACAAGGAATCAGAATCAGGTTTAATATCACTGGCATATGTCGTGAAATGTGTTGCTTTGCGACAGCACAGTGCAATACAGAAAAATTACAATAAAATATATATATATATATATATATATATACATATAAATATATAAAGATATATATGATGTATACATAAGAAGTAGGAGCAGGAGTCAGCCATCCGGACCGTCGAGCCTGTTCCACCATTCAATATGATCATGGCTGATCTGGCCATGGACTCATTTCCACCTACCTGCCCTTTCCCCATAACCTTTAATTCCCCTACTATGCAAAAATCTATCCAACTTTGTCTTAAATATATTTACTGAGGTAGCCTCCACTGCTTCATTGGGCAGAGAATTCCAAATTCAGCACTCTCTGGGAAAAACAGTTCCTCCTCATCTCCGTTCTAAATTTACTCCCCCAAATCTTGAGGCTATGTCCCCTAGTTCTAGTACACACACGTGTGTATACATCATATTTATCTATAGATATATCTATGTGTATAAAGAAATAAAGTGGCCTCTGCATGTACATTCTACACGGTAGTTTCCTTTTCACAAGATTCGTGTTTACTTCTCCCATGTACATTGACACGCAGAGTGAATACACCCACGGCTGAGCTGGGGGCAGCCTGCAAGAGCAAGTGTCACCATACCTTCCAGTGCTAACACAGCATGCCTACCGTGTTCAGCAGGACATTGCAGAACAGAACAAGTAAAAATGAGCCCCTTTCACCCAACCGGATGCACAGTCATTTAACCCCGGACAGACCTCTGGTGGCTACCACCTCGATGTGCTTCTGTACGGCACGATCTGTCTGGATGGCATGCAAGCAAAGCTTTCCATGCTATCTCAGTACACGTGGCAATAACAGTACCACCAACACTGGGCATTTTGTCCTCTGACCCTTCGGCTCGATCTTCAGGTCTGATCAGTAAGTCACTGGTGATTGGAAAAGGGTGAGATGGTGAAAGCCATCCAACATTGTCTGGAAATGCAAAGATGGCGTGGTCAGTTCACTGGAACAGTCTAGTTAGATACAGGCAAATGCAAGAGATTCTGCAGATGCTGGAAATCCAGACTAATGCACACAAAATGCTGGAGGAACACATCAGGCAGCATCTGTGGAGAGGAATAAAACGTCGAAGTTTCAGTGCAAAACTGGTGAAGGGTCTCAGCCTGAAATGTCTTCTGTTTAGTCCCATCAATAGATGCTGCCTACCTGCTGAGTTCCTCCAATTTTTAGTGTTTGTTGGTTAAGAAGAGGGATTTGGTTTCACAACCCCTCTCGTGAACCCTGGATGTTACCAAGTGTAAAGTACACAGAACAGCAGAGCACAGTACAGGTCCTTCGGCCATGATGTCGTGCTGATCTCTTCTACCTAATAAAGTGGGTATATGTTCGTGGTCTTCTGCTTCTGTAGCCTGTCCACCTCAAGGCTCAACGTGTTGTGCATTCAGAGATGCTCTTCTGCATCATTCTGTAACCCATGGTTATTTGAGTTACTGTCACCTTCCTGTCAGCTTGAACCAGTCTGGCCATTCTCCTCTGACGTCTCTCATTAACAAGGCACTTTCACCCACTGAACTGCTGCTCACTGGATTTTTTTTTTGTTTTTCACACCATTCTCTCCAACTCAAGAGACTGTTGTGCATGAAAATCCCAGGAGATCAGCAGTTTCTGAGATACTCAAACCACCCCGTCTGGCACCAACAATCATTCCATGGTCATAGTCACTTGGATCACATTTCCAGTCCTACCAAAGGGTTTCGGGCCAAAACATTGACTGTACTCTTTTCCATAGATGCTGCCTGGCCTGCTGAGTTCCTCCAGCATTTCGTGTGTGTTGCCCGGATTACCAGCATCTGCAGAATTTCTCTTGTTTATGTTAGGTCAGTCTAAACAACAACTGAACCTCGAGACCATGTCTGCATGCTTTATTGCATTGAGTTCTTGCAACACGATTGGCTGATTAAATATTTGCATTATTTATTTAAATATTTGCTAGTGGACATATGTACTGAGTGTCTATAAACCTGCTTCACAATCAATCTAACCCCTCCTGCACTGCCCATAACCCTCCATTTTTCAATCCAGCATTGTACAGAGCATTCAGCCCTGTTTTCTTGCAGCTAACACACATAAAATGCTGGAGGAACTCAGCTGGTCAGGCAGCATCAATGGGGAGTGAAGCTTGAGAGGAGGAACTCTAATGGATAAGAGGGTTCCCTACTCTGTGTGTATACATTAGAGATCTATTAGACTGACCTGAAGACACACACTCAGTAACACACATCAAAGTTGCTGGTGAACGCAGCAGGCCAGGCAGCATCTCTAGGAAGAGGTATAGTCGACGTTTCGGGCCGAGACCCTTCGTCAGGACTAACTGAAGGAAGAGTTAGTAAGAGATTTGAAAGTTGGAGGGGGAGGGGGAGATCCAAAATGATAGGAGAAGACAGGAGGGGGAGGGATGGAGCCAAGAGCTGGACAGGTGATTGGCAAAAGGGCATATGAGAGGATCATGGGACAGGAGGTCCGAGGAGAAAGACAAGGACGTGGGGAACCCAGAGGATGGGCAAGGGGTATAGTCAGAGGGACAGAGGGAGAGAAAGGAGAGTGAGAGAAAGAATGTGTGTATAAAAATAAATAACTAATGGGGTACGAGGGGGAGGTGGGGCATTAGCGGAAGTTAGAGAAGTCGATGTTCATGCCATCAGGTTGGAGGCTACCCAGACGGAATATAAGGTGTTGTTCCTCCAACCTGAGTGTGGCTTCATCTTTACAGTAGAGGAGGCTGTGGATAGACATGTCAGAATGGGAATGGGACGTGGAATTAAAAGGTGTGGCCACTGGGAGATCCTGCTTTCTCTGGCGGACAGAGCGTAGGTATTCAGCAAAGCGGTCTCCCAGTCTGCGTCGGGTCTCACCAATATATAGAAGGCCACATCGGGAGCTGAATGGCCTAATTCTAATTCTGCTCCTATGCCTTATAGTCTTGTGGCTTCTGCCATAGATTGAGTGAATAGTCAGAGACATTTTCACTGGTGGGGGGGACATAATTTTAAGGTGAATGGAGGAAAGTGTAGGGAGTAATAAGATCATAGGGTATAGGAGCAGAATTAGGCTATTTGACCCACTGCATCGGCTCTGCCATTTCATCAAGACTGATCCATTTTCCCTGTCAGCTCCTATCTCCTGCTGTATCCGTTCATGGCCCGACCAGTCAAGGATCTATCAACCTCTGCCTTACCTATACATTAAGACATGGCCTCCACATTTGCCTGTGGCAATGATTACCACAGATTCACAACTCTCTGCCTAAAGAAATTCCTCCTCTTCTCTGTCTAAAAGGACGCCACTCTATTCTGAGGCTGCGTCCTCTAGTCATAGACACTCCCACCATAGGAAACATCCTCTCCACATCCACTCTATCAAGACCTTTCAGCATTCAATAGGTTTCAATTAGATCATTCCTCGTTCTTCTGAGTTCTAGTGAATACAGGCTCAGAGCCGTCAAACACTCTTCATATGACAAGCTGTTATTGCTGGAATCATGTTTGTGAACCTGCTTTGAACCCTCTCCAGTATCAGCACATCCTTTCTAAGATTAGGAGCCCAAAACTGCTCACAATGCTTCAAGTGAGGCCTCAGCAGTGCTTTATATAGTCTCAACATTACATCTAGTTTTTATATTCTAGTCCTCTTGAAACGAATGCTAACATCACATTTGCCCTGCTCATCATAGACTCAACCTGCAAATTAACCTTTACAGAATCCCGTACCAGGACTCCCAATCCCTTTGCACCTCAGATTTTTGAATTTTCTCTACATTTAGAAAATAGTCAACCCCTTCACTTCTTCTACCAAAGTGCATGGCCATACACTTCCCGACACTGTATTCCATCTGACATTCTTTGCCCATTCTCCTAATCTGTCTTAAGACCTCTAGCCCCGTTACTTCTTCAGACCTACCTGCCCCTCCACCTATCTTCATATCATCTGCAAACTTTGTAAAAGATCCATCAATTCCATCATCCAAATCATTGACATTTAAAAAGAATCGGTCCTGACACACACCCCTGTGGAACATCACTTGTCACAGGCAGCCAACCAGAAAAGGCTCCCTTTATTCCCACTCTTTGCCCCCTGCCAATCAGCCACTGCTTTATCCATGCTAGTATCTTTCCTGTAATATGATTGGCTCATAGCTTGTAAGCAGCCTCAGGTGTGGCTCTTTGTCAAAGGCTTCTGAAAATCCAAGTACACAACCTTAACCAATTCTCCTTTGTTATCCTGCTTATTCTCTCTTCAAAGAATTCCAAAAGATTTGTCAGGCAAGACTTCCCTTGAGGAAACCGTGCTGACTATGGCTTATTTTATCATGTGCCTCCAAGTACCCCAAAACCACATCCTTAACAATCAGCTCCAACTTCTAACCAACCACTGAGATCAGACTAATTGGCCTATAATTTCCTTTCTTCTGCCTCTCTCCCTTCTTGAAGAGTGGAGTGACATTTGCAAATTTTGAATCTTCCAGAACCATTCCAGAATCTAGTGATTCTTGAAAGATCATTATTAATGCCTCCACAATCTCTTCAGCCACCTCTTTCAGAACACTGGGCTGCACACCATCCAGTCCAGATGACTTATCTACCTTCAAACCTTTCAATTTCCCAAGAACTTTCACCCTTGTAATGGTAACTTCACATACTTCATGACCTTTGACACCTGGAACTTCTACCATACTGTTCGTGTCTTCCACAGTGAAGACTGATGCAAAATACTTATTTGGTTCGTTCACCATTTCCTTGTCCCTCATTAGTACCTCTCCAGCATAATTTTTCAGCGGTCCAATATCCACTCTCGTTTCTCTTTTACACTTTGTGTATCTGAAGAAACTTTCGGTATCCTCTTTAATATTATTGTCTAGCTTATTGTCGTATTCCATCTTTACTTTCTTAATGACTTCTTAGTTACCTTCTTTTGGTATTTAAAACTTTCCCAATCCTCTAACTTCCCACTAATTTTTGCTCTATTATATGCCCTCTCTATGGCTTTTACATTGGCTTTGACTTCCCCTGTTAGCCTTGGCTGTGTCATCCTACCATTAGAATACTTCTTCCTCTTTGTGTCCCTAATGCCTAAATTGCTTCCAGAAATTCCAGCCATTGCTGCTCTGCCATCTTCCATGCCAATGTTCTTTTCCAACAAATTCTGGCCAACTGTTCTCTCATGCCTCTGTAATTTCCTTTACTCCACTGTAATACTGATCTGACTTTAGCTTCTCCTCAAATTTCAGAGTGAACTTGATCATGTCATGATCTCTTTTCCCGAGGGTTCTTTTAGCTTAAGTTCTCTAATCAGTTCTGGTTCAGTGCACAACACCCAGTCCAAAATACTCATCCCTAATGGGCTCAACCATGAACTGCTCTAGAAAGCCATCTTGTAGACACTCTAGAAATACCCCCTTTTGGAATCTAGCACTAACCTGATCTTCCCAATTTACCTGCATATGGAAATCCCCCGTGACGATTGTAACATTGCCCTTTTGACATATTGTAGACCGTATCCTTACTGCTTTTTTGGGGGTCTGCATATAACTCCCATCAGGATCTTTTTAACCTTGCAGTTCCTCAGCTCTATCCACAATGATTCAACACCTTCTGACCCTGTGTTACCTCTTTAGAATATTGAAATATAGAAATCTACAGCACATTACAGGCCCTTCAGCCCACAGTGTGGTGCTGACCATGTAACCTACTTTAGAAACACTCACAACACGCTGGAGGAACTCAGCAGGTCGGGCGGCATCTGTGGAAACGATCAGTCAACGTTTCCATGGATGCTGCCCGACCTGCTGAGTTTCTCCAGCGTGTTGTGTGTTGCTTTGACCCCAGCATCTGCAGAGTATTTTATGTTTACGAACCTACTCTAGAAACCGCCTAGAATTACCCTATCACATAGCCCTCTATTTTTCTAAGCTCCATGTACTTGCTAAGAGTCTCTTAAAAGACCCTCCACCACCGTCGCTGGCAGTGCATTCTGTACACCCACCACTCACTGGGTGAAAAACTTACTCATGACATTCCCTCTGTACCTGTTTCTAAGCACCTTAAAACTATACCCCCTCATGTTAGTCATTTCAGCCCTGGAAAAAAGCCTCTGACTATCCATGTGATCAATATCTCTCATAATCTTATACACCTCTATCAGGTCACCTCTCATTGTTTGTCGCTCCATGGAGAAACAGCCAAGTTCACTCAATCTGTTCTCATAAAGCATGCTCCACAATCCGGATAACATCCTTGTAAATCTCCTCTACACTCTCTCTATAGTATCCACATCCTTTCTGTAATGAGGTGACCAGAACTGAACACAGTATTCCAAGTGGGGTCTGATCAAGGACTGATATAGCTGTAACATTACCTCACGGTTCTTGACCTCAATCCCACGGCTGATGGAGGCCAACACACTATATGCCTTCTTAACAACACTATCAACCTACAGAGCAGCTTTGATTGTCCTAAGGACACGGACCCCAAGATCTCTCTGATCCTCCACACTGTCAAGAGTCTTACCATTAATACCCCCAACTTTCGTGTCATCAGCAAACGTACTAACCCACCCTTCTACTTCCTCATCCAGGTCAATGATAAAAATCACAAAGAGGAGGAGTTCCAGAACAGATCCCTGAGGCACACCACTGGTCTCGGACCTACATACAAAATACGAACCGTCCAAAACCACCCTTTGCCTTCTGTGGGCAAGCCAATTCTGAATCCACAAAGCAAGGTCTCCTTGGATCCCATGCCTCATTACTTTCTGAATGAGCCTTGCATGGGGAACCTTATCAAATGCCTTACTGAAATCCAAATACACTACATCCACTGCTCTACCTTCATCAATGTGTTTTGTTAAATCCTCAAAGAATTCAATCAGGCTTGTAAGGCATGACCTGCCCTTGTCAAAGCCATGCTGATTATCGCTAATCAGATTATGTCTCTCCAAATACTCAAAAATCCTGCCTCTCAGGATCTTCTCCAACAACTTGCCCACCATGAAGTAAGACTCACTGGTCTACAATTTCCTGGATATTTCTACTCCCTTTCTTGAACAAGGGAACAACATTTGCAACCCTCCAATCCTCCGGTACTTCTCCCATCATGATTGTTGATGCAAAGATCATCACCAGAGGCTCAGCAATCTCCTCCCTTGCATCTCACAGTAGCCTGGGGTATATCTCGTCTGGTCCTGGCAACTATCTAACTTAATGCCTTTCAAAAGCTCCAGCACATCCTCTTTCTTAAAGTCTATATACTCAAGTGTTTCAGTCCACTGTTGGTCATCCCTACAATTGCCAAGGTCCTTTTCCCTGGTGAATACTGAAGCAAAGTATTCATTAAGTACCCCCGCTACCTCCTCCAACTCCATGCACACATTTCCACTATCACACCTGATTGGTCCTATTCTTTTACGTCTTATCCTCTTGCTCTTCACATACTTGTAAAATGCCTTGGGGTTTTCCTTAATCCTGCTCACCAATGCCTTCTCATGGCCCCTTCAAGCTCTCCTAATTTCATTCTTAAGCTCCTTTCTGGCAACCTTGTAATTTTCTAGAACTCTCTCAGTTACCTACTTTCTTGAACCTTACATAAGCTTTTCTTTTTAACTAGATTTTCTACATCCTTTGTATACCATGGTTCGTTTACCCTGCCATCCTTTCCCTGCCTCAATGGAACACACCTATGCAGAACTCCATGCAGATGTTCCCTGAATATTTGCCACATTTCTGCCGTGCATTTCCCTGAGAACATCTGCTCCCAATTTATATTACCAAGTTCCTGCCTAATAACATCATATCTCCCCCACCCCAATTAAATGTTTTCCCAATTGTCTGCTCCTATCCCTCTCCAGTGTTATGGTGAAGGAGATAGAGTTGTAATCACTCCCTTCAAAATGCTCTCCCACTGAAAGATCTGACACCTGACCAGGTTCATTTCCCAATACCAGATCAAGTACAGCCTCTCCTCTAGTTGGCTTATCTACATATTGCGTCAGGAAACCTTCCTGAACACACCTAACAAACTCCACCCCATCTAAACCCCTTGCTCTAAGGAGATGCCAGTCAATATGAGGAACGTTAAAATCTCCCACCACAACAACCCTATTGTTATTGCTCTGTTTCAGAACCTGCCTCCCTATCTGCTCCTCGATGTCCCTGTTACTATTGGGGATGTCTATAAAAAACACCCAGTAGAGTTATTGCCCCTTCCTGTTTCTGACTTCCACCCACACTGACACAGCAGCTGCAGTTGGATGCACAGATGTGGCCGTCAGGGTGGCTGGAAGTCTCCCAGGTATCCCACATCTGACCCCCAGAGCAGAAAACTGGCCTTGCAGTCGTACCCACTATCCGTAAGTTAGAGGAAAGAAGAGATATGAAAGTAACTCAACTCCTTACCTGGCCGAAGCCCCAATGAGCCAACGCCCTGCTACTCTGACGACCGTTCCGCCAGGCAGCGTCTCCCTTTTATCCTAGAACCTTCTCATCGGCCTTGCGCGATGACGAGCTACTGTGTCTGTGTACGTCTCCCAATCCAATCTAATGATTTTAATTCATTTTTTACCAACAGAGCCATGCTACCTCCTCTGCCTTCCTGCATGTCCTTTTGCTACAATATTTATCCTTAGACATTAAACTCCCAGCTGTAATCTTCTTTCAGACAATATTCAGTGATGCCTACAACATCATACATACCAATCTGTAACTGGTACACGTTTATCACCCTTACTCTGTATACTGTGGGCATTCAAATGTAACACCTGTATTTAACCTTTTCAATTTCATTCTCCTTTTACGTTGCACCACATCCTGTTGACTGCAAATTTACCCTATCATCAGCCTCTCCTTGCTGGGAGTCTCACTACACATTGCATCTGTTTGTAAACCAGCTACCTCATCTTCAGCACTATCAGTCCGGTTCCCATCCCCTTGCCAAATTAGTTTAAACCCACCTGAACAACTCTAACCAACCTGCCCACGAGCATATTGGACCCCCTCCCATTCAGGTGTAACCCATCCCTTTTGTACAGGTTGTAACTTCCAGAAGAGATGCCAACGATAAATAAATCTGAACCCCTGCCCACTGCACCAGTTCCTCAGCCACGCATTCACCTGCCAGATCATCCTATTCCTACCCCCACTGGCACGTGGCACAGGCAGCAACCCAGTGGTTACCACCCTGGAGGTCCTGTTTCTCAGCTTTCTATCTAACTCCCTAAAATCTCTCTTCAGGACCTCCTCACCTTGTCTACCTATGACATTGGTGCCAATATGTACCAAGACTTATGGCTGTTCACCCTCGCCCTTGAGAATGCCATGGACACGATCTGAGACATCCCTGATCCTGGCACCAGTGAGGCCACTTACCATCAGGGTGTCTCTATCACCCCCACAGAACCTTGTCTCGGTACCTCTGACTGAGGAATCTCCAATCAATAATGCAGTCCCCTTCACCTTTCTGCTCTTCTGAACCACAGCACCAGAGACCCGGTCACTGTGGCTCCCCCTGGTAAATCATCCCCTCAATTGAATCTAAAGTTGTATTCTTCGTATTGAGGGGAAAAGCCGCAGGTGTACTCCGCACTGCCTGTGAATTTCCCCTCCTCCTGATAGTGACCTAGTTACCTATGTCCCACAACCTAGGGGTGACTACGTCCCTGTAGCTCCTATCTATCAATTCCTCATTCTTTCATGTAGAACATAGAACATAGAACAGTGCAGCACAGTACAGGCCCTTCGGCCCACAATGTTGTGCCGACCCTCAAACCCTGCCTCCCATATAAGCCCCACCTTAAATTCCTCCATATACCTGTCTAGTAGTCTTTTAAACTTCACTAGTGTATCTGCCTCCACCATTGACTCAGGCAGTGCATTCCACGCACCAACCACTCTCTGATAAAAAACCTTCCTCTAATATCCCCCTTGAACTTCCCACCCCTTACCTTAAAGCCAAGTCCTCTTGTATTGAGCAGTGGTGCCCTGGGGAAGAGGTACTGGCTGTCCACTCTATCTATTTCTCTTATTATCTTGTACACCTCTATCATGTCTCCTCTCATCCTCCTTCTCTCCAAAGAGTAAAGCCCTAGCTCCCTTAATCTCTGATCATAATGCATACTGGAGATCTCCCAGACTTCCCAAGTCCCACACACAGTACAGAACACTGCCCCTGGAGCCATTCTCACTGTACTGTGCACTGATAGATGAGGACTGAACAAAGAAGAACAGAGGGAGAGAGTAATTTACAAGACAATCTACCTCACCCAAGCCTGATCTCGCCTAAACCTGATGAGCCAAAGCCACTCTGAAGACTGACACTCTCTAAAAGAATGACCACTCCAAGCAAGGCTGCCCTGCTCCCACCTGTAGGCTGAAATGTCGGCAGAACATCAGTGTGTTCTTTGCTTACGTGGGGTGTTCAAAACCAGATACAGCCATTGGTTTGCTGGGTAAAAACAGGAGGAGTGTTAATGGGGGTGGCGTGAGTATTTATGTCCCCTGTCCCACTGTGCCCACTCTGTGACTTGCTGAGAGACCCTGCCCCCACTGGCGTTCGTGACAGACCCCGTACCGTGCGCCACTCTCAGGCGCACCCCAGGCGCTCAGGTTCCTCACTGAAACAGGGCCTTCGGTCCGTCGCTGTCGTGCTGATCTTTATCGTTCATCTGCACCAATCCCACTTGCAAACCTGTATGCCTCTTGCCTGTGTCCATTCAAGTGCCTCTTAAGCATAGTGATTGTATCGAATTCCACCTCCTCCTCCTCCAGCAGCATTCCACATTATACCACCCTCTCTCTCTGCAAGAAGTGTACTCCTCACGTTCACCATAATCCTCCTACCTCTCACCCTGAATGCAGTCTCATGCAGCTGGGAAGAGATTGTTAATGAGTGTGATGGGCTTGCTCCAACAGAGAGGGGCAGGAGTGAATCGCAGTGATCGTTCTAATAGGAACTCTGGTCAGGCCCACGTCTGGAGGATTGCAGAGGCTGCAGAAGGGCTTTACCAGCATGCTGCCGGCTTCAAAGTTCAAAGTAACTTTATTTTCAAAGTACATGTGTGTCACCAGATCCTACCCTGAGATTCATTTTCTTGTTGGCATTCACAGCAGAATAGAATCAATGAAAACCACACACAAAGACTAACGAGTTCTGCAAATAAAAAAAAAACAGGAAATAATGATGCTGAGAACGTGAGAAAATCTGCGGATGCTGGAAATCCAGAGCAGCACACGTAAAATGCTGGAGGAACTCAGCAAGCCAGGCAGCGTCCTCCTGCTGAAGGGTCTCGGCCTGAAACATCGACTGTTCACTCTGTTCCATAGATGCTGCCTGGCCTGCTGAGTTCCTCCAGCATTTTGTGTGTGTGTTGCTGAGAACATCAGTTGTTGAGTCCTTAAAAGTGAGTTCTGTGGATTGTAGATTCAGCTCGGTGCTGGGATGAATGCAGGTTGAGGGGTATAACTGTTCCGGAACCAAGGCTCCTGTACCTCCTGCTCAAGAAGAGACCATGGCTTGGATGATGGGGGTCTTTGATGATGGATGCTGCTGATTTGTGGCAGTGTTGGGTAAACCTGGGATGTTTTCTCTGGAGCAGCGGAAGCTGAGAGGGATCTGATCGAGGTTCATGCGAGGCAAAGGTAGAGTAGACAGACAATACCTTTTTCCCAGGATTGAAATATTGAGTAGATTTGTTTTACTTGTCGCATCTAAACGTGAAGGAAGGGCTGAGTGAATATTATAAGATTATGAGACAACCAGTGTCTTTTTCCCAGGACAGAAACGTCTCTAATACTATGGTGCATGCATTTGATTTGGGAGGGGGTCAGTACAAAGGAAATTAATGCGAGGGGCATTTTCTTTTGCACAGGGTGCGCTGCCAGGAATAGTGGATGGAGGTAGATGTGATAAAGGTGTCTGAGGCTCTCAGATAAGCACATGAATATGCAGGAATATGGATGTATTGTAGTTAGGAAAAATTAGGGGTCTCATCATGGGCCAAAAGAACTATACATTACTTCATAAGTGCAGAATTAGGCCATTTGGCCCATTGAGTCTGCTCCACCATTCAATCATAGCTGATTCATTTCCCCCCCTCCTCGGCCCCTCGCCCTGGCCTTCTCCCCGTAACCCTTAATGCTATATCCAATCAAGAGCCTATCAAGCTCCCCCTTAAGTACACCTAATGTCTTGACCTCCACAGCTGCCTGAGGTAACAAATTCCACAAATTCACCACCCTCTGGCTAAAGAAATTTCTCCGTGTCTCTGTTTTAAATGGTCGCCCCTGTATCCTGAGGCTGTGCCCTCTTGTCCTGGACTCTCTCACCATGGGAAACATCCTTTCCACATCTACTCTGTCTAGGCCTTTCAACATTTGAAAGGTTTCAATGAGAACCCCCCCCATACTGCTGAATTCCAGCAAGTACAGACCCAGAGCTATCAAACGTTACTCGTATGATAATCCTTTCATTCCCAGAATCATGTTTGTGAACCTCCTCTGAACCCTCTCCAATGCCAGCACATCTCTTCTTAGATGAGGAGCCCAAAACTGTTCACAATACTCAAGGTGAGGCCTCACCAGTGCCTTATAAAGCCTCAGCATCACATCCTGCTCTTGATTTCTAGACCTCTTGAAATGAATGCTAACATTGCATTTTCCTTCCTCACCACTGACTCAACCTGCAAGTTAACCTTCAGAGGGTTCTGCGCAAGGACTCCCAAGTCACTGTGCATCTCTGATATTTGGGTTTTCTCCCATTTAGAAAATAGACTGCATATTTATTTCTACTACCAAAGTACATGACCATGCATTTTCCATAAGGCCATAATTAGGCCATTCAGCCCATCGAGTCTGCCACTCCATTCCATCATGGCTGATTTATTATCCCTCACAAGCCTATTCTCTTGCCTTTTTTACATAACCTTTGACGCCCTGACTAATCAAGAACGCATCAACCTCCACTTTAAACATACTCATTGACTTGGCCTCCACAGCCTCCTGAGTCAGTGAATTCCACAGATTCAACACCCTCTGGCTAAAGAAATCCCTCATCATCTCTGTTCTAAAGGGACTTTCTTCCATTCTGGGGCTGTGTTCTGTGGTGCTAGACTCCCCACTATAGGAAACATCCTCTCCTTATCCACTCTATCTAGGCCTTTCAATATACAATAGGTTTCAATGAGAACCCCCCTCATTCTCTAAGCTCCAGTGAGTGCAGGCCCAGAGCATTCGAACATTCTTCATACATTAACCCCACGTAACCACGTCATGTTCCATGTGCTACGTTCATGTGAAGGATGGGGGAAGAAGAATCTCTTGAATGGCCAGTTTGTGGGCTGTTACCGGGCCGTGGTTCTGATGTTTCTGCCCATCTCTTTGGCCAGGTGTCCAATGTACAAGCTAGGGCAGCGCTACTGACGTGGGCACCTCCCGTGGGTCTGGTCAACGGGGACAAGCACACCAATGGGCTCCCTTCCACCTGCAACTACGAGGTGGCCTCATCAGACAAGGGGAAGGACGGCAAATACAAGATCATTTACAGGTGAGGAACCCGGAGACTACAACGTGGGGAATGTCAGAACACTGGAGATCTTTGCCTCAGGTAGACACCATCCCATCACAAACTTACAGGGTCAGACACAGAGTGAAGCTCCCTCTACACTGTCCCATCACACACTCCCGGGGTCAGACACAGAGTGAAGCTCCCTCTACACTGTCCCATCACACACTCCCGGGGTCAGACACAGAGTGAAGCTCCCTCTACACTGTCCCATCACACACTCCCGGGGTCAGACACAGAGTGAAGCTCCCTCTACACTGTCCCATCACACACTCCCGGGGTCAGACACAGAGTAAAGCTCCCTCTACAATGTCCCATCACACCCTCCTGGGATCAGACACAGAATGAAGCTCCCTCTACACAGTCCCATCACACACTCCCCGGGCCAGACACAGAGTGAAGCTCCCTCTACACTGTCCCATCACACACTCCCAGGTTCAGACACAGTGAAGCTCCCTCTACACTGTCCCATCACACACTCACAGGGTCAGACATGGAGTGAAGCTTCCTCTAACCTGTCCCATCACACACTCCCGGGATCAGACACAGAGTGAAGCTCCCTGCACACCATCCCATCACACACTCCCAGGGTCCGATATAGAGTGAAGCTCCCTCTACACTGTCCTATCACATATTCCAGGACTAGGAATATTAAGTACAGAGTGACTCTCCGCTGTACTGCTGCGATTTTGTAAGGACACAGCAAGACTACAAATCTCAAGCACCACATTCCTAGGCGTACCCTTTACCTCAAGTTCAAAGTCAAGTTTAATTGTCATTCAATCATACATGAATACCCATGAAATGAAAAAATGTTACTCCGGGGCCAAACGCAAGGCACATCTGGTACATATATGATAGCAAGCACGTATAAGATAATAGGAAAATACAGTACACAAAAAAAGATAGTCCTAGTCCCTGAGACCATGAAGGTTGCAGCAGTCTGCAGTGGAACACAATACAGCTTGTCTTCTGCTGAGCAAACACTGGGGGGCAGCACCAACTCCAACATGTATGCCCCGCCACACTGCCTTCTGCTCTCCTCTGAAATCACCGACTCCAACCCCTCACTCATGGGCGGCTGCAAGCAGGCAACACCGTGGTTTGAGACCTAGTTCTCGCTACGACCCCTCACCCATTCTGATTATGGAGTAACCAGTCACCTCTTTCGGATTCTGTCAGATTCCCAGGAACCTTGGTAAATACTTGTAGGGAAAGGGACGGGGTGTGGGGTTAATTTGAGGGTTCTTTTAAAGGCACGGATTCGATCGTGAATGACGTGCCCCGCTGTGTAAGACTGGATCTCTCTAACCACTTTATTGCACCATTTCCAGTGGTGAAGATTTAGAATGCAGCCTCACCGACCTGCGCCCAACAACAGATTACCACATCAGGTGAGTGACATTCCTTAAACAGTGTTGAGCTTGAGAGCTTCACTCCCAGGAGCAAACATTGCCGATAGTCTGTCCTGGACCCTACAACAAACTCCTCTACTTCCTCAGGAGGCTAAAGAAATTTGACACGTCCCCACCCACCCTCACCAGTTTTATCGATACTTTCTGACTGGATGCATTACGGGTTAGTACAGCAACTGCTCTCCACACGACCACAAGGAGCTACAGAGAGTTGTGGTCACAGCTTAGCACATCACAGAAAGCAGCCTCCACTCCATGGACTCTGATTTTGCTAGGTGTTTTACTGAGGCAATGAGAAGTGTAGACAAACACCCCACCCTCCCCAGACATTCTCTTCTCCCTCTCCCATCAGGCAGAAGATACAAAAGCCTGAAAACTCAAATCACTAGGCTGAAAGACAGATTCTACTCCGCTGTTACCAGACTATTGAATGGTCCCCTAGAACAAGGATGGACTCTTGACCTCGCAATCTACCTCGTTATGTTCTTGCACCTTTTTTGTTTACCTGCTCTGCACTTTCTCTGTAACTGTTGCACTTTATTCTGCATTTCTGTTATCTGGACATGGGGAATGGGGGAGCTGAGTTACTAGGAGAGGTTGCGTGGAATAGGACTTTTTTCCCTGGAATGTAGGAGGTTGAAGGGTGACCTGACAGCGGTGTAAGATCATGAGCAGTGTAGACGGGATAAAAGCACATAGTCCCTTTTGCTCAAGGTGAAGTGCTAAAACAAGGGGTCATAGATCAGTGGTGAGAGATTCAAAGGGGACATCAGAGGCAGCTTCTTCACACAAAGGTTGGTGCATATTTGGAAAGAGCTAACAGAACTAATGGCTGAGACGGGTACACGAGCAATGTTTAAAAGCACATCTAGAGTAGTACATGGGTTGCAGAGGTTTAGAGGGCTGTGGGTCATGTACGGGCAGATCAGAGTACAGTGCTGTCTAAGGCACACATATATATATATATATATAGTCAGGGTGCTGAAGACTTTTGCACAGTGCTATATATTGTTAATACAGGAAGGTGATTGGGAAGCAGAAATAAGAGTACTCAGCTCAGTTGGATGAAGGGTTACTTGGTAACTGGAACAACATAATATACAGTCCTGTGCAAGTTTCTTAGACAACATGGCTACGTATACGTGCTTAAGACTTTAGCACAGTACTGTGTGTCAATGGGAAACACAGGATCAGGAGATCCAAAGGGCAGTTACCATGCTGTGTTTCGACTGACAGTCAGCAAACATATCACAGAAGAATGTCTCTGTGGTCTGATTGTTAGACCATAAAACATAAGAGCAGAATTAGGTCATTTGGCCCTTCAAGTCTCCTCCGCCATTCCATCATGGCTGATTTATTATCCCTCTCAACCCCATTCTCTTGCCTTCTCGCCATAATCTCTGACACCCTGGCTAATCAATGATCTATCAACCTCTGCTTTAAAAATATACAGTGACGTCTGTGGCAATGAATTCCATAGACTCACCGCCCCCTGGCTAAAGAAATTACTTCTCATCTCTGTTCTAAATGGGCGTTCTGCTATTCTGAGGCTGTGCCCTCTGGTCCTAGACTTCCTGAATCTCGGAAACATCCTCTGCACATCCGCTCTATCTGAACCTTTCAATATTCAGTAAGTTTCAATGAGATTCCCGCCCCCCCCCCTTTTTTCTAAACTCCACAAGCACGGGCTCAAAGCCATCGAAAGCTCCTCATATGTTAACCCTTTCATTCCCATGAACCTCTTCTGCACCCTCTCCAATACCAGCGCAGCTCTTCTGAGACAAGGGGCCAAAACTGCTCACAATGCTCCGAGCTGTCTGACCAATGCCTCATAAAGCCTCAGCATTGCATCCTTGCTTTTATATTCTAGTTGTGGTGTGGCTGGTTACGTTGAGTGCCCTCAGTGTCCTGTTCAAACTGGTGTGTTGTCCCCTGACACACCTCAATTACCTGTCCTCAGTGACCTATTCGAACCGGTTTGGGGTTTTAGGAACCAGTCTCGTTCTTCCCTGATGACACAGATCTGTTCTCTGCTGTCCTTTGTCGAATTCTCAACTCAGCTTTTCCACTGCCCACCTGGTCAGCCTCCCTGAGGCACCTCCGATCACCTGCCCCGACATCTCCTCAGGTACTTTGACACCATCTCTTATGCTGCAGCGCAGTAAGACTCTAGTTAGTCCACGCTTGGAGTATTATGTTTATTTCTGGTCGCCTCATTGTAGGAAGGATGTGGGTTCAGAGGAGATTAACCAGGATGCTGCTGGACTAGAGAGTGTGCCTCATGAGGATAGGTTGAGTGAGCTGGGGCTTTTCTCTTTGGAGTGAAGGAGGATGAGAGGTGACTTTGTAGAGTTGTACAGGATGGTCATGGGCATTGATCGAGTGGACAGCCAGGAACCGTTTCCCAGAGCAGAAATATAGATCATGAGTTCGTGCCTCAGCCGAGGCAGCGTGTTGTGTCCTTGAGCAAGGCACTCAATCACACATTGCTCTGCGACGACACTGGTGCCAAGCTGTATGGGTCCGAATGCCCTTCCCTTGGACAACATTGGTGTCTTGGAGAGGGGAGACTTGCAGCATGGGCAACTGCTGGTCTTCCATATAACCTTGCCCAGGCCTGCGCCCCGGAGAGTGAAGACTTTCCAGGCGCAGATCCATGGTCTCGCAAGACTAACGGGTGCCTTTATTTATTATTTATTAACCTCTACTTTAACCCTACCCAGTCATTTGGCCTTCACATCTGTCTGAGCCTGTGCCCTGTGGTCCTACCCTCTCCCACTGTAGGAAACATCCTCTCCAAAGGGGAAGGGTGAGAAGCCAGAGGGGACATCCAGTTAAGATGATTGGAGAAAGTATAGGGGAGATGTCAGAGGTAGAGTGGGGGCTTTTTCTGCAATGCCCTGCCAGGAGTGGCAGTAGAGGCAGATACATAAGGAGCATTTAAGAAACTCTGAGATATACACATGGATGATAGAAAGTAGGAGGGTAATGTGGGAAGGAATGGCTGGATTGATGTCAGCACTGCATTGTGGTGTACTCTGCTGTACTGAGCTGTGTTCTATGTTCTGTGAAGACCCGTTTGACGATTTTGACCACTGTTGTCGACTGATGGTGAGTGGAGGAATCATCCCAGTGGTTGAGGAGCGCAGCTGATCAGCTCTAACAGAGCTGGCTCTTCTTTGCTTGTTGCTACAAACACTCAAGGTCCAAAGGAGAGCGAGAGCCCTTGCAGGAGATTTGATCCCCATGCTTTACACCCCATGCTCTCCACTCTGTCTACAGTGCGGTGTTGGCTATGTCTTGGGGCGTGTTCGAAGTATCTTCCAGTGAATTTATAATCAAAGTACAGATACGTCAGCACATACAACACTGAGGTTCGTTTTCTTGTGGGCATTCGCAGGGAAATACAAGGAAAAGAAAAAATATAATAGATAAATAAATAAGCAATAAATATCGAGAACTTGAGATGAAGAGTCCTTGAAAGTGAGTCCGTAGGTTGTGGGAACAGTTCAGTGAGGGGGCGAGTGAAGTTGAGTGAAGTTATTTCCTCGGGTCAAGACCCTGTTGGTTGAGGGGCGGTGAGGAAGCGAGAAGAGAGCGTGGCCTGGATGGTGGGGGTCCTTGATGATGGATGCTGCTTTCCTGTGACAGTGCTACATGTGCTCAATGGTGGGGAGGGCTTTACCTGTGATGGACTGGGCCGTATCCACTACCTTTCGTAGAATTTTCCATTTGCAAGCATTAGTGTTCCCATATCAGGCCGTGATGTATTAGAAAAATCCCAATGAGAATTACTTTCTCCAAGTCCTCCGCCCAACCTTGATGTTCCACCCTCTCCTCACCCTCCTGCCTCCTTCATCTCTTCCCTCAGAGTTTCCACCATCTACAATTCGGTCAAAGGGTCGTATTCAGAACCTGTCAGCTTCACCACGCAGAGCTGTGCTCCCGACACCCCCTTCCCACCCAAAGTTTCACAACGGACCAAAAGCACACTGACCATCCAGTGGAAGGTAAGCTATAGCACTGGTACGTTGAGGTTAAAATCATAAAGACGTGGGCTTCACCAGTAACATCGGTAGGCCACGGGAGAGTGTGGGTCATGGGAATATTTGGGGATTGGTACAGCGGGAGGGTGAGGCAGATGCATGAGTGTGGGGACTGATACAGGGTATATGGAGGGAGTGGGGCAGTGGGATTAGTTTGGGGATTGATACAGGACTGTGGGGAGAGAGTGAGACAGTGGGATTAGTTTGGGGACTGATACAGGACTGTGGGGAGGGAGTGGGACAGTGGGATTAGTTTGGGGACTGACACAGGACTGTGGGGAGAGAGTGGGACAGTGGGATTAGTTTGGCAACTGACACAGGACTATGGGGAGAGAGTGGGACAGTGGGATTAGTTTGGGGACTGATACAGGACTGTAGGGAGAGAGTGGGACAGTGGGATTAGTTTGGGGAGTGATACAGGACTGTGGAGAGAATGGGACAGTGGGATTAGTTTGGGGACTGATACAGGACTGTGGGGAGAGAGTGGGACAGTGGGATTAGTTTGGGGACTGATACAGGACTGTGGGAGGAAGTGGGACAGTGGGATTAGTTTGGGGACTGATACAGGACTGTGGGGAGAGAGTGGGACAGTGGGATTAGTTTGGGGAGTGATACAGGGCTGTGGGGATAGAGTGGGACAGTGGGATTAATTTGGGGACTGATACAGGACTGTGGGAGGGAGTGGGACAGTGGTATTAGTTTGGGGACTGATACAGGACTGTGGGGAGAGAATGGGACAGTGGGATTAGTTTGGGGAGTGATACAGGACTGTGGGGATAGAGTGGGACAGTGGGATTAGTTTGGGGACTGATACAGGACTGTGGGGAGAGAGTGGGACAGTGGGATTAATTTGGGGACTGATACAGGACTGTGGGGAGAGAGTGGGACAGTGGGATTAGTTTGGGGATTGATACAGGACTGTGGGGAGAGAGTGGGACAGTGGGATTAGTTTGGGGACTGATACAGGACTGTGGGGAGAGAGTGGGACAGTGGGATTAGTTTGGGGATTGATACAGGACTGTGGGGAGAGAGTGGGACAGTGGGATTAGTTTCGGGAGTGATACAGGACTGTGGGGAGAGAGTGGGACAGTGGGATTAGTTTGGGACATACAGGACTGTGGGGAGAGAGTGGGACAGTGGGATTAGTTTGGGGACTGATACAGGACTGTGGGGAGAGAGTGGGACAGTGGGATTAGTTTGGGGACTGATACAGGACTGTGGGGAGAGAGTGGGACAGTGGGATTAGTTTGGGGACTGATACAGGACTGTGGGGAGAGAGTGGGACAGTGGGATTAGTTTGGGGACTGACACAGGACTGTGGGGAGAGAGTGGGACAGTGGGATTATTTTGGGGACTGATACAGGACTGTGGGGAGAGAGTGGGACAGTGGGATTATTTTGGGGACTGATACAGGACTGTGGGGAGAGAGTGGGACAGTGGGATTAGTTTGGGGACTGATACAGGACTGTGGGGAGAGAGTGGGACAGTGGGATTAGTTTGAGGACTGATACAGGACTGTGGGGAGAGAGTGGGACAGTGGGATTAGTTTGGGGACTGATACAGGACTGTGGGGAGAGAGTGGGACAGTGAGATTAGTTTGGGGACTGATACAGGACTGTGGGGAGAGAGTGGGACAGTGGGATTAGTTTGGGGACTGACACAGGACTGTGGGGAGAGAGTGGGACAGTGGGATTAGTTTGCGGACTGATACAGGACTGTGGGGAGAGAGTGGGACAGTGGGATTAGTTTGAGGACTGATACAGGACTGTGGGGAGAGAGTGGGACAGTGGGATTAGTTTGGGATTGATACAGGACTGTGGGGAGAGAGTGGGCAGTGGGATTAGTTTGGGGACTGATACAGGACTGTGGGGAGAGAGTGGGACAGTGGGATTAGTTTGGGGACTGATACAGGACTGTGGGGAGAGAGTGGGACAGTGGGATTAGTTTGGGATTGATACAGGACTGGGGAGAGAGTGGGCAGTGGGATTAGTTTGGGGACTGATACAGGACTGTGGGGAGAGAGTGGGACAGTGGGATTAGTTTGGGGACTGATACAGGACTGTGGGGAGAGAGTGGGACAGTGGGATTAGTTTGAGGACTGATACAGGACTGTGGGGAGAGAGTGGGACAGTGGGATTAGTTTGGGGACTGATACAGGACTGTGGGGAGAGAGTGGGACAGTGAGATTAGTTTGGGGACTGATACAGGACTGTGGGGAGAGAGTGGGACAGTGGGATTAGTTTGGGGACTGACACAGGACTGTGGGGAGAGAGTGGGACAGTGGGATTAGTTTGGGGACTGATACAGGACTGTGGGGAGAGAGTGGGACAGTGGGATTAGTTTGAGGACTGATACAGGACTGTGGGGAGAGAGTGGGACAGTGGGATTAGTTTGGGATTGATACAGGACTGTGGGGAGAGAGTGGGCAGTGGGATTAGTTTGGGGACTGATACAGGACTGTGGGGAGAGAGTGGGACAGTGGGATTAGTTTGGGGACTGATACAGGACTGTGGGGAGAGAGTGGGACAGTGGGATTAGTTTGGGATTGATACAGGACTGGGGAGAGAGTGGGCAGTGGGATTAGTTTGGGGACTGATACAGGACTGTGGGGAGAGAGTGGGACAGTGGGATTAGTTTGGGGACTGATACAGGACTGTGGGGAGGGAGTGGGACAGTGGGATTAGTTTGGGGACTGACACAGGACTGTGGGGAGAGAGTGGGACAGTGGGATTAGTTTGGCAACTGACACAGGACTATGGGGAGAGAGTGGGACAGTGGGATTAGTTTGGGGACTGATACAGGACTGTAGGGAGAGAGTGGGACAGTGGGATTAGTTTGGGGAGTGATACAGGACTGTGGAGAGAATGGGACAGTGGGATTAGTTTGGGGACTGATACAGGACTGTGGGGAGAGAGTGGGACAGTGGGATTAGTTTGGGGACTGATACAGGACTGTGGGAGGAAGTGGGACAGTGGGATTAGTTTGGGGACTGATACAGGACTGTGGGGAGAGAGTGGGACAGTGGGATTAGTTTGGGGAGTGATACAGGACTGTGGGGATAGAGTGGGACAGTGGGATTAATTTGGGGACTGATACAGGACTGTGGGAGGGAGTGGGACAGTGGTATTAGTTTGGGGACTGATACAGGACTGTGGGGAGAGAATGGGACAGTGGGATTAGTTTGGGGAGTGATACAGGACTGTGGGGATAGAGTGGGACAGTGGGATTAGTTTGGGGACTGATACAGGACTGTGGGGAGAGAGTGGGACAGTGGGATTAATTTGGGGACTGATACAGGACTGTGGGGAGAGAGTGGGACAGTGGGATTAGTTTGGGGATTGATACAGGACTGTGGGGAGAGAGTGGGACAGTGGGATTAGTTTGGGGAGTGATACAGGACTGTGGGGAGAGAGTGGGACAGTGGGATTAGTTTGGGACATACAGGACTGTGGGGAGAGAGTGGGACAGTGGGATTAGTTTGGGGACTGATACAGGACTGTGGGGAGAGAGTGGGACAGTGGGATTAGTTTGGGGACTGATACAGGACTGTGGGGAGAGAGTGGGACAGTGGGATTAGTTTGGGGACTGATACAGGACTGTGGGGAGAGAGTGGGACAGTGGGATTAGTTTGGGGACTGACACAGGACTGTGGGGAGAGAGTGGGACAGTGGGATTATTTTGGGGACTGATACAGGACTGTGGGGAGAGAGTGGGACAGTGGGATTATTTTGGGGACTGATACAGGACTGTGGGGAGAGAGTGGGACAGTGGGATTAGTTTGGGGACTGATACAGGACTGTGGGGAGAGAGTGGGACAGTGGGATTAGTTTGAGGACTGATACAGGACTGTGGGGAGAGAGTGGGACAGTGGGATTAGTTTGGGGACTGATACAGGACTGTGGGGAGAGAGTGGGACAGTGAGATTAGTTTGGGGACTGATACAGGACTGTGGGGAGAGAGTGGGACAGTGGGATTAGTTTGGGGACTGACACAGGACTGTGGGGAGAGAGTGGGACAGTGGGATTAGTTTGGGGACTGATACAGGACTGTGGGGAGAGAGTGGGACAGTGGGATTAGTTTGAGGACTGATACAGGACTGTGGGGAGAGAGTGGGACAGTGGGATTAGTTTGGGATTGATACAGGACTGTGGGGAGAGAGTGGGCAGTGGGATTAGTTTGGGGACTGATACAAGACTGTGGGGAGAGAGTGGGACAGTGGGATTAGTTTGGGGACTGATACAGGACTGTGGGGAGAGAGTGGGACAGTGGGATTAGTTTGGGATTGATACAGGACTGGGGAGAGAGTGGGCAGTGGGATTAGTTTGCGGACTGATACAGGACTGTGGGGAGAGAGTGGGACAGTGGGATTAGTTTGGGGACTGATACAGGACTGTGGGGAGAGAGTGGGACAGTGGGATTAGTTTGAGGACTGATACAGGACTGTGGGGAGAGAGTGGGACAGTGGGATTAGTTTGGGGACTGATACAGGACTGTGGGGAGAGAGTGGGACAGTGAGATTAGTTTGGGGACTGATACAGGACTGTGGGGAGAGAGTGGGACAGTGGGATTAGTTTGGGATTGATACAGGACTGGGGAGAGAGTGGGCAGTGGGATTAGTTTGGGGACTGATACAGGACTGTGGGGAGAGAGTGGGACAGTGGGATTAGTTTGGGAACTGATACAGGACTGTGGGGAGAGAGTGGGACAGTGGGATTAGTTTGGGGACTGACACAGGACTGTGGGGAGAGAGTGGGACAGTGGGATTAGTTTCGGGACTGATACAGGACTGTGGGGAGAGAGTGGGACAGTGGGATTAGTTTGGGACTGATACAGGACTGTGGGGAGAGAGTGGGACAGTGGGATTAGTTTGGGGACTGATACAGGACTGTGGGGAGAGCGTGGGGAAGTTTACTGTGAATCTTTTGTATCTGTTTCTCCAGGCACCTCTTGACAACGGATCAAAGATAACCAGCTACCTTCTGGAGTGGGATGAGGTGAGCGTTGATGGGTTGATCCAGGGAATACTGTCTGCCAGCCTAGAGTTCTGAGAAACCAGTGTTCCAACAACCTGAAGCTATCAGTTGGAAGGAAGCAAATTGTAAATCATGTGTCGGAGCACAAAATGCTTGTAATCGTCTCTTCCTAACTCCACTCAAAACAATGATTAGATCCATAAATGAAACAGGAATGTCTAATACCAGAGAGCATGCATTTAAGGTGAGAGGGGTTACTTTCAAGAGAGATGTGAGGGGCAAGTTTTTTCACACAGAGAGTGGTGGGTGTCTGGAATGTGCTGCCTGGGTGCAGGTAGAGGCAGATACATTCGAGACCTTTAAGAGATGTTTAGATAGACGTATGAACGTGAGGAAAATGGAAGGACAGAAAGGCAGAAGGGATTAGTTTAAGAAGGCCATAAAGCTCACTGCTTCTTTCTCAGTTAAAGAAAAGCAACCAGTTCCCCTCCACCACCATCCTTCCTCCCTGGTGCTCACCCTCAACAATTTCTCCTTCAGCTCCTCCCACTTTCTCCAGACTTGAGCGGTAGCCATGGGAACCCACCTGGGCCCCAACTCTGGCTGCCTTTTCATTGGCTTTGTAGAACAGTCCATGTTCCAAGTCTTCCTTGATAATACTCTGCATCTCTACAACTGCATTGGTGCTGCTTCCTGCACCCATGCTGAGCTCGTCAATTTCATCAACTTTGCCTCCAACTTACATCCTACTTTTAAATTCACTTGGACCATATCTGATACCTCCCACCGCTTTCTCAATGTCTGCTTCCATCTCTGGAAACAAACTGTTCACTGACATCTTTTATAAACCTACTGATTCCCAAGGTTATCTTGGCTACATCTCTTCCCACCCCATCTCCTATAAAAATGCTCTTCCCTTTTCTCAGTTCCTTCATCTCCATCACAAGTGTTCGCATGATGGGGCTTTCCTTTCCAGTGCATCAGATATGTTCTTCTTCAAAGAACGGGGTTTCCCTTCCTCCACCGTAGATGCTAATATCACCCACATCTCCTCCATTTCCCAAACATCTGCACTCACCCCATCTTCCTGCTACATTAACAGTGATAGAGTTTGTTTTACCTACCACCCCATGTCCTCTGCATCCAACACATCATCCTCCACAACCTCCACCATCTCCAAAGGGATCCGACCACCAAACATATCTTTACCTCCTCCCACCCCTGCCCTCACTTTCCACAGGGATCACTCCAACATATCCTTACAACTCCCCCACCCCCGCCTTCTGAGGGATCGCTCCCTCTGTGATTCCCCTGTCCATTCGTCCTCCGACTAATCTACCTCCTAAGCACTTATTTCTGCATGCTACACCTGCCTATTCACTCCTTTCCTCACTTCCATTTAGGACCCCCAAACTGTCCTTCCAGGTGAGGCAACACTTCACCTGCAAATTTGCTGAGGTCGTCTGTTTTGTCTGCAGTTCGCAGACAGTGGCTCCCGAGTTCCTCAGCAGGCCCACAGAGATTCGTTGACTCAGACTCCATTCACCGAGCCTCGACGTCTGGGCCTTTGGAGACCTCTGGCCTTCAGTGTGAGCCTCTAGCCTTCGATCTGGACCTGTGATTGACCTTCAGCCTTCAATCGGCCCTCCGAATGACCTCTGGGCTTTCATCCAGACCTCCTATCGACACTTAGCTTTCGTTCCAGGCATCTGGCCTTTGATTAGGACTTCCAACTGACCTTCGGCCTTTGATCCGAACCTCCAGTCAATGTTTGGGCCTGTGGAGTTCGAGGTCTGTTTGAAAGCAAAGGTGCCATGGTCTGATAGAACTTTATTAGGTTATGAGAAGCAGACAGACAGTCACTTTTCCCACGGTGGAAACGTCTAATACCAAAGGGCATGCATTTAAGATGAGAGGAGGTAATTTCAAAGGCTATGTGGGGGGCAAGTATTTTACAGAGAAAGGTGGCTGCCAGGAACGTGTTGCCTGGGGTGGTGGTAGAGCCATTTGACTCTGTTAGATAGGCACATGAATGTGAGGAAAATGGAAGGATATGCACGTGCTCTCTTCTAGCTGCTGCCATCAGGAAGGTACAAGAGACTCAGGATTCACACCACCAGGTTTCAGGAACAGTTATTACCCCTCAATCATCAGGTCCCACACCACCAGGTTCAGGAACAGTTATTACCCCTCAAGCATCAGGTCCCACACCACCAGGTTCAGGAATAGTTATTACCCCTCAACCATCAGGTCCCACACCACCAGGTTCAGGAACAGTTATTACCCCTCAACCATCAGGTCCCACACCACCAGGTTCAGGAACAGTCATTACCCCTCAGCCATCAGGTCCCACACCACCAGGTTCAGGGACAGTTATTACCCCTCAGCCATCAGATCCCACACCACCAGGTTCAGGAACAGTTATTACCCCTCAACCATCAGGCACTTGAACCAATCAGGATAACTTCACTCGTCCTGTCACTGAACTATTCCCACAACCAATGGACTTACTTTCAAGGACTCTCATGTTCTCGATATTTATTACTTATTTATTATTAACTATTTCTTTCTTTTTGTACTTGCACAGTTTGTTGTCTCTGGAACACTGGTTGTCTGTCCTGTTAGTGTGGTCTTTCATTGATACTGTGATGGTTATTGGAATTACTGAGTATGCCCACAAGAAAATGTATCCAGGGTTGTACATGGTGACATGTATGTACTTTGATAATAAACTTACTTTGAATGTTGAAGGCAGAAGAGATTAGTTTAAAATCCATTTGATGACTAATTTAATTGGTTCAGCACAACATTGTGGGCCGAAGGGCCTGCTCCTGTGTGTACTGCTTCATGTTCTCTGTTCTAGTCCTAATGGTTCCTGTACTCCTGCTGATGGATCTGGAAGCTAAGCCGAATTGTGTTACGATCAATTGATCTATATGGCTCTCTCCGTTCCTTGTACCTAGGGGAAAAGGAACAATGGATTCCGAGAATGTTACCTGGGAAGCCAGCGGCAGTGTAAACTTAGCAAGCTCCTACCGGCCATTGGCTATACCTTCCGAGTGGCCGCGTGCAACGACATTGGCACCAGGTAGGTGATCTTCTCCAAAGGATCCAGCAAGGAGTGGGGCATCGTCATCCGAGCACCGTGTTATCAGCTGGTTGTGGAATCCTGCTTTGTAGAATTTGGCCAAGAGTTGAAGCCCATACCTAGGTCAGAGCCAGGATGAGCTGGGGATCCCACCAGTTGTCTCAATAAGCACTTCTCCTTGACGTACTAATAAGATGGTCTTCAATCATCTGAGTGTATGTTCATTGTCTTCTGCTGCTGTAGCCCATCCATTTCAAGGTTTGATCTGTTGTGCATTCAGAGATGCTCTTCTGCACACCACCGTTGTAATGTGTAGTTATCTGAGTTTCTGTTGCTTTCCTGTCAGCCTGAACCAGTCTGGCCATTCTCCTCTGACCTCTCTCATTAACGAAATGTTTTCACCCACAGAACTGCCGCTCACAGGATTTTTTTTTGGGGGGGGGCGCTTTTTGCACCATTCTCTGTAAACCCTATAGACTTTTGTGTTCAGGGAGAAAATCCCAGGAGATCGTCATTTTCAGAGATATTCAAATCACGCCATCTAGCACCAACCAGATGGTTCCATGTTACAGACATTTAGATCACATTTCTTCCCCATTCTGATGTTTGGTCTGAACAACAACTGAACCTCTTGACCATGTCTGCATGCTTTTCAGCATTGAGTTGCTGCCACATGATTGGCTGATTAGATATTTGCATTAACGAGCAGGTTTACAGGTGTACCCAATAAAGTGGCCACTAAGAGTATAATGGAGTTTCTGGCAAATGGATCTATTACTGAGATACAGTGAAAAGCTTGTCTTGCAGACTGTTCATACAGATCAGATCATCACACAGAGCATTGAGATAGAATAAGGGTAAAACAATAACAGAATGCAGAGAAAGTGCAGTGCAGGTAGGCAATAAGCTACAAGATCATAACGAGTTAGATTGTGAAGTCTAGTGTCTATCTAATGGTACTAGAAACTCATTCAAGTCTGACAACAGTGGAAAGTTCTCCTTGAGCCTGGTGGTGCGGGCTTTCAGGCTTTTGTATCTTCTGTCCAAATGGGAGAGCGGAGGAGAGAGACTGTCCGGGGTAGGTGGAGTCTTTGACGATGCTAGCTGCTTTACTGAGGCCGTGAGGAGTGTAGACGGAGTCCGTAGAGGGGAGACTGGCCTCATAACAGAGGGATAAACCATGCCCTTGAACCTTGTGATACCTGCTTTCAGGCTTTGGTATCTTCTGCCCTGTGGGATTGGGAAGAAGAGAGACAGTCCGAGGTGGGTGGGTGGGGCCGTTGATTACTGAGGCAGTGAGGACTGTAGTGGCTCATTCCCGAGCTAGATGTTCCATGGAATCAAGCTGAAAGCGTGGTCTCTGGATTTACCGGCTGTAATCACTGCCCTGTGAAGACCAGCCTGTAGTTCTCCAGCAAGGGAGCAGACTAACAGCACAAGAACACACAGCCTGGGGTTGGGTTAAAACTGCGGACTGGGGTCTGTACGCACAGTGTGACCCCAGGGACAGCTGAAGGTCAGAGATGGTGTTGTGGGGTGGTGGATGCTCTCCCAACCATTCCCTATGTCCCTCTCCTTCTGTGCAATCCCCATCCTGGCCGTTCCTCATATGTCTATACAAGGGCTCTGGCCAATGGATGCCCTCAGTTAACGGTGTTTTTTTTTCCCTCTGTCTTCCTCTAACCTCACTCATCCCTCAATTCCTCACTACCCTATCACTCCTCCTTCACTACCTCCCATCTCTTTTATCTCTTTACCTCAATCACCTTGTCCCTCCCCACCATTCCCCTCAACCCCATCCTCATCCTCTCCCCTACTAACCCTTACCTCTGTTCCACTCACCTACTGTCCCCTCACCTCACTCATCCTCCACCACCTCCCTCCTTTATCCCAACCCATCCATCTCCCTCCTTATCTCAATAATCCTTTCACTCCCTCCCTTCTCTCCAATCCTCCCATGTCTTCCCTCGCTCCTGCCACTTCTCCCCTCGCTTTTCACTCCCCAATCATTCCTTCTTCACAAACCCTCTCTCTCTTTCCCCCCACTTCCCTCCCTCTCCTCGCCTCCCACTTCCCCCCTCCTTCTCCCCTTCTCATCTTCCCTCCTTCTCATGTTCCCTCCTCCTCCCTTCTCCCCTCTCCCCTCCCCTCCTTCCCCTCCCTTCCCTTCCCTCTCCGCCTCTCCTTTCCTGACACCACTCCCTTTTCCTGCCTCCTGTTCCACCCCCTCTCCTCACTCCCCCATTCCTTTCCCCTCACTCCCCCCCCCACCCCCGTTTGTAGTGGATTCAGCCAGGAGGTGGTGTGCTACACGGCAGGGAACGTGCCTCAGACGCCGGCTTCCCCTCGCCTGGTGCGGGCGGGGGTCACCTGGGTGTCCCTGGAGTGGAGCCGGCCAGACGCCACGCTGCCTGAGGAACTCATCACCTACGTGCTGGAGATGGAGGACAGCAGCTCGGTGAGTGACCAGGGGCATCACCCGGCCCCTCGACTGCTGCCTACCTCAGTGGAATGAGCAGTGTCCCCAAGCCTGACCCTGTCTCCATTGCCATCCTCGATTAGCGACTCCCACACAACCACTGAGTCACAGAGTTAGAGAGAGTCACAGAGCAAAACGAACACACACAGGCCCTTCGGCCCAGCTAGTCCACGCGGACCACCCTGCTGGCCTGAATTTCCTGCACTGGGCCCATATCCCGCCAAGGCCCATCCCTGCATGTACCTTTCCAAGTGCTTCTTAGTTTTAAACACAAGAGAATCTGCAGATGCTGGATATCTGGAGCAGTAACCACAAAATGCTGGAGGAACTCGGTAGGTCAGGCAATATCCTCAACCTTTCATTTTGTTTTCATTCTGCCTCTCCCTTCTCACACTAAATCTATGCTATAGGACCATAAGAAAGAGGCGGAATTAGGCCGTTCGGCCCATCGAGTCTGCTGCACCATTCCAGCATGGCTGATTTATGTTACCTCTCAACCCCATTCTCCTGTCTTCTCCTCATAACCTTTGACACCTGAATAATCAAGAACCTATCAACCTCCACTTTAAATATTCCCAATGACTTGGCCTCCACAGCTACCTGTGGCCATGAATTCAATGGATTCAACACTCTCTGGCTAAAGACGCTCCTCCTCATCTTCGTTCTAAATGGGCGTCCCTCTATTCTGAGGCAGTGCATTCTGGTCCTAGTCTTCCCCACATCCACTCTATCCAGGCCTTTCAATAGTCGTTAGGTTTCAATGACATCCCCCCTCATTCTTCTGAACAGGCCCAGAGCCATCAAACAGTCCTCGTGCATTAACCCTTTCATTCCCGGGATTATTCGCGTGAATCTCCTCTGGGCCCTCACCGATGCCACCACATCTTTTCTTACATAAGGGGCCCAAAGCTGCTCACAATACTCCAAGTGTGGTCTGGCCAATGCCTTATAAAGCCTCAGCATTATATCCTTGCTTTTACACACCAGTCCTCTCGAGATGAATGCTTCCATCACATTTCCCTTTCTCATCACCAACTCTCCCCATTTAGAAAATAGTCTATGCATTTATTTCTTCTACCAGAGTGCATGACAAAACACTTCCCAACACCGTATTGCATCTGCCATTTGTTTGCCCATTCTCCTAATCTGTCCAAGTCCTTCTGTAGACTCTCTGCTGCCTCTACATTACCTGCCCCTCCACCTATCTTTGTGCTCCCTAGTTTTAGACTCCTCTTCCCTGGGGAAAAGACCGTTACCGTTCACCTTCCCTAAGCCAAGGGGATAGTGCCGGACAAGGGAACAGGCCCCTCGGCATACAGTATCCATCCAGCCCACCAGCTACCAGCTTCCCCTAATGCCATTCAATGACACTAATCCATAACCTTCAACAGAACAGTACAGCACAGGGACCCACAATATTGTGCTCAACTGATTAAGACCATAAGACAGAGGAGCAGAATGACTCCATTCAGTCCATTGAGTTACTCCACCAGTCAGTTAGGGCTGATTGATTATCTCTCTGAACCCCCATTCTTCTGCCTTCTCCCTGTAACCCTTAAAACACTTACTAGTTAAGAACCTGTCAACCTCCGCTTTAAATATACCCAGTGACGTGGCCTCCACAGCCGTCTATGGCAACGAACTCACCTTCCTCATCTCTGCTCCAAATAGACATCTGCCTAATCTGAGGCTGTGTCCTCCAGTCCTAGACTCTCCCTCTATAGGAAAGATCCACTCTATGTCAACTCTATCAGGCTTTTCAATACTTGAGCACCTTCATTCTATTCACAAATAGCAGGATTTCCCAGTGCATAACCGTTTTAATTCCAGTGCCCATTCCCATCCGACGTGTCACTCCGCGGCCTCCGCTCCCGATCCGACCTGTCAGTCCGCAGCCTCCCCTCCTGATCCAACGTGTCAGTCCACTGCCTCCCCTACTGATCGGACATGTCCGTCCGCACCCTCCCCTCCCGATCCGACCTGTCGGTCCGCGGCCACCCCTCCCGATCTGACATATTCGCCCACGGCCTCCTCTCCCAATCCAACGTGTCGCTCCGCGGCCTCCCCTCCCGATCCAACGTGTCGGTCCGCGGCCTCCCCTCCCGATCCGATGTGTCGGTCCGCGGCCTCCCCTACTGATCCGACCCGTCTATCCGCGGCCTCCCCTCCCGATCCGACGTGTCAGTCCGCAGCCTTCCCGCCCAATCTGACCTGTCGGTCTGCACCTTCCCCTACTGATCCGACCCGTCTGTCTGAGGCCTCCCCTCCCGATCTGACGTGTCAGTCCGCGGCCTCCCCTACTGATCCCACCTGTCAGTCCACGGCCTCCCCTACTGATCTGACCTGTCAGTCCGCGGCCTCCCCGCCCCATCCGATGTGTCAGTCCGCGGCCTCCCCTCCCGATCTGACCTGTTGGTCCGCAGCCTCCCCTCCCGATCTGACCTGTTGGTCCACGGCCTCCCCTCCTGATCCGACGTGTCAGTCCGTGGCCTCCCCTCCCGATCCGATGTGTCGGTCCGCGGCCTCCCCTCCCGATCCGATGTGTCGGTCCGCGGCCTCCCCTACTGATCCGACCCGTCTATCCGCGGCCTCCCCTCCCGATCCAACGTGTCGGTCCGCGGCCTCCCCTCCCGATCCGATGTGTCGGTCCGCGGCCTCCCCTACTGATCCGACCCGTCTATCCGCGGCCTCCCCTCCCGATCCGACGTGTCAGTCCGCAGCCTTCCCGCCCAATCTGACCTGTCGGTCCGCACCTTCCCCTACTGATCCCACCTGTCAGTCCGCGGCCTCCCCTACTGATCTGACCTGTCAGTCCGCGGCCTCCCCGCCCTATCCGATGTGTCAGTCCGCGGCCTCCCCTCCCGATCTGACCTGTTGGTCCGCAGCCTCCCCTCCCGATCTGACCTGTTGGTCCACGGCCTCCCCTCCTGATCCAACGTGTCAGTCCGTGGCCTCCCCTCCCGATCCGATGTGTCGGTCCGCGGCCTCCCCTCCCGATCCCACCTGTCGGTCCGCGGCCTCCGCTATTGATCTTACCTGTCAGTCCGTGGCCTCCCCGCCCCATCCGATGTGTCGGTCCACGGCCTCCCCTCCCGATCCGACCTGTTGGTCCGCAGCCTCCCCTCCCGATCCGATGTGTCGGTCCGCACCCTCCCCTCCCGATCCGACGTGTCAGTCCGCACCCTCCCCTCCCGATCCCACCTGTCAGTCCGTGGCCTCCCTTCCCGATCCGATGTGTCGGTCCGTGGCCTCCTCTCCTGCCATAATGAAGCCACCACCGGGCTGGATCATAAGACAAAAGGAGTAGAACTAGGCCATTCAGCCCATTGAGTCTGCTCATTCATTCCATCATGGCCGATTTAGTAACCCTCTCATGCCTTCATGCATTCTCCTGCCTTCTTCCCGTAACTTTTGCACCCTGACTAATCAAGAACTTAACAGCCACCTCTTTAAATACACCCGATGACTTGGCCTCCACAGTCATCTATGACAATGAATTCCACAGATTCACTACTCTCTGATGAAAGATAGTAGTTAAGTACCAGAGCAAACTAATCACTTTTCCCTGCGTAATGTCCATATCCCTCTATCTATACCTCTCATAATCTTATAAACCTCTTTCAGATCTCCTCTTACCCTACGCCACTCCAGAGAAAACAATTCAGATTTGACAACCTCTCATTGCCTCTAATCCAGGCAGCATCCTAGTGAGCCTCTTCTGCATCCTCCAAGCCTCCAAATGCTTCTTGTAATATCTAACATCGAACAGTACAGGCCCTTCAGCCCAGAATGCTGTACCAATCTATATAAACCTACTCTACGATCAATCTAATCATTCCCTCCAATGAAGTCCACAACCCTCCATTTTCATGTATCCTACCTAAGAGATTCTGTGACAGTGTGCGCTGGCAATGTCAGAACCCAGGAGACAGTCTCCGATGTAGAGATGGCAATCAGGGTTTATTCAAAATAATTCCAGCAGAACATCAGTGGCTCATCCAAGTGACACCGTGAGAAGTAACATTCTCAAAACTAGGACCCCGCGATTAGTGGAAATCGAGCGTCCACCTGAATAATACAAGTAACACAGAATCCCCAAACCAATCAAAATAAACAGAAAGCACCAGGAGACAGCATTACAGCCAAACAAACACAAGCAAATCTAACAATTAATGGCTCTCGTTAAACAGCAATTAACCAATACAAGTTCTCTAAAAACATTGGCGCCCAAAACTCTCCAGCTCCCCTCACAGGCCCAAAGAGCTCATGACAGATTCTTTAATATTCTGATTGGATAACAATATTCTAATGATAACAATTAACCTGTAAAATAGCCAGATTTGAGGCACGTGATATCTGCTATAGAAAACCAGTAAGAAGCTTCTGGAAAAATACAGAAGTTGCTTTACTACAATTTCTGGAAAAATGACTGAATAATTCCATGTATATATATATATAGGCAGCTATATTAAAGTACAAGAAAGCACAGGAAAGTTAGACTACAAAAACGGTAGCGTAGCAGTTAGCATTATGCTATTACACTTAAGGGCATCGGAGTTTGGAATTCAATCCCAGCATCCTCTGTAAGAAGTCTCTCTACGACCTCCCTGTGGAACGTGTGAGTTTCCTCTGGGTGCTCAGGTTTCCTCCCAAAGTCCAAAGACGTACTGGTCAGTAGGTTAATGGGTCATTGTAAATTGTCCAGAAGGGATTAAATCAGTGGTGTGGGTCATTGGGCCAGAAGGCCCTGTCCCCCGCTGTATCTCTAAATAAATTCACTTATGGACATCTGGCCATGTTTAAGACCAACAAGGTTCATGACAGAACATAAGACATAGAAGCAGAAGCCATTCAGCTCATCGAGTCTGCTCCACCATTTCATCATGGCTGATTTATTATCCCTCTCACCCCTGTTCTCCTACCTTCTCCCAGTAACCTTTGACGCACTGACTAATCAAGAATCTCTGCATTAAGTATACCCAAGATCTCTGCAGGTCCAGAGAAAACAACCCAAGTTTGTCCAATCTCTCAATGTAGCGCAACTACAGAACAACTAAGAAGCTTCAGGATAATACAGAGACAGCTATACTGGAAAAATCACTGAACAATTACACATTTATACACATATATAGGTGATTGTATAAAATAAAAGCACGCCTAGGTATGTTAAACTACATGAAAAACAAAAATCTCTCCACTCTAACCCAAAGGGAGGTCTCCTCATCTTCCCTTTTCCATCATCTTTGACCACCCCAAACTCCATTCCCCCACCCTGCCCGCGGTTCAGTCCCAGATATCTGACATTTTGCTCTTTATAGTCAAAGTTAAATTTATTATCAGAGTACATACATGTCACCACATACAACCCTGAGATTCTTTTTCTGCAGGCAACTGTAAACAAGATCAATGGACAGCAAATGGTGCGAATGCAGAAATAAATAAATAGCAATAAATAACGAGCATGAAATAACAAGATAGAAGAGTCCTGAAATTAGTGCAGTTATCCCCTTTTGTTCAAGAGCCTGATGGTTGAGGGGTAGTAACTGACCTTGAGACTGGTGGTGTGAGTCCTGAGGCCCGTGTACCTTCTATGTGACGACAGCAGCAAGAACAGAGGTTGGCCTAGGTGGTGAGGATCTTTGATAATGGATGTTGCTTTCCTACATCAATATTTCATGTAGATGTTAATTCACTCTGTGAAACCTCATCCCCTCAAACGACCTCCATGTCCCTGTCACATGGCTCCCTTGGAGCCCAGGAACAATTTCCTGCATGTAGTCCTTTGCGAGGCTCAAACCACATCACCAGCACGATCAAACAGAGATCAAATTCAATTTCGGAATCAGAATCAGGTTTATTATCACCGGCATGTGACGTGAAATTTGTTAACTTAGCAAGTTTATTGTCGTTGAACTGTACACAAGTATACAGCTAGCGAAACAAAGTTCCTTAGAGAGCAAGATGCAAAGCACAGTACATCTATCACTTACAGTAGTGGTGGTTGTGTGTCTTATCCAACCATGCCAGGGAACCTGTACAGGAGAGTTCTTAAAGTTCCACACTCTCAACCTGAGAAGTCTGGGTCCAGTGGTACAAGTAGTTGTCACAGCTGGGGTTTCCTTGCTTGCAGTGGATGACCATGACTTTATCTGTGCCTTGCCATGCCCTCGCTCTCCATAGAGCGTTACAGAACCACCTTCCTGGCCGTTAGATCTCACTGTAGATCTCATCTGCCAGCCTGCCCGTGCTGACTTCATACGCTAGGACAGGCATGTCCCTATCTCACCGGGATACGAGGCCCGCCAGCTACCCTCACCGGGTTTAGTGTGCCTCTCGAGGCAGTGTAACGAGGTGTGGCCGCTGTCACATGCAGACAGCTACTTGGAGCCACAGAAGAGAGCTGAGTGTCCGGAGGGGAGCAAAGGTGAGTGAACTACCCTGAGTGAACATGACAAGCCTCTTCACCAGAGCTGCTATCCCTCCCTGGACACCCCATACACCCCACCACATACAGCACATAAAACAATATTAACACAGATATAAAACGTTTTCTGTGATGTACAACTGCTTAACTGTGAGTGATTGCCTTAGCTGTTTCTCTTGCGATTGCAAGACCATGTTGGACATCGGGGATTGATAATGTAAAATACTGCAAGTCTTTTTCCTTTTGCTTATTGGTGAGACAGACAGCAAGGGAGTTTGCCTCGGTTGTAACAAGGACTAGGTATCAAGCGGCGGGCTTGCCCTTTGCAGCAGTCCAGGAGAGGGGGTGCCGGAGACGGTGTCGCGTGGCATACACGTTGGGTTGAGAGCTAGCCCCCTCCTGTGTTCACTCAGTGGAATGACAATGGGTTGTGTGCATACATGCTGAGAACTGTTTGTTTTTGCTGATAACATCTGTGCACCATCAATTTACAGGACATGCACTCAGGGATTTAGACTCTATTTTACTGCTATATGTGCTTTGTGCTGTGTATGACTGTTAGTGTTCTGTTTTGCACCTTGGCCCAGAGGAACATTGTTTCGTTCGTCTGTATTCATTAGTATTCCTGTATGTTTAAATGATAATTGAACTTGAACTACAAGTTGACATGAAGTGCATATACAGCATCTAGTTTGCTACTGATGCTGTCATAAGTAACGTGTACTGGGTGTTCAGAACTCTCACAGCCCGGGGAAGGAGCCACACAGTCTGATACAACGTTACCTTCTGCTCGACGGTAGAGGGTCAGAGAGATGGTGATGTTCGGATGAGAGGGGTCAATGACAATACTGAGGATGTTGCTTTACCACAGGTGTCGGGCTTCCAAACAAAATACACAGGGGAAGAGCTGACCTGCACGGTAAAGTCACTGACCAGGAACACACAATACAAGTTCAGGGTAAGTTGGCCTGTTTCTCTAACAGATTCTCTAGCTTCAGATCATTTTCTTCCCCACTCCCTTCCCTCTTCTTCCATTCCCTGTTCTGGATCCCCACTTAGCTCCTCTCTTCTCCTCACCGGCATATCACATCCCTCTGGCTCCCTCCTCCTTCCCTTTCTCCTATGATCCACTCTCCTCTCCTGTCACATTCCTTCTTCTTCAGCCCTTTAACTTTGCCACCTATCACCTCCAGCTTCTTAATTCACCTGCACACCCACCTTCCTCCCCACCTGCCCTCACCTACCATCTTCCTGCTCGTACTCTTCCCCCTTCCTCCACCTTCTTATTCTGGCTTCTATCCCCCCTTCATTTCCACTCCTGTTGAACAATCTCAGCTCAAAATATCGACTCTCTATTCATTTCCATAGATGCTGTCTGATCTGCTGAGTTCCTCCAGGATTTTATGACCATAAGATATAGCAGCAGAATTGGGCCATTTGGCCCATTGAGTCTGTTCCGCCATTTCATCATGGCTGATCCAATTTCCTCTCAGCCCCAATCTCCTGCCTTCTCCCCGTATCCCTTCATGCCCTGAGCAATCAAGAATCTATCAACCTCCGCCTTAAATATACATAAAGACTTGGCCTTCACAACTGCCTGTGGCAAACAGTTCCACAGATTCACCACTCTCAGGCTAAAAATTCCTCTTCACCTCCGTTCTAAAAGGAAGCCCCTCTATTTTGAGGCTGCGTCCTGTGGTTTTAGATTCCACCACCATAGGAAACATCTGCTACTCTTTGCCTATTCTCCTAATCTGTCTAAGTCCTTCTGTAGCCTCTCTAATTCCTCAAAACTACCTGCCCTCCACCTATCTTCATATCATCTGCAAACTTTGCAACAAAGCCATCAATTGACATATAACGTAAAAAGAGTCGGTCCCAGCTCAGAGCCCTGTGGAACACCTCTAGTCACTGGCAGCCAGCCAGAAAAGGCTCCCTTTATTCCCATTCTGCCTCCTGCCAATCAGCCACTGCTTTATCCATGCTAGAGTCTTTCCTGTAATACTAAGGGCCCTTATCTTGTTAAGCACCTTGTCAAAGGCCTTCTGAAAATCCAACTACACAACATCAATTGACTCTCCTTTGTCTATCCTGCTTGTTATTTTTTCAAAGAATTCCAACAGCTTTGTTCAGGCAAGGCTTTTCCTTGAGGAAACCATGCAGATTTCGGCCTATTTTATCATGTGCCTCCAAGTACCCTGAAACCATATCCTTAATAATTGACTCCAAAATCTTCCCAACCACAGAGGTCAGACTAACTGGCCTATCATTTCCTTTCTTTTGCCTCTTTCCCTTCTTGAAAAGTGGAGTGACATTTGCAATTTTCCACTCTTCTGCAACCATTTCAGCATTTAGTGATTCTTGAAAGATCATTACTAATGCCTCCACAGTCTCTTCAGCCACCTCTTTCAGAACCCTGGGATGTAGTCCATCTGGTCCAGGTGACCTATCTACCTTCAGAGCTTTTTATGTGTATTACTCTGTGTCTGTCTTCAATCTTCACTATCTGGGCAGCTGGAGTGGCAGGAAGTGGTTGGTATGGTGACTCACGTTGTACGCTCCTCCCCCAGCGGTCTGTCCATTGGGCCAGAACCCTCTCAGTGGACAGGACACACACCAGAATGCAGATACCAGAATCTGCAGCGACACACAAAATGGAACTCAGCAGGACAGGCAGCATCTGTGGGGGGGGGGGGTGGGGGGGGAGATCAGGCAGAAGGTGTTTCAACTCAAGAACCTTCAGCAGTGTCAAAAGACAGAGATAGTCTAAAGAGGTGGGGGAAGGTGTGGAGCAAGAGCTGGGAGGTGATGGGCAGATGGAGGAGGGGAGAGTGGGAATAGTGACCGAGGCTGGGAGGTGATGGGTGGATCCAGGTGAGGAGGGTGATGGGCGAATGGAGGAGGGGAGAGTGACAGAGGCTGTACGTAATGGGTGGATCCAAGTGAGGAGGGATGATAGGTAGATGGAGGAGGGGAGAGTGACCGAGGCTGGGAGGTGATGGAAGTGACTGCAGATGATGGGATCTGATCGGAGAGGAAGGTGGAGCATTGGTCCAAGTGAGGGAGGTGGGGAGGTCCGACAGAAACAGTGGTGGGGGGTTGCGGGGGGACCCAGTGGGGGAGTAAATGGCTGACGGGCAGTTGGTGTAGGGTGTGGGGAGGGGGGAGTAGCAGGTTGATGGGGGCTGGGTTGGGTGTAGGAGGATCTGGATAGATCAGGAGGAGGGATAAGAGGGACAGCGGTGGGAGCAAGTGACCAGAAGTTGAGGAATTTGATATTGAAATGGGATTGGTGTATTATTGTCTCTTGTCCTGAACGTGACATGAGGTGCTGTTCCTTGAGTATTTGTTTAGCCTTACTGTGGTAGTGGAGGACACACAAGGCCAGTGTGGGAGTGGGGAGGGATGTTGCCCAAGGCTTCCCCTGGAGACAAGTGGAGTAATGCTAGCCAGCGGTCTGATGTAGTGCTCTTTTCCTGATGCTCTCTCAGGTAGACAGATGAGATCCCATTGCCAGTAATTTGGAGCGGGGAGAGAGTTCCCAGGGTCTTTGAACAGCGGCAGAAAGTGCTCTGTCTGATCAATGCCCAGTGGACTTTTGGCAGAATCTTGCTGTGCACACACGATTTCCCTCCTTTTCAATTACTTAGCAGCACCGAACGGGCGGTAAACAGTGATAAACACAAGAGATTCTGCAGGAAACCCAGAGCAACGCACACAAAATGCTGGAGGAACTCAGCAGGTCAGGCAGCGTCTAGGGAAAGTAATAGAGAATTGATGTTTTGGGCCAAGACCCTTCTTCGGGACTGAGAAGGATGGGGGAAGATGCCAGAGTAAAAAGGTGGGGGGAGGGGAAGGAGGCTGGTTGGAAAGTGATAGGTGAAGTCAGGAGAGTGGGAAAGGTGAAGGGCTGGAGAAGAAAAAGTCTGATAGGAGAGGAGAGTGGACCATAGGGGAAAGGGAGGGAGGAGTGGCTCTAGGGGGAGTGATAGGGTAAGGATGGGAAGGATGCAAACTTTTTTTTAACCAAAAGGATAAATCGTTATTCATGCCATCAGTTTGGAGGATCCCCAGATGGAATATAAGATGTTGCTCCTCCACCCTGAGGGTGGCTTCATTTTGGCACAAGAGGAGGCCATGGACTGACATGTCAGAACAGGAATGGGACTGTTATTACTGTCTCGTCGATTTTTATGGTATTTATTTAGTGATAAAGTGTTGAACAGGCCCTTGAAGCCCGACGACCCATAAAGCAACCCACTAGTTCAATCCTCGTCTAATCACAGAAGAGTTTACGATGGCTGATTAACCTATTAACCAATACATCTTTGAACTGTGGGAGGAAATCGGAACTCCTGCAGGAAACCCATGTGTTCCTGGGAAGAATGTACAAACTTTGTACAGAGTTGAATGGAATTGAACTCTGAACTCTGACACCTCAAGCTGTGTCGGCATCATGCTAGCCGCTACCTTGGTGCCCCTTGCCCCTCGTGTGCTGAGGTAGAGTAGAAAGCTTTTGTTTGCATGCCTTCCCCATCACTACGTACACAAAGCATGGGGTAGTATGAAAGGAAAAGAGAAGGCAGAATAGAGTGCTGTTGTTACAGATAAAATGCAGTGCAGGCAAGCAAATAATGTGCGAGGGCCTCGGTAGCGTAGCAGTTAGTGCAACGCTGTTACAGCTCAGAGCGCCAAGAGTTCGGAGACGAATTCCAACGTCAGCTGTAAGGAGTTTGGACGTTCCTCCCGGTGACTGCATGAGTTTCCTCGCACAGTCCAGAGACGTACTGGTTAGTAGGTTAACTGGTCATTGTAAATGATTGTGTGATTCGTCTAGATGGGCTGCTGGACAATGTAGCTCATTGCGCTAGAAGGGCCTTTTCCACGGTGTATTTCTTAACAAATAATGAGTCCATATTTTATTATATGAGAGCTTCGTTCAGTAGTCTTAATAACAATGGGGTAGAGGCTGTCCTTGGGCCTGCTGGTACAAAAACATGTACTTGGTTCTGCCTCTGCTTCCCAGTTGGAGAGGGAATGTCTGGGGTGGCTGGGTTTTTAATTATACTGACTGCCTTACTGAGGCAGTGAGGAATGTGGACAGTGTATGAAGAGGAAGCTGGTTTGCCTGACGTGCTGGGCTGGGTCCGCTGCTCTGCGGTGTGTGACTGGTGTCTGATCCCTGCTGACATCTCCATGTTTCTATCTGCAGCTGATAGCTTCAAACTCGGAAGGCAAGAGCAACCCCAGCGAGGTCCTGGTCTGCATCACCAACCCAGACCAGCCAGGACCCCCCTCCACGCCCTACCTCATCAACCCCGCCACCTCGCACAGCCTCCACCTCAAGTGGGGTAAGTGTAAACCTTCCCCACCGCTCCGCCCTTCCTCTCCCCGAGCTCGACAGCCGATACCGATCACAGCTCACTGGCAGAATCCTGGGACAGGCCCGGGGGCTTACACCACGTCTCTGATATAATTCGTCCCACAGCCTCTTGGGTTTTTCCTTGTCACAGAGTCCCACAGCATGTAAAAGGCCGTATGGCCCATCTGCTCCATGCTGACCAGATGCCCCATCCACACGGACTGGGGAATTGGAATCGGTTTGTTATTGTCACACGGTCTGAGCTACAGCCGCCTGCCGTTCATCCGGATCGACGGTGGTACGGTGTTAGCGTGACGCGGTTACAGTTCGGGGCTTTACCGGATTTCGGAGCTGAATATCGGCGCTGGTCTGTAAGGAGCCTCTGTATTTCCTACCCATGGCATGTACATTTTCCTCAGCCACTCCAGTTTCCTCCCACAGTCCAAAGACGTACCAGGTCATTGCAAGTTGTACCATGATTAGATTCGGGTTAGTTGGGGTTGTGGAGCAGGAAGGTTTGCTAATGCTGCACGTAGAGTTTAAACTAGAATTGCAGAGGGATGGAAACCAGGGTGCCAGAGCAGTTAGTAGAGAGGTTGTGAAGAGAGATGTTGGTAAACCTCAGACAAGGGTAGGAAACAAAAGGTTGAGCACAGAGTGACTAGAGTCCTGAGCTGCATATACCTCAATGCAAGAAGCATCGTAGGAAAGGCAGATGAGCTCAGGGCTTGGGTCAACATATGGAATTATGATATTGGGCAAGAGAGTGGCAAATGAAATACAGTGTTGGAAAATGCATGGCCGTGCACTTTGGTAGTAGAAGTAAATGTGCAGACTATTTTCTAAATGGAGAGAAAATCCAAAAATCTAAGATGCAAAGGCCAGAGAAATAATAACGGGGCCAAGGAGATGAACTAAGTAAGTATTTTGCATCAGTCTTCACTGTGGAAGACACTGGCAGTGTGCCTGTGTTGAAGGGTATGAGGGAAGAGAAGTGAGTGCAGTTACTATTACAAAGGAGAAGGTATTACAAAGCTGAAAGACCTAAGGGTACATAAGTCACCTGGACCGGATGAACCGCACCCTAGGGTTCTGAAGGAGGTAGCGGGAGAGATTGTGGAGGCATTAGAAATGATCTTTCAAAAATCATTGGACTCCAGTATAGTGCGAGAGGACTGGAAAATTGCAAATGTCACTCCACTCTTTAAGAAAGGAGGAAAGCAGCAGAAAGGAAATTATAAACCAGTTAGCCTGATCTCAGTGGTTGGGAAGATGTTGGAGTCAATTGTTAAGGACGAGGTTATTGAGTACTTGGTGACACAGGACAAAGTAGGATAAAGTCAGCATGTTTTCCTTCAGGGAAAATCTCGCCTGATGAACCTGTTAGAATTCTTTGAGAAGATTACGCCTAGGATAGATAAAGGGGATGCAACGGATGTTGTATATCTGGACTTTCAGAAGGCCTTTGACAAGGTGCCACACATGAGGCTGTTTAAGAGCCCATGGTATTACAGGAAGTTACTGGCATGGTTAGAGCATTGGCTGATTAGTAGGAGGTAGTGAGTGGGAATAAAAGGATCCTTTTCTGTTTGGCTGCCAGTGACTAATGCTGCTTCTTTTTATGCTGTATTTCAATGATTTAGATGATGGAATTGATGGCTTTGTTACCAAGTTTTGCAGATGATATGAAGATTGGTGGAGGAGCAGGTAGTGTTGAGGAAACATGAAGGCGACAGAAGGAATTCGACACATTAGGAGAATGGGCAAGAGAGTGGCAAATGAAATATGATGTTGGAAAATGCATGGTCATGCACTTTGGTGGTAGAAATAAATGTGCAGACTATTTTCTAAATGGAGAGAAAATGCAAAAATCTAAGATGCAAAGGGACTAGGGAGTCCTTGTGCAGAACACCCTGAAGGTTAACTTACAGGTTGAGTCAAGGTTGAGGAAGGCAAATGGAATGTTAGTATTCATTTCAAGAGGTCCAAAATACAAGAGCAGGGGTGTGAT
Organism: Mobula birostris; assembly: GCF_030028105.1. Taxonomy (NCBI): domain Eukaryota; kingdom Metazoa; phylum Chordata; class Chondrichthyes; order Myliobatiformes; family Myliobatidae; genus Mobula; species Mobula birostris. The sequence goes on from NC_092373.1 coordinate 7,541,340, forward strand.
GCTGAGGCTTTACAAGGCTCTGGTGAGGCCTCGCCTTGAGTATTGTGAACAGTTTTGGGCTCCTCATCTGAGAAAAGATGTGCTGGCATTGGAGAGGGTTCAGAGGAGATTCAAAAGGTGATTCCAGGAATTATCTTATGAGGAACGTTTGATGGCTGTGGGTCTGTACTTGCTGGAATTCAGAAGGATGAGTGGGGATCTCATTTAAACTTTTCGAATGTTGAAAGGCCTAGACAGAGTAGATGTGGAAAGGATGGTTGCCATGGTGGGAAAGTCTAGGACAAGAGGGCACAGCCTCAGGATAGAGGAGCGTCCTTTTGAAACAGAGATGCAGGGTATTTTCTTTAGCCAAAGGGTGGTGAATTTGTGGAACTTGTTACCACAGGCAGCTGTGGAGGTCGGGTCATTGGCTGTATTTAAGGCAGAAGTTGATAGGTTCTTGATTGGACATGGCATCAAAGGTTATGGGGAGTGGGGCTGAGGAGAGGAAGAAAGGATCAGCCATGATTGAATGGTGGAGCAGACTCAATGGGCCAAATAGTCTAATTCTGCTCCTGCGTCTTATGGTCTTATGGGTAGCATTACTGGCTAGGGAAAATGTCTCAGCATACTCAGTTAGGACAGACTGGAGAACTCGATTCGTTCAAAGGTTCATTTATTGGCAAAGTATACAACTCTGAAACTGTTCTTCTCCAGGTAGTCATGAAACCAAGAAAGAAAAGAAAAGCAGCACAATCATCAACCTCCTACTCCCAGCTCCCTGCACAAAAATAATGAACAAAAATGGACAGACACCTCAATCCCCAAATCCCTCCCACACAAAAAAAATGACCAAACAGAACAGACACCACGACCTCCAAATCCCCCCTCTCACACAAAAAAAGATGAAGAAAATTGGGCAAAAGATCAAAGAATATAAAAAAACTATAAGACTGAATAGAAGTCTGTTGTCCATGTCCACATCCAAAATGTAGAAAAACCTGAGCAACACTCTCCAGCCACAGTAGCAGGCTCTCAACTCTCAGGTACAGAGCGATCAAAAGACTAGTGAGGCATTATGACAAATAAAGTTGATCTTTAATTATATTCGTTAATCTCACTGGCTGCAGTTGGCCTCTAGTCCTGCTACGTATCCGTGCAAAGGGTGTGTTCAAACCACCATCTCATCTCACCCCTCCACTCCTCCAATCTGAGACCCTTGCACACCTCCAGGTCCCCTCTGGCGCCCATGCTTTTGTAACTTGGGTCTTGCACTCATAGAACTTTGAACAGTACCACAGGAACAGGCCCTTCAGTGCACAATGTTGTACTGAACCAAATAAATTAGTAATCAACACACATAAAAGTTGCTGGTGAACGCAGCAGGCCAGGCAGCATATCTAGGAAGAGGTGCAGTCGACGTTTCAGGCTGAGACCCTTCATCAGGACTAACTGAAGGAAGAGTGAGTAAGGGATTTGAAAGTTGGAGGGGGAGGGGGAGATCCATCACATTCATGTACCGGTTAGGGTTAGTGAGTTGTTGGTACCGGGACTGTGGAGATGTTTTCGGGCTGCCCTCAGCACATGATCAGACTGTGTTGGCCATTAATGCAAATGACACATATGTTTGTTTCCATGTACATGTGACAAATATTCTTCATCTTCTTTTATCTTCTGGTCCGATACTGTCCCTGTTCGTCTCTTTAACGATGTAGATTGTAGTTACAAGTAATGCAATGACCCTATTGGTAATTGCTTTCCTAACACCAACCCTTTTGGTCTTTGCAGACTCGCCACAAGACAATGGGGGATCAGAAATTCTCAAGTACCTGCTGGAGTATTCGGAGGGAAGTTCGGAGGGTGAGGTCTCATTAATGTTCCTCCTTTTATACTAGAGTCTCCATTTCCCACTGGTGCTGGGGTTTTCCAGGAGTTCCCACTCCAGAGATACTGGAAACCCCCTGTGGGTCAGCCAATGTCTAAGCCGACAGAGTGAGGTTTATTCCTGGGATGATGCCTTAGAGAAACCCTCTTTAATATGCTTGCATCCCAGGAAGATGCTCCCTGTTTATTCATTCCAAAACAATTGATTAAGAATATAATTTCATATCCCTCATTCCCCACTATAGTGACTTTGGGATACAGTCAGACTTGTATCCCTCATTTCCCAGTACAGCTTATAGGGAACAGTCTATCCTCATTCCCCGGTACACTGTATGGGGATCACAGTCTATCCTCGTTCCCTGGTGTAGTGTGCTGGGAACCAGTCACATATCCCTCATTTGCCAGGTGAGTGTGTTAGGAACCCATTACTGTATCCATCCTTCCCCAGTATTTCAGGCTAAGGGACTATACTGTGTGATAAGCCATGGGGAGCTGCTGCACCTCACCCTGGTCTCCATGACACTGGGTGCAGAGGTCAGTCCCCTGCCCACTTATAGGTTGATATCCTCGCCTGGTATGCAGTGAATTGTCAGTGGTGATTGGACGAGGGAGCTTCGGGAGATGCTCATGTTCCTCCTCAATGTCCTTTTACAGGAAGCCAGTGGGAGGTGGTGTACAGCGGATCGTCCAACGAGTACGTCTGCGAGGAACTGAAGCCCGGCACCTTATATCGGTTCAGAGCCTGTTGTATCAGCACCGGAGGTCACAGCCAGGTACAGCAGCCAACATTTTATAGCCCCTGCTTCAAGGACAAAAAACCCAGGGCACACCAGAAAGAATAAATAGACCAGGCACCAAGCCGAACTCTGCAAAAAAGCTTTAGGATGTGGATTAGGAATTTCCCAGCTACAGGGTAGTAAATCTGTGGAATTCATTGCCACGGATGGCCAAGGAGGCCTAGTCATTAGGTATATTTAAAGTGGAGCTTGATAGGTTCTTGATAGGGAGAATGTCAAAGGTCATAAGGAGAAAGCAGGAGAATGAAGATAGACTCAGATTAGCTTTATTTATCACATGCACATTGAAGCATACTATTAAATGCACTATTGACACCAAGTCAAATTAGCAGGGATTTTGCTGGGGGCAGCCCACATGTGTCGCCACACTTCTGGCACCAACACAACTCACTAACCCTGACCCGTACACCTTTGGAATATGGGAGGAAACCAGAGCACCTGGAGGAAACCAGATGGTCACAGTGAGAATGTACAATCTCCTTATAGACTGCGGGTGGAATTGAATCCTGATCTTACGCGTGAAGCTATAATAGCATTACGTTTCCTGCTGCTCCACCGTTCCGGCCCAATGAGATTGAGAGGGAAGATTAGTCAACCTTGATTGAATGGTCGAGCAGACTCAGTTGGCTGAATCACCCAACTCTACTCCCTTGTCTTATGGTCATGGAAACTTGAAGGTTTAAGGTGGGTTTTGAGACGGGATAGAGGAGTGTAGGGTGGATATTCCAAAATCAGGGCCCAGGAAGCTAAAGCATGGTCACCTGTGATGGGGCAATTAAGTTTGCAACGCCCCCTGTCATCACCAATGATAAAATAAATAGAACACATGCACTTTTACGAGTCAATCACACTTTATTTTACTTGTGCACAAGGAGAACAGCATGGCCTCTGTCGCCAAAAGGTTCAGAAGTCTGAACAGAAAAATAATATTTGTATACAGAATTGGCTTATCAATTATGGATATTGACCATGTGGTAAACTGTTTATGTTTGAATTACTTACCTGAAAAATCAGTCATCATTTGCAATCATCATCATCAGGTGCCGTGCCCAGTTTGAGCTTTGACTGCCATGGCCCACACACTCCTGTTTCAGGTCAAGTGGATCAATTCATTGCTATTCATTTCCAGTTCTCTGGCTGCTGTCTCCATCATCATTTGTCTTTGTCTTCCTCTTGCTTTCTTCCCTTCAATCTTTTCCATAATTACCGTGCATTCTAACTCCTCTTTCCTAATCACATGTCCAATGAAGTTATGTTGCCTTTTCATGGTCTCATACGTTATTTCTCTTTTTGTGCTTGCTCTGCTCATGACATCCTCGTTAGATATTCGTTTCGTCCATGATATTCTTTACATCCTCCTCAGAAACCACATCTCTGCTGCTACAATTCATTTCCTCATGTTACTAGATATTGTCCAACATTCTGAGCCATATAACATAACTGGATAAACATAACATTTCAGTCCTCAGAGGCGGGTTGTCGTGCCCAGTTTAGTATGGGTCAGTACACTTGGGTGTCTTTTGCCATCCCTATTCTTCTTTTGATGTCCATGTCACACCTGCCATCTGATGTCACCCAGCTTCCTAAGTAGCAAAAGTTCTGTACTTGTTTTATGTCTTCCCCATTTATTCTCAGCCTGCAGATAGGACTCTCCTTCTTTTTGAATATCACCATACATTCTGTCTTTTTACAGTTGACAGATAGACCCATTTTTGCACTTTCTTCAACAATTATTTCAATTAAGTTTTGTAGTTCTTCCTCCGTACTTGCAATTAATCCAATCTATACTCCTCATAATTTTGTATACCTCTGTCAAATCTCCTCTCAATCTTCTGTCAGTGGTCCCCAATCTCCGGGCCGCGAAGCATGCAGGGGTACAGTGGTAGCCAGGACGTATCCAGCACATCTTTAAGCAAAAAGCTGAAATAAACAAGCTAATTGATTAGCTGCCACCTGGCACGTAAATGTCGGCCCAGATCAGAGGCGATTCATCGACAATCGCCTCTGATCTGGGCCAACATTTACGTGCTGGGAGGCACCTAATCAATTAGCTTGTTTACTTTGGCTTTTTTCTTAAAGATGTGCTGGATATGTCCTGGCTACCGCTGCACCCCTGCGTGCTTTGTGGCCTGGTATCCATCCGCGGCCCGGAGGTTGGGGACCACTCTTCTACGTTCTAAAGAATACAGTCCTAACTTATTCAATCTTTGCTTATAACTCACCTCCTCCAGACCCAGCAACATCCTTGTAAATTTTCTCTGTGCTCTTTCAATCTTGTTTACATCTTTCCTGCAGATAGGTGACCAAAACTGCACACAGTACTCCAAATTAGGCCTCAACAACATCTTATACAACTTCAACATAACGTCCCATCTCCTGAACTGAGTACATTGATTTATGCAGGCCAACGTGTCGAAAGCTTTCTTTACAAACCTAACACGAGGAATTCTGCAGATGCTGGAAATTCAAGCAACACACATCAAAGTTGCTGGTGAACGCAGCAGGCCAGGCAGCATCTCTAGGAAGAGGTACAGTCGACGTTTCAGGCCGAGACCCTTCAGGACTGACGAAGGGTCCCGGCCTGAGGCGTCGACTGTACCTCTTCCTAGAGATGCTGCCTGGCCGGCTGCGTTCACCAGGAACTTTGATGTGTGTTGCTTTACAAACCTATCTACCTATGATGCCACTTTCAATGAATTAGAAACATAGAAACATAGAAAGTAGGTGCAGGAGTAGGCCATTCAGCCCTTCGAGCCTGCACCGCCATTCAGTATGATCATGGCTGATCATCCAACTCAGAACCCTGAACCAGCCTTCCCTCCATACTCCCTGATCCCTTTAGCCACAAGGGCCATATCTAACTCCCTCTTAAATATAGCCAATGAATTGGCCTCAACTGTTTCCTGTGGCAGAGAATTCCACAGATTCACCACTCTCTGTGTGAAGAAGTTTTTCCTAATCTCGGTCCTAAAAGTCTTCCCCTCTATCCTCAAACTGTGGCCCCTCGTTCTGGACTTCCCCAACATCGGGAACAATCTTCCTGCATCTAGCCTGTCCAATCCCTTTAGGATCTTATACGTTTCAATCAGATCCCCCCTCAATCTTCTAAATTCCAACGAGTATAAGCCTAGTCAATCCAGTCTTTCATCATATGAAAGTCCTGCCGTCCCAGGAATCAATCTGGTGAACCTTCTTTGTACTCCCTCTATGGCAAGAATGTCTTTCCTCAGATTAGGGGACCAAAACTGCACACAATACTCCAGGTGTGGTCTCACCAAGGCCTTGTACAACTGCAGTAGTACCTCCCTGCTCCTGTACTCGAATCCTCTTGCTATGAATGCCAGCATACCATTCGCCTTTTTCACCGCCTGCTGTACCTGCATGCCCACTTTCAATGACTGGTGTATAATGACACCCAGGTCTCGTTGCACCTCCCCTTTTCCTAATCAGCCACCATTCAAATAATAATCTGTTTTCCTCTTTTTGCCACCAATTATGTACCTTTATTCCCAGATTCCGTCGTTCTACCACACTCCCCAGTCCCTGACCGTTCACTGTGTGAGACCTACCCTGGCTGATCCTACCAAAGTGCAAAATCTCGCACTTGTCTGCATCAAATTCCATCAGCCATTTTTGAGCCCATTTTTTCCAGCTGATGCAGATCCCTCTGCAACCCTCTACTACCACTCCCCGGCTTCTTCCACAAAGCCAATGTCTAATCCGGTTTACTACCTCGTGCTGAAAACTGAGCGACTTAACCTTCTCGACCAGCTCCCATGCAGCACCTTGTCAAATGCCTTACTAAAGTCCATGTAGACAATATCTATTGCCTTGCTTTCATCCTGGTAACTTCCTCAAAAAACTCTTATTAGATTGGTTAGACATGACCTACCACACACAAAGCCATGCTGGCTATCCTTAATCAGTCCCTGTCTGTCCAAATGCTTATATATCCAGTCCCTTAGAATACCTTCCAATAACTTTCTACAACTGATGTCAGACTCACTGGCCTATCATTTCCTGGTTTCTGTTTACAGCCTCTTTTAAACAGCGGAACCACATTGTCTATCCTCCAATTCTCTGGTACCTCCCTGTCACAAAGGATGATTGAAATATCTCTGCTTGGGCTCCATCATTTTCTGCACTTCCCTCTTGTAGATCTGATAGAGGTTTACAAAATTATGAGATGTAAAGACAGGCTAAATGCAAGCAGGCTTTTTCCACTGAGGTTGGGTGGGACTATAACTAAAGGTCATGGGTTAAAGGTGAAAAGTTTAAGGGGAACATGATGGGAATCATCTGCACTCAGACAGTGGTAAGAGTGCGGAATGAGCTCAGGTGGTGCGTGCGAGCTCGATTTCAATGTGTAAGGTTAAAGGCATCCGTTAGTCTTGCGAGACCATGGATCTGCACCTGGAAAGTCTTCACTCTCCAGGGCGCAGGCCCGGGCAAAGTTGTATGGAAGGCCGGCAGTTGCTCATGCTGCAAGTCGCCCCTCTCCACAACACCAATGTTGTCCAAGGGAAGGGCATTAGGACCCATACAGCTTGGCACCAGTGTCGTCGCAGAGCAATGTGTGGTTAAGTGCCTTGCTCAAGGACACAACACGTTGCCTCAGCTGGGGCTCAAACTCACGACCATCAGATTGCTAGTCCAATGCCTTAACCACGTGCCCGTGTGTAAGATAGGTAGATGGATAGTAGGGGTATGGAGGGTTATGGTCCCTGTGGCTGGCTAGTTAAATGGTTGATCATGGACTAGATGGGCCAAACAGCCTGTTTCTGTGCTTTACTTTTCTATGACTCGATGACATGAGGGGAGTTTCTTCACTCAGAGGGTGGTGCGAGTGTGGTACGAGCTGCCAGTGGAATTGGCGGTTGTGGGTTTGATTGTAACTTTAAAGAGAAGTTTGGATAGGTACATGGGTTAATGAGACTGATTGGATCAAAGAGCCTGTTTCGGTTCTGTAGTGCTCTATGACTAATTCTCTGCCCTTCTGTACCACCGGCCTCGCCGCTGCAGTGTTCTGACAGTCTGTCTGCCCGCACCCTGAGCACGGCACCTGGATTCTGCCAGCCTCCCAGGCTCGTGGGGAAAGCCAAACACAAGGAGCTTCAGATCGAGTGGGGTAAGTGCCGAGTAAAGGCATGATTTCTGATGACACAGGGAGATGGGAGGGAATCTCTCAGATCTCAAGGACCACTTAGCAGGTTCTACGGGAATGAACATAGAACAGAGATCAGTACAGGAAAGGAACAGCACCTTTGGCCCACAGTGTTGTACCGAATCAATTAAATTAGTCATCAAATGGCCAACTAAACTAATCTCTTCAGCCTACAGTCTCCATTTTCCTCACATCCATGTACCTTTGTAAACGTCTCTTAAACATCTCAAATGTTTCTGCCTCTACCACCACCCCAGGCAGCACATTCCAGACACCCTCCACTCTCTGTGTAAAAAAAAACTTGCCCTTCACATCGCCTTTGACGTTACCCCCTCTCACCTTAAATACATGCTCTGTGGTATTAGACATATAATAAAGGGGCTGGACTGGAGAATTAGTTTATTATTAGTTTCTTATTTTCACATGGGGGGATTCTCATTGAATTCTGTTGAATATTGAAAGGCCTGGACAGAGTGGACCTGGAGAGAATATTTCCTGTAGTCAGGAGTCTAAGACCAGAGGGCACAGCCTCAGAATGGAGGTTATCCATTTAGAACAGAGATGAGGAGCAATTTCTTTCACCAGAAGGTGGTGAATCTGGAATCCATTGCCACAGACAGCAGTGGAGATCAAGTCACTGGATTTATTTAAAATAGTGTTAATTGGTTCTTGATTAGCCAGGATGTAAAAGGTTACGGGGAGAAGGCAAGAGAATGGGGTTGAGAGGGATAATAAATCAGTCATAATGGAAATGGGAAATGGCAGAGAAGAGCTGATGGGCTGAGTGGCCTTATTTTGCTCTGATGCCTTATGGTTTCCTATATATGCACACATAGTATATCTGAGGTTTAGCATGCCATCCATACAGGTTATTTCACAACATCTCTATATCAAGGTAGCAAGTGTAACGAGGGAAAAGCAATAAGAGACCATGTCATAGGAGCAGAATTAGACCCTGAGGTCCATTGAGTCTACACCGCCATTCCGTCATGCAGAATAAAGTGTTACAGTTGCAGAGAAAGTGCAGAGCAGGCAGTCAGGTGCAAGATCATTATGAGCTCGAGTGGGAGATAATGCTCGAGGGTCAAAGGGTGGTTAAGAAAGTGTATGGTGTGCAGGCCTTCATTAACCGGGATTGAGTTCAAGGCCGTGCGGTAATGTTGCAGCTCTGTAAAACTCTGATTACGGGGCCAGAGCCATCAAATGATCCTCATACATTAACCCTTTAATTCCCGGAATAATTTTCGTGGACCTCTCTGGACCCTCACCAATGCCAGCACATCTTTTCGAAGATAAGGGGCCCCAAACTGCTCATAATACTCCAAGTTAGCTGGTCAGAGCACAAGTATTGTCTACCATCCATCCAAGTGGAACAAGTCAGGATTATTTTAATCGCAGATGTGTAGGTCACTGAGATGAGCCCGCACGGACCATCAAATACCCATTGACGCTGAATTCCCATGGTGCTGGAGCCGGTGGAAGTTAATGGAAGTTTTTAATTAAGTGGTAGATGAACTGCTTGCAGATGGAGATGGCTGATGGGGAAGAAGGAGAAATTTTCTTGCAGCTGTAGTTGGTGAAAGTGGACAAGAGGGGTTGTTGGGGAATAATGGTGTTGATTTCCTTTATTAATTTCCTTTACTCTTTATTGTCCTCTTCCCACCCCCACCTCTCTGTCCCTCACTCACCCCTTTTCTTTCCTCCCTTGTTTTCCCTCCCTATGCCTCCTCTCCTTCTCCTCCTCTCCCTCTCACTCTTCCCCTTTCCCTTTCCATTTACCCCTTCAACTGTTCTCCTCTCCCCCTTTCTCCCTTCTCTCTCTCCCTCCCCTCTCCCTCCCCCTCTCCCTCTCTCTCTCCCTCTCTCCCCTTTCCCCCCTCTCCCTCTCCCTCTCTCTCTCCCTCCCTCTTTCTCCCCCTCTCCCCCTTTCTCCTTTCTCTCTCTCCCTCCCCTCTCCCTCCCCCCTCTCTCTCCCCGTCTCTGTCCCCTCCCCCTCTCCCTCTCTCTCCCCTCCCCTCTCCCTCTCTCTCCCTCTCTCCCCCTTTCCCCCTCTCCCTCTCCCTCTCTCTCTCCCTCCCTCTTTCTCCCCCTCCCCTTTCTCCCTTCTCTCTCTCCCTCTCTCTCTCCCTCTCTCCCCCTCTTTCCCCCCTCTCCCTCTCCCCCTCTCCCCCCTCCCTCTCTCGTTCTCTGCAGGCCCCCCACCAGACGAGGACTCCCTGGTGACGGAGTACAGCGTGGAGATGAGTGTGGGGGAGCAGGAAGCGGCCGAGGTTTACCGCGGTCAGGCGCTGCACTGTACTGTCAGCGGCCTTCTGCCCGGCACCACCTACGCCTTCGGGGTGCGGGGCGCCAGCGATTCAGGGGTGAGTCACCTCCGCCCGTCCTTCCCGAAAGCTCATGTGTGGAGCCTCAACAATATCTCCCATCATCTGGGACTCCCCAGTTCTGCTGCCTGCACGATGCCAACCCTTTACCTCCATCTGCTCTCCTTAGCACGGAGATCGTGGCGGCACAGTGGCGTAGTACAACGCTTTACAGCGCCAATGACCCGGGCTCAATTCCTGCCGCTGTCCGTAAGGATTTGTACGTTGTCCCCGTGACCACGTGGGTTTCCTCTGAGTGCTCTGATTCCCTCCCACGTTCCTAAGGCGTACGGTTTAGGGTTAGTAGGTTGTGGGGATGACATGTTGGCATGGCACGTCTCGGACTGTGTTGGTCGTTGAGACAATCAGCAAATCTCACTGGATGTTACGATATACATGTGACAAATAAAGCTTCATTTTTAATGCTTATCACCCCCAAAGTTCAGCTACCTGGGTCCAAACTCACCCCAAGTCCTCTCCCCACCCCTTCCCTGTCCTGTGTCTGCTCAACTCTCACTAACCCTGGAGCCTCTTGACCTTACACTTACACACATCTTCTTACACTCTCTCCCACTCACCTTCGATCACACTAATCCTCTCGCACGCACGCTTGCACTCATTTATACTCACACTTGCACTCTCACACCCTCACACGCATTATCTCACACTAATCTTCACTCATACTCTTAGCCTCATCCACACACTCTTTCACACTCATGCTCCCTCATTCACACTCACACACGCTTTCTCACAATTGCACTCTCACATACATTCTTTTGCACTTGCACTCTTGCACACTCACTCACATCCAGTCTCTCACACTCACGCGCTCACACTCTCACTCTTACTCTCACACTCCCTCACATTAACACTCAGTCACAGTCACACTCTATCACACTCTCACACTCACTTACTCTCACATTCCGTCACTCACACTCTCACTCTTACGCACTCTCACACTCACACTCTGTCACAGCCTCTCACACACTTACCGGCTCTCCCATTTAGTGTCACACTCTCACACGTGGAGGTCGGGGTTGAAGTCGGGTGACCAGAGCTGTGATGCAGCAGCACTACCCGCTGTGGCCCAGCCACCCACCCAGAGCTCTGCACGTCACAGAGGTTGAATCATTGCTAAATAGGCGCTGGGGCTTTCGGTCTCACTCCCCCTTCCTGTCGGCGAGGTGCAGTAGGTACCTCCCCCTCCTTCAGTGACCTTTCCTTTGTTCTCCGACAGTACGGACCATTGTCAGACATGACGGAGATCACCACGGCAGAGGGCCCACCAGTACAGTGTAAAGCGCCAGTCCTTTCTTGCACATCGGTCACCAGTGTACTGGTGAGCTGGGAGGTAGGTGGCATCTAAATGCAGGGGTTTTGTGTGGTCAGGGGTGTAAGCTTTGCAGTTTCAAGGCCAACCCAAGAACTCCGCCTGACAGGGTTCATATTGTCACCCGTCCCCTGAAAAGCTTGTTTGTACAACTCAGTCATAAGAACATGAGAGAGAGGAGCAGAATAAGGCCATTCAGCCCATCGAGTCCACTCAGCCATTCCATCATGTCTCACACCAACTAATCAAAAATCTATCCATTTCTGGTTTAAGTATACCCACAGCTGTCCGTGCCAATGAAACCCACAACCCTGGCTAAAACGATCCCTCCTCACCTCGATTCTCTCTGTCCACTCTGAGGCTGTCCCCTCTGCACTTGGACTGGTTCTCTGGGATTGTGGTTAGTGGGTTAGTGGGTCACAGGGGTGTAACTGGGCGATGCTGGCTCATTGGGCCGCAAGAGCCTGTTACTGTGCTGTGTCTCTGAATGAACATTTGCCCTCTCCAGAGTGATGACTGCGAACAGAACACAATGGAACAATGTATGTTCAGGAGTTTTTGATCTGGTATTTTCCTGAAATATTGTGAAATAATGGAAATGAAACAGAAAGAGTGACGTTGTTGCAGGGCCTGAGTTTCTAAAATCTGAGGTGCAAAGAGGTTTGGGAGTCCTTCTGCAAGGATTTCCGGAAGGTTAATGTGCAAGTTGAGTCGGTAGTGAGGAAGGCAAATGCAATTTTAACAGTCATTTCAAGAGGACTGGAATATAAAATCAAGGATGCAGTGCTGAGGCTTTATAAGGCATTGGTCAGACCGCACTTGGAGTATTGTGAGCAGTTTTGCGCCCCATGTCTGAAAAAAGATGCCCTGGCATTGGAGAGGGTCCAGAGGTTAGGTTGACGAGAGTGATCCCAGCTGTGAAAGGGTTAATGTATGAGGAGTGTTTGATGGCTGTGGGCCTGTACACGCTGGAGTTTAGAAAAATGAGGGTGGATCTCAGTGAAATCTATTGAATATTAAAAGGCCAAGATAGAGTGGACATAGAGAAGATGTTTCCTATAGTTGGGGAGTCTCGAACTAGGGGACACAACCTCAGAGTAGAGTGACGTCGCTTTAGAAGAAGGATGAGGAGGAATTTCTTTAGCCAGAGGTTGGAGAATCTGTGGAATTCATTGCCACGGACTGATGTGGAGGCCAAGTCATTGGGTATATTTAAAGTGGACATTGATAGGTTCTTGATTAGTCAGGGCATCAAAGGTTACATGGAGAAGGCATAATGATTATAAATCAACCATGATGAAATGATAGTGCAGACACAATGGGCCGAAGGGCTGGATTCAGCCCCTATGTTTTATGGTCTAATTAAGCAGCTTGAGAAGGAGGTGTCACTCTAAATGTCAGCCATTAATAGTGGTTGATTCCTGGGGGTTGTGTGGGAGTAGAGGAGACTGACACTTCCTCAGACCCATGGTGGCAACATTATTGTTGCTATGCCAATATCCATGATCTATTGACTAGCAGTGTCTTAACAAAATGGATTTCCAAGTTCTTCCTCCCCAGCCCTCCCCCTCCGAGTTTGAGAGAACTGTTTGTCTTTTAGCTCACTGTGAAGACATGTCTGACTATGGTGAGCTCCCATTTATCCACGCTTCCTCATCGACCGGGCCTGACTTTGTGATGTTAGTCTTGTTTCGCTAAACAGCAGACAGGAAGGTTTGAACTTTCTCCTCTGTGAACCTTAAAACCTCCCCGAAATATGGTGTAAATTCAGAAATGGGGGTCCGGTGGAGATTCACAGGAATTAAAGGGTTAATGCATGAGGCGTATTTGATGGCACGACCCCTGTACTCACTAGGATTGTGAAGAATGAGGAGGGATCTCATTGAAAGATGTAGATAGAGTTGACAGGGAGAGGATAATTCCTATAGTGAGAGAGTCTAGGACCAGAGGGCACAGCCCAAGAGGGGAGGGCTGTCCATTTAGAACAGAGATGAGGATCTTTAGCCAGAGGGTGGTGAATCTGTGGAATTCAATGCTACAGACAGCTGTGGAGGCCAAATCATTGGGTATGTTTAAAACAGATGCTGATAGGTTCTTGGTTAGTGAGGGTCTCTAAGGTTATATGGAGAAGGCAGGAGAATGGAGGTGAAAGGGATAATTCAGCCATGATGGAATGGCAGAGCAGAATCGATGGGCCAAATAGCCTAATTCTGCTCCGATGTCTTATGGTCTTAATATCCCCCACTGCCATTTGCTGGTGGTGGTGTGTGCTGTGACTGTCCGTCAGTGAAGCCTGCTGTGATTACAGAGCCCAGAGAACTCTGGAGCTGACATCTCGGAGTACAGGCTGGAATGGGGAGCGGCGGAGGACTCGATGGAGGTCGTTTACTCTGGGATGGAGACGGTTTTCGAGATTGACAACCTCACACCAGCTGCTCGATACTGCTGCCGGCTGCAGGTAAGGTTCCTTCTTCCCATTCAGTCACAATTCAAAGTTCGAAGTTATCTTCAAAGTTCGTACAACCTTGAGATTCATCTTCTCGCAGGCAGCCATAAAACAATCAAATTCATAAAAAGCACACAACAAAATCACCACATATCCAATTTACAAGCGAGGACAAATAGCGTAAATTGTCAAAAAAAGTGCACAATAAAACATGGAGCGTGAACTGCAGATTGCCTGAAAGAGAGGCCACACCTGCAGAGCCCATTCAGCACAGAGGCGGTCCAGGAGCCTGACGGCTACGGGGCAACAAAAGCTCCTGAACCTGGCGGCATAGGACCCACGACTGCTGCACCTCCTGCCCAACAGTAGCAGCGAGAAGAGAGGGAGACCAGGCAGACGGCGCTGAACACCTGCCCTCTCACCCTCGATGATTTTAATTTCGCTCAGCGCTCCAGTTACTCTGGAGAGTTGCATTCACCCCTGTACGGGAGGGATTTAGAGGTTTGGAAAGAGTGCGGAAGAGATGCTGCTGTGAACTGAGAGCCAAACTAAACTTACTGTCAAGCTGCATGTGTCACCATATACAACACTGAGACTCATTTTATTGCAGGCATTTACAAAGAAAGAAAAACAATCCAATCATGACAAAAACATAAAGACTGACAAATAACAAATGTCCAAAAGAATGCAAACTGTGCAAAAACAAAATAATAGCAGCAGTAATAAAGAGTTAAATAATAAATAAACAATGAATAATTCTGAGAACATGAGTTTCATTTGTCTACTAACTTGGCCCAAATACCTCTGAAACTTTTCAAAGTTCAGAAGTAAATTTATCATCAAAATACGTGTATGTCACCAAATCTTACCCTGAGATTCATTTTCTTGTGGGCATAGATGAGGGGTAATAACTGTTCCTGAACCTGGTGGTGTGGGACCTGATGGTTGAGGAGTAATAACTGTTCCTGAACCTGGTGGTGTGGGACCTGATGGTTGAGGGGTAATAACTGTTCCTGAACCTGGTGGTGTGGGACCTGATGGTTGTAGGGTAATAACTGTTCCTGAACCTGGTGGTGTGGGACCTGATGGTTGAGGGATAATAACCGTTCCTGAACCTGGTGGTGTGGGACCTGATGGTTGGGAGGTAATAACTGTTCCCGAACCTGGTGGTGTGGGTCCTGATGATTGAGGGGTAATAACTGTTCCTGAACCTGGTGGTGTGGGACCTGATGATTGAGGGGTAATTACTGTTCCTGAACCTGGTGGTGTGGGACCTGATGGTTGAGGGGTAATAACTGTTCCTGAACCTGGTGGTGTGGGACCTGATGGTTGAGGATTAATAACTGTCCCTGAACCTGGTGGTGTGGGACCTGATGATTGAGGGGTAATACCTGTTCCTGCACCTGGTGGTCTGGGACCTGATGGTTGAGGGGTAATAACTGTTCCTGAACCTGGTGGTGTGGGACCTGATGGTTGAGGGGTAATAACTGTTCCTGAACCTGGTGGTGTGGGACCTGATGGTTGAGGGGTAATAACTGTTCCTGAACCTGGTGGTGTGGGACCTGATGGTTGAGGGGTAATAGTTGTTTCTGAACCTGGTGGTGTGGGACCTGATGGTTGAGGGGTAATAACTGTCCCTGAACCTGGTGGTGTGGGACCTGATGATTGAGGGGTAATAACTGTTCCTGCACCTGGTGGTCTGGGACCTGATGGTTGAGGGGTAATAACTGTTCCTGAACCTGGTGGTGTGGGACCTGATGGTTGAGAGGTAATAACCGTTCCTGAACCTGGTGTGTGGGACCTGATGGTTGAGGGGTAATAGTTGTTTCTGAACCTGGTGGTGTGGGACCTGATGGTTGAGGGGTAATAACTGTCCCTGAACCTGGTGGTGTGGGACCTGATGGTTGAGAGGTAATAACCGTTCCTGAACCTGGTGTGTGGGACCTGATGGTTGAGGGGTAATAACTGTTCCTGAACCTGGTGGTGTGGGACCTGATGGTTGAGGGGTAGTAACTGTTTCTGAACCTGGTGGTGTGGAACCTGATGGTTGAGGGGTAATAACTGTTCCTGAACCTGGTGGTGTGGGACCTGATGGTTGAGGGGTAATAACTGTTCCTGAATCTGGTGGTGTGGGACCTGATGGTTGAGGGGTAATAGTTGTTTCTGAACCTGGTGGTGTGGGACCTGATGGCTGAGGGGTAATAACTGTTCCTGAACCTGGTGGTGTGGGACCTGATGGTTGAGGGGTAATAACCGTTCCTGAACCTGGTGTGTGGGACCTGATGGTTGAGGGGTAATAACTGTTCCTGAACCTGGTGGTGTGGGACCTGATGGTTGAGGGGTAATAACTGTTTCTGAATCTGGTGGTGTGGAACCTGATGGTTGAGGGGTAATAACTGTCCCTGAGCCTGGTGGTGTGGGTCCTGAGGCTCCTGTACCTCCTTCCTAATGGCAGCATTGAGAAGAGAGCATGGCCTGGATGGTGGTGTCCTTGATGATAGATACTGCTTTCTTGTGGCAGTGTTCATTACAGATACGTTCAATGGTGAGGAGGGCTTAACTGGGCTGTATCCACTCGAGCAGAGGGCATGTGATATAACCATATAACAATTACAGCACAGAAACAGACCATCGCGGCCCGTCTAGTCTGTGCCAAACTCTTACTCTCACCTAGTCCCACCAACCTGCACTTAGCCCAAAACCCTCCATTCCGTTCCTGTCCATATAGCTGTCCAGTTTAACTTTAAACGACAACATCGAACCTGCCTCAACCACTTCTGCTGGAGGCTCGTTCCACACAGCTACCACTCTCTGAGTAAAGAAGTTCCCCCTCATGTTGCCCCTAAACTTTTGCCCTTTAACCCTCAACTCATGTCCTCTTGTTTGAATCTCCCCCATTCTCAATGGAAAAAGCCTATCCTCGTCAACTCTATCAATCCCCCTCATAATTTTAAACACCTCTATCAAGTCCCCCCCTCAACCTTCTATGCTCCAAAGAATAAAGACCTAACTTGTTCAACCTTTCTCTGTAACTTAGGAGATGAAACCCAGGCAACATTTTAGTAAATCTCCTCTGTACTCTCTCAATTTTATTGACATCTTTCCTATAATTCAGTGACCAGAACTGTACACAATACTCCAAATTTGGCCTTACCAATGCCTTATACAATTTCAATATTACATCCCAACTCCTATACTCAATGCTCTGATTCATAAAGGCCAGCAAACCAAAAGCTTTCTTCACCATCCCATCCAAATGAGATTCCACCTTCAGGGAACTATGCACCATTATTCCTATAATCTCTCTGTTCTACAGCATTCTTCAATGCCCTACCATTTACCATGTATGTCCTATTTTGATTAGTCCTACCAAACTGTAGCACCTCACATTTATCAGCATTAAACTCCATCTGCGATCTTTCAGCCCACTCTCCTAACTGGCCTAAATCTGTCTGCAAGCTTTGAAAACCTATTTCACTATCCACAATGCCACCTATATGAGGAGAGGAGATCTGATAGAAGTTGATAGGGTATGGAAGGCATTGACAGAAAAGTTAGCCAGAATTTTTTCCCCAGGGTTGAAATGTCGCATACCAGAGGGCATGCATTTAAGGTGAGAGGGGGTAATTTCAAAGGAGATGTGAGGGACAAGTTTTTACGCAGAGAATGGTGGGCGTGTGGAATGCACTGCCTGCGGAGGTGGTAGAGGGAGATGCAATAGAGGCTTTTAAGAGAAGTTTCGATAGGCTCATGGATGTGAGGAAGTGGAAGGATATGGACATTGTTTAGGCAGAAGGGACAGTAACAGGTGGATGTGTCAGTCACTGTATAACACTGGGGTACGGTACCGGTGGGGATGGGTCTGTCACTGTATAACACTGGGGTACGGTACCGGTGGGGACGGGTCTGTCGCCGTGTAACGCCGGGGTACGGTACCGGTGGGGACGGGTCTGTCGCCGTGTAACGCCGGGGTACGGTGCCGGTGGGGACGGGTCTGTCGCCGTGTAACGCCGGGGTACGGTACCGGTGGGGATGGGTCTGTCACCATATAACGCCGGGGTATGGTACCAAGTGTCTCAGTAGCCGTGAGTTTAATGGCCCTCAGCTGCCCGTGATATTTCTTTGTTTGATGACCACGGTCTTCGTTGGGCATCAGCTGGCCTCTGCCCTCTGCTCTGTGCAGTGGAACTGATTGTCTGAATACATCACTATTAGCTGTAATAAACAAATGTGTGATTGATGCTCCAGCCTGCTGACAATTTCAAATGCATTTTAATGGCTTTTGGAAGCAGGTTTCTGTCACCTGGGTCATTAACAGATCTTCCTGTTTATGTATGATTCTCGTTCATTCTCATTCTCTCTTTCTCTCCCCCTGTCTCCCCTACTTTCTCCCCCTCTTTCTCCCTCTCCCTCTCTTCCTTGTCTATCTCTCCCTCATCGCCCATCCCTCTCTCCCTCTCCCCTCTTCCCCTCCCCCTCTCCCCCTCCCCTCTCCCCTCCCCCTCTCCCCCTCCCCTCTCCCCTCCCCCTCTCCCCCCCTCTCTCTGCCTCTTTCTCCCTCTCTTTCCCTCTCTCTCCTTCATTCTTTCTGTGTTCCTTTTCCCATTTCTCCCTTTATTTCCTGAGCTTTCTTTTATTTAATCCTTCTCTCCATCTCTCATTTCTCTCCTCTTTTTCCATTCATCTTCTCCCTCTCTCTCTTTGCTCTCTCACTCTCTCCATCTCCCCTTTTGCTGTTCCTCCCATACCCACTATCTGTCCATTTCACTTTTCTCTCCATCTCCTCCGCACTTCACTCTCTTTCTATACCACATCTTTTCATTGGTTCTCTCTCACTCTCTCTCTGTCTGACTCTTCCTTTCTCTTTCTGTGTCTCTATGCCTCTCTCTCTCTCTCTCTCTCTCTCGCTGTGCCTCCTTCTCTCTCTGTTTCTTCTCTATCCCTGTCTCTCTTTCTTCATCACTCAGTCTCTCTCTCTCTGTCCCCTGTCTCTGCCGCTGTTTTTGTCAATCTGATTCTGGCTGTTTCTCTCTCTGTCTCTGCACCTCTCTCTTTCTCTATCGCTATCTCACTGTCTCTCTACCAATCTCTCTCTCCTTTTCTCTCACTCTATGTACAGAGGATATTATTAGATTATTAGATTAGATTATGAGGACACGCAGTCCTCTTTTATCGTCATTTAGTAATGCATGCATTAAGAAATGATACAATATTCCTCCGGTGTGATATCACAGAAACACAGGACAGACCAAGACAGAAAAACTAACAAAAACCACATAATTATAACATACAGTTACAACAGTGCAACAATACCATAACTTGATGAAGAACAGGCCATGAGCACGGTAAAAAATGTTCAAAGTCTCTCGAAAGTCCCACATCTCATGCAGACGGGAGAAGGAAGAAAACTCTCCCTGCCATGTCCAACCACAGTTCGACTCTGAGTTGTCTGAAAACTTCGAGCCTCTGACCAGCCCTCCGACACCGAGTACCAACCACCATCTCTGCCGACCGCTTCGACCCCAGCCTCGGTCGCCAGCAGCAGGCAAAGCCGAGGATTTTGGGGCCTTCCCTCCGCAGATTCTCGATCGCACAGTAGCAGCGGCAGCGATCTGGACATTTCAGAAGTTTCTACAGATGTTCCTCCATGCTTCTCACGGCTGTCTCCATCAGAATTGTGCACGGTACCCTATTTAACAAATACGATATAATTTCACTGGAGAGCTGCGCACGCTGCGTCGCACCGCCATCTTCTCCTCCTGCCTATATATATTATATATATCGAACCACTTTATTAGATACACCTGTGCGCCTGCTCGTTAATGCAAATATCTATTCAGTCAATAATGTGATGGCATAAAATGCACTCAATGCATAAAAACATACAGACATGGTCGAGGGGTTCATTTGTTGTTCAGACCAAACATCAGAATGGGGGAGAAATGTATTCTTAGTGACTTCGACTATGGAATGATTGTTGGTGCCAGGCAGGGTAGTTTGAGTATCTCAGAAGCTGCTGATCTGGAAATTTCACACACGATAATCATGAGAGATAACAAAGAATGGTTCAAAAAGCAAAAATTGAGGAAAACTGTTTTGGTCAGTAGGTTCCTCAGCCAACATGGAAGGCAGGACTTCCAGGACAAAGGCACCAGTTATCATTGGGGAACATACGGGAAATAGCAATCAACCTCAACAAAATGTGGTGTCAAGTTTACATTGAATATAGAAACATAGAAAACATACAGTCCCTACCTTAGAACTACCTAGGCTTTACCCATACTCCTCTATTTTTCTAAGCTCCATGTAGCCATCCAGGAGTCTCTTAAAAGGCCCTATCGTATCTGCCTCCACCACTGCCGCCAGCAGCCCATTCCACGCACTCACCACTCTGTGTAAAAAAAATTACCCCTGTCATCTCCTCTGTACCTACTTCCAAGCACCTTAAAACTGTGCCTCCCTCAGCCCTGGGGAAAAGCCTCTGACTATCCACATGATCGACGCCTCTCATTGTCTTGTACACCTCTATCAGGTCACCTCTCATCCTCCGTTGCTCCAAGGAGAAAAGGCCGAGTTCACTCAACTTATTCTCATAAGGCATGCTCCCCAATCCAGGCAACATCCTTGTAGATCTCCTCTGCACCCTTTCTATGGTTTCCACGTCCTTCCTGTAGTGAGGTGACCAGAACTGAGCACAGTACTCCAAGTAGGGTCTGACCAGGGTCCTATATAGCTGCAACATTACTTCTCGGCTCTTAAACTCAAGCCCGTGATTGCTTCATAACCACAGAGTCAATCTGCTTAGCAGCTTTGAGTGTCCTATGGACTCGGACCCAAGATCCCTCTGATCCTCCACACTGCCAAGAGTTTTACCATTAATGCTATATTCTGCCATCATATTTGACCTACCAAAATGAACCACCTCACACTTATCTGGGTTGAACTCCATCTGCCACTTCTCAGCCCAGTTTTGCATCCTATCGATGTCCCGCTGTAACCTCTGACAGCCCTCCACACTATCCACAACACACCCAACCTTTGTGTCATCGCATTACATTAAACAGCATTACTCCCAGGCCAAGGTGCAAAGCAGATTAGCAACTGTCACACACAGCACAGTGCACATATAGCACATGTAAGATAGCAAGCACACATAAAGATATCAATAAATTATAGTTACACAAAAAATATATAATCCAGGACACTGAGTCTACGAGTGCTACTGCTGTCTACAATCGAACACAGTATGGCTTGTCTTCTGTCGCGCCAACACTGGGGGGCAGCACTGACTCCAGTTCGGACACCCTGCCACACCACCCCCAACACTTCAGTCAAGCACACCTACTCTAATGCCTCTCTGCTGGGCTGCTGTAAACAGGCGATACTGTGGCACGGGGCCTTCCCTAGCTACGACAGAGGCCATGCAGCTGCCCTGCCATCTGTCCTGTCCATCCAGCCAATCATGTGTCAGCAACTCGTTGCATAAAAGCGTATGGTCAAGTTGTTGTTCCGAACCAACAGCAGAATGGGGAAGAAATGTGATCTGAGTGACTTTGACCGTGGAATGATTGTTGGTTTGAGTAGCTCAGAAACTGCTGATCTCCTGGGATTTTCACACACAAAATTCTCTGGAGCTTACAGAGAATAGTGCAAGAAACAAATATCACCCAGTGATCAACAATTCTGTGTATGAAAATGCTCTGTAAATGAGAGAGGTCAGAGGAGAATGGCCAGACTGGTTCAGGCTGACAGGAAGGTGACAGTAACTCAAATAACCACACGGTACCACAGTGGTGTGCTGAAGAGCATCTCTAAATGCACAACATATCGAACCCTGAAGTGGATGGGCTACAGCAGACCACAAATATAGGTACATGAGGAACCTCATAAAGTGACGACCGAATGGATAATTCCATTACATTATTGCAGTGAGATACATGGTACAAGGTAAACCAATAACAGAATTTAGAATGAAGTGTCACAGAGAAAGTGCAGTGCAGGCAGGCAATTAGATGCAAGGGACATGATGTGGTAGATGGGGTCAAGAGTCCATCTTGTCGTACTTGTGGGGATGATCAAGAGTCTGATAACCATGGGGTGGAAGCTGTCCTTGAGCCTGGTGGTATGTGCTTTCAGGCTTTTGTATCTTCTACCCACTGGGAGCGGGGGGCGGGGAGAAGAGAGAACATAGAACATAGAATAGTACAGCCACAGTACAGGCCCTTCAGCCCACAATGTTGTGCTGACCCTCAAACCCTGCCTCCCATATAACCCCCCACCTTAAATTCCTCCATATACCTGTCTAGTAGTCTCTTAAACTCCACTAGTGTATCTGCCTCCACCACTGACTCAGGCAGTGCTTTCCACACACCAACCACTCGCTGAGTAAAACATAGAACATAGAATAGTACAGCCACAGTACAGGCCCTTCAGCCCACAATGTTGTGCTGACCCTCAAACCCTGCCTCCCATATAACCCCCCACCTTAAATTCCTCCATATACCTGTCTAGTAGTCTCTTAAACTCCACTAGTGTATCTGCCTCCACCACTGACTCAGGCAGTGCTTTCCACACACCAACCACTCGCTGAGTAAAACATAGAACATAGAATAGTACAGCCACAGTACAGGCCCTTCAGCCCACAATGTTGTGCTGACCCTCAAACCCTGCCTCCCATATAACCCCCCACCTTAAATTCCTCCATATACCTGTCTAGTAGTCTCTTAAACTCCACTAGTGTATCTGCCTCCACCACTGACTCAGGCAGTGCTTTCCACACACCAACCACTCGCTGAGTAAAACATCTTCCTCTAATATCCCCCTTGAACTTCCTACCCCTTACCTTAAAGCCATGTCCTCTTGTATTGAGCAGTGGTGCCCTGGGGAAGAGGTGCTGGCTATCCACTCTATCTATTCCTCTTATTATCTTGTACACCTCTATCATGTCTCCTCTCATCCTCCTCCTCTCCAAAGAGTAAAGCCCTAGCTCCCTTAATCTCTGATCATAATGCATACTTTCTAAACCAGGCAGCATCCTGGTAGATCTCCTCTGTACCCTTTCCAATGCTTCCACATCCTTCCCATAGTGAGGCAACCAGAACTGGACAGAGTACTCCAGGTGTGGCCTAACCAGAGTTTTATAGAGCTGCATCATTACATCGCGACTCTTAAACTCTATCCCTCGACTTATGAAAGCTAACACTCCATAAGCTTTCTTAACTACCCTATCCACCTGTGAGGCAACTTTCAGGGATCTGCGGACATGTACCCTGAGATCCCTCTGCTCCTCCACACTACCAAGTATCCTGCCATTTACTTTGTACTCTGCCTTGGAGTTTGTCCTTCAAAAATGTACCACCTCACACTTCTCCGGGTGTCTGGGGAGGGTGGGATATTTGATTCTGCTGGCTGCTTTACTGAGGCAGTGGGAAGTGTAGACAGAGCCCATGGTGGGGAGGCTGTTTTCTGCGACATGCTGAGCTGTGCCCACAACTCTCTGCAGTTTCTTGTTGCCTTACTTAGATGTGATCCATCCGGGCAGAATGCTTTCTATGCTGCAAAGGGTCAACGTGGGCCTGGCCAATTTCTTTAGCCCCCTGGGGAAGGACAGGTGTTGATGTTTTTCTTGGCCATATATCAACATGGCTGGACCAGGACTAGCATGTGAATCCACCTAATGAGAGGGTTGTGGAGGCAGAGACTTTCACACAGCACTTACATTGCTAAGGCTTCGAGAGCAGGCAAATGAGATCAGTACAGATAGCATAGACAGCAGTGAGTACAGATAAGGTGGGCCAAATGGACTGTTTTTATTCATTTATTTAGAAATACAATGTGGTGCAGGCCCTCCTGGCCCAATGGACCACACTACCCAGAAACCCTAGCGTAATCACAGAACAGTTTACAATGACCAATTAACCTTTGGACTGTGGGAGGAAACCAGAGCACCCAGAGGAAACCCACTCGGTACAGGGAGGACATACAAACTCCTTACACGCAGCACTGGAAATGACCTCTGAACTCCAGAGCTGTAGTAGCTTTGCACTAACCGCTGTGCTCGGTGATGAGAAGGTCCTTCCACAGCTGAGCTCCAGCGGAAGTGAAGTTCCTGGAACACCAGGGCAGATCAAGAAGAGAACACATTAAGTATAGAAGATGGAGAGGTGGTTACTGACGAGTGAACCCGGTGGCCATGTGGATTAATAGTGAGAATTAGAATGAAATGTTGTTGTGTCTGTTACGAATACAACCTTAGGCTGAATCCGTCCAAGCTCCATCAAACTGAAGCATAATTGTGCTCACCCATCATCACACTCCGAAATTCACTCATAGTTCTTTCATCAATATTTACAGAACTGCGCCGCTGAAGCCTCGGCCAGGGAGGAGATGATTCACGAGGCATCTCCCGACCTCTTGCTCCAGGATCTGCTGCAGACCGCTAAGCTGACGCAGTCGGAAAAGTGAACTTGCTCTTAAAGACAAGTCTCCTTTCAGTAACAGCCTCAGCCAGCTGCATTTACACAGCACCTGCCATATTTGGTCTGGTTTGTAACTGGCATGTGTACTGAGGTAGACTACAAACCTCGTCATGCACACTGTTCATACAGATTCAGACCATCGCACAGTGCATTGGGGTAGAACAAGGTCAAAAATAACCTGATCCAGAATAAAGAGTAACAGCTATAGAACAATAAACACTGAGACTTTGTCATGTTTTGCAGCGTTAACCACAATCTTAGTACAGAGCCTTGTGGTTTGGAGACTTGTGTGCTTAGCGACCCAGAGAGCTGTGTTGGCTGGAGTCAGGGCTTTGTGCTTTGGCTGTTGGTAGGGTCACCCATGCCAGACAGGTCAAAGGGTAGAGGCCAGACTAAGAGTGGTCCACTGGTCCTCCAGATCTGGGGTTTCAGTTGAGGGCTAACAACCCTGACTGGCCAAAGAGAAACGCCAAGGACAGATAGAGATGGAGAACCTTCCTTACTATCCTAAATGTCAGCGGCATAACAGGCAATTAATTAATTAAAATTAGTATTGGTATTGGTTTATTATTGCCACGTGTGCCAAGATACGGTGAAAAACTTGTTCATACAGGTCAGACTATTACACAATGCACTGAGGTAGAACAATAACATTGCAGAATAAAGTGTGACAGGTACAGAAAGAGTGCAGTGCGGGCAGGCAGTAACGGGCAAGATCATAACGATCAAGCTCGTAAAGTCTTATGTACTAGAGAGGCATTGATTGATTATTCTGATAACAGTGGGTTAGAAGCTATTCTGATAACAGTGGGTTAGAAGCTGTCTGTGAGCCTGGTGATACGTGCTTTCAGGCCTTTGTATTTTCAGCCCGATGGGAGAGGGGAGAAGATAAAATGTCCAGGGTGGGTGTGGTTTTGATGATTCAGGCTGATTTACTGAGGCAGTGGGAAGTGTAGACAGAGTCTATAGAGGGGAGGCTGGTTTCCGTGATGTGCTGAGCTGTGCCCACAACTCTGCTGTTTCTTGTGGTCACACGCAGAGCACTTGCCATACCAAGCCATGAAGCATCCAGATAGGATGCTCCCTATGGTGCATGGGTAAGCTGGTGCCGAAAAACTGAAGCAAAGTCAGAAGATGGTGGAAACGTTTGCAGATCAAACATCTGGGACAGTGATTTTGCTCCTCTCTTCACAGGTGCTGCATAACTTTTAGAGTTAGTTAACTAGTTAGTTAGTGAACCTCCCCCTCCCCCTCCCACCTTCAAATCTCTTACTATCTCTTCTTTCAGTTAGTCCTGACGAAGGGTCTCAGCCGGAAACGTCGACTGTACCTCTTCCTACAGATGATGCCTGGCCTGCTGCGTTCACCAGCATTTTGTGTGTGGTGCTTGAATTTCCAGCATCTGCAGATTTCCTCGTGTTTGCGTGGTTAGTTAGAGAAGCCATCAGCATGTGCAGCCGCTCACCAGGCTCCTCTGTCGTGGGCCAGTCTTTCAGGTTGTCCCCAGGTGGAGCCCATCTTCTTGGTGTCAGCTTCATGGGGGCCTCGCCAGCTGTACTTTGGCCAGCCTCTCTTCCCCTTCCTCTGGGGATTCCACATTAGCGCTTGCTGTCGTCCTCCTGTCATACATGGTTATTACATTAGTTAGGGTGTCAAAGATTACAGGGAGAAGGCAGGATAATGGGGTTGCTTGGGATAATAAATCAGCCATGATGGAATGGCAGAGTAGACTGGATGGGCAGAATGGCCTAATTCTGCTCCTGTGTCTGTGGTGTTTAATTTACGTTCCAGTGGTGCTGGTCCCAGATGATAGAATGGCTTTCACCACACAACTTCATTTATTTAGAGACGCAATGCGGAGGCGGCTCCTCGCACTCTTCAAGACAGTCCACCCAGCAACCACCAACTTACCCAATTATCTGCGACCTATCCGGAGGACAACTAGCGATGACTAATTAACCAACCCGGTATGTCTTTGGGCTGTGGGAGGAAGCTGGAGCACCCGGAGAGAACCCACGCATTCCACAGGGAGGGCGTACAGAGACGCCTTACCGAGGACACGGGCATTGAACTCCCAACGCCAACGCGCCGAGCTATTACAGTGTCGCACAAACCACTACGCTACCATGGTGCCCATCTCTCTTCTAGCGAAGATGCTTGTTCTCACAGGGAAGAGGTCTTTGGAGTTTTTATGGGATGAGGTTGGTAGGCCCATGCCCAACCCTCCCCCTTTCATAGCCGGGCTTGGGAACATCCACTGACCGTTTTCTGATTTCAGTTCAGATGACACCCACTGCCAGCGACCTACCTCCTGGCTGTATGCCCAAACCCCACCAACCACGAGCCCCTACCTCAATCCCACTCGCCTGGCTCCTGGCCATATCCCCAAACCCCACTCTCCCACCTTTCTCCCCATGTTCCTGAACGCCGTACACCTGACCGATACCCTACCTACGTCTGGAACTGGGAAACATCTCAGTCCGTCACGGGTAAAGACTTCCCCACCATTGAGCACACCTACAAGGAGCACTGCCACAAGAAAGCAGCATCTATCATCAATACCCCGCACCATCCAGGCCATGCTCTCTTCTCACCACTGACAAATGAAGCGAATCTCCCTTTAGATCTGTTTAATATCGCTAATTCATGGTCCTGTGAAACACTTCGTGGCGTTCAGTTTTGAAATCTTCTCCTCAACAGCGAAATCTTTTCCACCTCTTCATTCGCAAAGGTCTTGTTTCTGGAACTCCTTGAAGGTTCCAGTCTTTCACTCTTGACTTTTGAACTTCCTTCATATCTTCCCAACACACCCACTTAAAGATTAAAGATTAGCTTTACTTGCTAAATGTACATGTGGCCATTTTATTAGGTACACCTGCTCATTAATGCAAATATCTCATCAGCCAACTGTGTGGCAGCAACTCAATGCATAAAAACATACAGACACGGTCGAGAAGTTCAGTTGTTGTTGTTCAGACAAAATGTCAGACTGGGGAGAAAATATGACTGTGACAGTTGGTGCCAGATGGGATGGTTTGAGTATTTCTGAATCTGCTGATCTCCTGGGATTTTCACACACTAAATGTCTCTAGACTTTGCAAAGAATAGTGTGAAAAACAAAAAAAACTGAGTGAGCAGCGGTTCTCTGGGAAAACCACCTTGTTAATGCGAGAGGTCAGAGGTGAATTGTCAGACTAGCTCAAACTGACAGGAAGGTGACGATAACTCAAATAACCCCAAGTGTGCAGGAAAACATCTCTGAATGTACAACGTGTTGAACCTTGAAGTGGATGGGCTACAGCAGCAGAAGATCATGAGCATGCACTTAGTGGCCACTTTATTAGGTACAGGGGTTAGCTCATAATGTAGCCACTGAGCGTACATGGAAACATCACAATGTACGGTGAAATGCCGTACTTTTTGGAATGTGGGAGGAAACTGGAGGACCTGGAGGAGACCCAAGGGTCACGGGGAGCACAAACAAACTCCTCACAGACAGTAGTGGGGATTGATCCTGTGTCACTGGTGCTGTAACCGCATTACGCTAATTTTACCCCATCAGCTCACAGATGATAAGGTTGGCACTGGGCAGGAGTGATCCCTCAGGGGAACTCACCTCCCTACCATACAAGAGAAGCTTTGGGACACTGCACCATGACCCACCTCTCATCCTGGGAATGGCCGCTTGAGGAAGCACAGCCTCGGAGACTTGGAAGTATCTGAGGTGGAGCATTCTCCTTACCTAAACATTCACCCCAAGTTAAGATACTGCATTTCTCTTAAAGTTTCATCACGAGAGAAATAGATGTAGCTATTAGTGAGTCCTGAAGATACAGTCAAATTTGTGTAACACGTACAGTGAATTGGAGATGTTATTTGTGTCTCTGCTAAGACACACGTTGATCAGTACAATATGCGAAAGGTGACGATGCCGGCTGCTTTTCTGAGGCAGTGAGAAGTGTAGAGAGAATCCATGGAGGGGAGGTTAGTCTCTGTTATGTGCTGAGCTGTGTCCACAATTCTCAGGTGTGGCACTGCTTTCAATCTCTCTCAAGATCTCTGTTTCCATCCAAAGCTCTTTAGCATTTCTTGCAACTGTGGGCAGAACAGCTGGCATACCAAATGAACCTTGTATGTATTTGGTGATGAGTTGGTGCATGTTTCTCTCTTGTCCTCCACTCAGGCCAGTAACCAGGCTGGCTCAGGAGCCCACAGCAGCCTGGTCACCTACACCACGCCCGCCTCGGTCCCTGCTGCCGTGTCCAATGTCTGTGCCCTGGATGACCAGCACTTGGACCCCAGCCTGACCTCCACCTGCCTCGCGCTCAAGTGGGACGAGCCGCCCAGCAATGGCTCGGAGATCCTCTCGTACAACATCGAGCTCGGGGAGAGCCTGCTCACTGTGGACAACATCACAGCCTACGTTATACGCCACCTCCTGCCAGACACTTCCTACAGGTAACACCCTAACCACCCTACCTGTTTCTACTGCTTCACCTCCTGTGTCCCCTCATTGGTCAAAGCATTGAGAATAGGAGACTTGAGAAGGGTCTCGACCTGAGGCATCAACTGTTCCGTGGGTTGAGTTAACAACCAACACAACCAAAGGGAGCAGCCCACAAGTGTTGCCACACGCTCCTGCACCAGCATAACATGCACACAACGTTAGATTAAAGAGATGGAGATAGAGACAGAAATAGGTAAGAGATAGAGAATAGAGACTGAGATAGAGAGAGGGATAGCAATGGAGATAGAGATGGTCTTGGAGGTGGAGATGAAGGTAGATATGGAGAGAGATAAAGATACACAGAGACAGAGGTAGAGATCTATACATAGAAACAGACATACAGAAAGAGAGATAGCGATAGAGATGGAGATAGACATAGAGATAGAAATAGCCAGTATAAAGAAGTGGGGAGAAGGGATGGAGCTAGCAAGGGTGGGTGATAGGTGTATCATGAGGAAGGGGTGATAGGCAGGTGAAGGGGGGGGTAGAATGGAAATGATGTCAGAAGCTGGGCATTGACAAAGGGCTGAAGAAGATGGACTCTGAGAGGAGAGGAAGGTGGACCAGGGAATAAAGGGAAGAAGGTGGGGAGGGGGTCCAAAGTGAGGAGTGTGTGGGCAATGTGCAGATGGAGAAGGAAAAGGAGAGGAAAGAGATGGGATGATGGGGCCAATGAATAAGGGAAAACAAAGAGGAAGCTCCTTCCTCTCCAGCCCTGAAGAAGGGTCTCAGTACAAAAAGTCAACTGTTTATTCTTCTTCATAGATGCTGTCTGTTCCTCAGGATTTCCAAATCTCTTGTGATCATGGGATACTGTAGATATTGGAACTCTGGAACACATAAAATGATGGAGGAACTCAGCAGGTCAGACAGTATCTGTGGAAGGACATGAACAGTCAACATTTCAGGTCCAGACCTGATTTTCATTCATGCTTGTAGGTGCAAATGAAGAATCTCAGCCCGAAATCTCACACAGAGAGTGGTGGAATGAGCTGCCAGACGAGGTGGTAAATGCGGGTCCTTTTTTAACACTTAAGAATAAATTGGACAGATACATGGATGGGAGGTGTATGGAGGGATATGGTCCGTGTGCAGGTCAGTGGGACTAGGCAGAAAATGGTTCGGCACAGCCAAGAAGGGCCAAAAGGCCTGTTTCTGTTCTGTAGTTTTTCTATGGTTTCTATGGAAATGCCCACAATCCATTTCCCTCTGTAGATGTTGCCTGATTTGTTTATTTTAGTTTGTATTTAGCACAGTAACACCATGGTAACAGGCCCTTCTGAGCTTGCACTAGCCAATTACACCCATGGAACCAATTAACCTAGTAACTGTACTGTAACATGGGAGGAAACCAGAGCACCTGGAGGAAACACACACAGTCACGGGAAGAACATGCAAACTCCTTACAGACAGGGGCAGGGATTGCACCCAGGTCACTGTAAGAACATTACGCTATCTGTTGCACCAGCGTGCCACCCTGCTAAATTCCTCTGGCACTGAGCACAGGAGTTAGAACATCATGTGACAGCTGTTTGTATCATGGGTTAGGCCACACACAGTTTAACTCAGAGTCGCAGGGGGATCGGAACCAGAGTGCCAGAACAGATAGTGGAGACAGACACCTCAAAGTCAGGAATCAAAAGGCTGAGCGTGGTGTGACTAATGTTCTGAGCTGCGTATACAGCATTTCAATGCAAGAAATATTGTAGGAAACACGGACGAGCTCGAGGCTTGGATCAACACCTGGAGTTATGACATTGTGGCTGTTAGTGAGATTGGGTATGCACCTGTCGGAATGAAAGGTAAGGATAACAAGTGTAGGGAAACTTGGTTTTCAAAGAGGTATTGAGGCCTGGGTTAAGAGAGAAAAAGGAGGTGCATAGCAGCTATAGGCAGGTGGGAACAAATGAGGTGCTTATGGAGTGTATGAAATGCAAGAGAATACTTAAAGAAGGCCTAAGAGATTCTACAGATATATTAAGAGCTAAACGATTGCAAGGGATAAAATTGGCCCTCTGAGGATCAGAATGGTAATCTATGTGTGAAGCCAAAACAGATGTGGGAAATCATAATTTTTTTTTGCATCTGTATTTACTCAGGAGACGGACACAGAGCCTATAGAAATGAGGCAAAGTGGCATCAACTTCATGGACCTGTACAGATTACAGAGGGGGAGGTATTTGCTCTTCTGAGGCAAATTAGGGTGGATAAATCCCCAGGGCCTTACAAGGTGTTCTCTTGGACACTGTGTGAGGCAAATGCAGAAATCGCCTGGACCCTAGCCGAAATATTTAAATTATCCTTAGCAACAGGAGAGATGCAAGAGGATTGGAGGATAGCCAATGTTGTTCCACTGTTCTGGAAAAGCTTTAAAAATAATCCAGGAAATTATAGGCTGGTGAGTCTGACATCATTTGTGGGAAAGTTACTGGAAGGTGTTCTAAGGGACCAGATATATGAATATTTGGATAGGTATGGACTGATTAGGGTTAGTCAGCATGGCTTTTACATAGTAGGTTGTGTCTAACCAATCTTATAGAGTTTTGTGAGGCAGTTACCAGGAAGTTTTATGGTGGATGTTGTCTCCATGGGCTTTAGCAAGGCATTTGACAAGGTCCCACATGGGAGGCTGGTCTAGAAGTTTCAGTCGCTCGGCGTTCAAGGTGAGGTAGTGAATTGGATTTGTGGGAGAAGTTAGAGAGTGGTAGTAGAGGTTCGCCTCTCTGACTGGAGACCTGCGACGAGTGAAGTGCCGCAGGGATCGATGTTGCGTCCGTTGCTGTTCGTCGCCTATATTAACGATTTGGATGATAATGTGGTAAACCGGATCGGCAAATTTGTGGATGACACCAAGTTTGGAGGTTCTTGACAGGAAGGAAGAGTATCATGGCTTTCAGAGGAATCTGGATCACCTGGAAAAATGGCTTTAAAAAGGCAGATGGAATTTAATGTGAGACAAGTGCGAGGTGTTATATTTCAGTCAGATCAACCAGGGTAGGTCTTACACAGTGAACAGTAGGGCTCTGAGGAGTGTGGTACAATGAAAGGATTTGGGAATACAAGTCTATAGTGCATTGGAAGTGGTGTCTCAGGTAGAAAGGGTCCTAAAGAAAGCTTTTGGTACATTGGCCTTCAAAAATCAAAGTATTGAGTACAGGAGATGAGTTGTTGTGTTGAAGTTATACAAGACGTTGGTGAGGCCTAATTTGGTGTATCGTGTACAGTTTTAGTCACCTACCGACAGAAACAATGCAAGTTTGAAAGAATACAGAGAAAATTCACAAGGATGTTGCAGGGACTGGAGGGCCTGAGATATAAAGAAAGATTGAACAGGTTAAGACTTTTTTCTTTGGAACAGAGAAGATTGGGGGGAGATTCTAGTGTTGAAATTGCGGGGGCCCTGGCAGAAATATTTAAAATGTCGCTGTCTACAGGTGAGGTGCCGGAGGATTGGAGAGTGGCTCATGTTGTTCCGTTGTTTAAAAAAGGATCGAAAAGTAATCCGGGAAATTATAGGCCGGTGAGTTTAACGTCAGTAGTAGGTAAGTTATTGGAGGGAGTACTAAGAGACAGAATCTACAAGCATTTGGATAGACAGGGACTTATTAGGGAGAGTCAACATGGCTTTGTGCATAGTAGGTCATGTTTGACCAATCTATTGGAGTTTTTTGAGGAGGTTACCAGGAAAGTGGATGAAGGGAAGGCAGTGGATATTGTCTACATGGATTTCAGTAAGGTCCTTGACAAGGTCCCGCATGGGAGGTTAGTTAGGAAAATTCAGTCGCTAGGTATACATGGAGAGGTGGTAAATTGGATTAGACATTGGCTCAATGGAAGAAGCCAAAGAGTGGTGGTAGAGAATTGCTTCTCTGAGTGGAGGCCTGTGACTAGTGGTGTGCCACAGGGATCAGTGCTGGGTCCGTTGTTATTTGTCATCTATATCAATGATCTGGATGATAATGTGGTAAATTGGATCAGCAAATTTGCTGATGATACAAAGATTGGAGGTGTAGTAGACAGTGAGGAAGGTTTTCAGAGCCTGCAGAGGGACTTGGACCAGCTGGAAAAATGGGCTGAAAAATGGCAAATGGAGTTTAATACAGACAAGTGTGAGGTATTGCACGTTGGAAGGACAAACCAAGGTAGAACATGCAGGGTTAATGGTAAGGCACTAAGGAGTGCAGTAGAACAGAGGGATCTGGGAATACAGATACAAAATTCCCTAAAAGTGGCGTCACAAGTAGATAGGGTCGTAAAGACAGCTTTTGGTACATTGGCCGTTATTAATCAAAGTATTGAGTATAAGAGCTGGAATGTTATGATGAGGTTGTATAAGGCATTGGTGAGGCCGAATCTGGAGTATTGTGTTCAGTTTTGGTCACCAAATTACAGGAAGGATATAAATAAGGTTGAAAGAGTGCAGAGAAGGTTTACAAGGATGTTGCCGGGACTTGAGAAACTCAGTTACAGAGAAAGGTTGAATAGGTTAGGACTTTATTCCCTGGAGCGTAGAAGAATGAGGGGTGATTTGATAGAGGTATATAAAATTATGATGGGAATAGACAGAGTGAATGCAAGCAGGCTTTTTCCACTGAGGCAAGGGGAGAAAAAAAACAGAGGACATGGGTTAAGGGTGAAGGAGGAAAGGTTTAAAGGGAACATTAGGGAGGGCTTCTTCACACAGAGACTGGTGGGAGTGTGGAATGAGCTGCCAGACGAGGTGGTAAATGCGGGTTCTTTTTTAACATTTAAGAATAAATTGGACAGATACATGGATGGGAGGTGTATGGAGGGATATGGTCCGTGTGCAGGTCAGTGGGACTAGGCAGAAAATGGTTCGGCACAGCCAAGAAGGGCCAAAGGGCCTGTTTCTGTGCTGTAGTTTCCATGGTTCTATGGTTCTATTTGACAGAGGTATAGAAAATTATGAGCGGTATAGTTACAGTAGATGCAAACAGGCTGTTTCCACTAAGTTTAGGTTGGACTACATCCAGAGATCATGGGTTAAGGGTGAAAAGTGAGAAGTTTAAGGGGAACGTGAGGGGAAACTTCTTCACTCAGAAGGCGGTGAGAGTGTGGAGTGAGCTGCCAGTGCAAGTGGTGCATGCAAGCTCGATTTCAATGTTTAAGTGAAGTTTGGATAGGTATATGGATGGTAGGGATATGGAGGGCTATGGTCCTGGTGCTGGTCAATGGGAGTAGGCAGTTTAAATAGTTCAGCATAGACTAGAAGAACTGAATGGCCTGTTCCTGTTCCGTACTTTTCTATGACTTTACTGAGTATTGTGTGCAGTTCTGGTCGCGATTAACCTGGTAAGGGTGCATATAAAAATCCAGTAGGATGTTAACGGGACCAGAGAGATTGAGTGATAAGGAAAGGTTGGATTGGTTGGGACTGTTGTTCCTGGAGCGAAGTAAGCCGAGGGATGACTGTAAGGATGGGGGTTACCATCCTGGTGTCCGCAGCTCCCCCGAGGTTAATGGCAGCTGTCCATGGCATAAAAAAGGTTGGGAATGCTTGCTATAGAGACAGGTAAAACTAAGAAGAACATTGATAATGTGGACGGTCACAGTTCCTTCCCCAGGGTAGGGGAGTTTTAAACTGGAGGGCAAAGGTTAAAGGTGAGAGGGGAAAGATTTAATGTGAATCTCAGGGGCAATTTCTTCACACACAGAGTGGTGTGTAAGGAACATACAGTACTGTACAAAAATCTTAGGGGTGTGTGTATGTATATATAGCTGGACTGCCTAAGGCCATAAGATATAGGAACAAAATTAGGCCATTTGGCCCAATGAGTCTGCTCCACCATTCCAACATGGCTGATTTATTATCCCTTTCAATTCCATTCTCCTGCTTTCTCCCCGTAACGTCCTCGTTAATCAAGAACCTATCAACCTCCGCTTTAAATATACCCATTGACTTGGTCTCCACAGCCACCTGTGGCAACGAATTCCACAGATTCATCATCCTCTGGCTAAAGAAATCCTTTCTCATTTCTGTTCTAAGTGGACATCCCTCTATTCTGAGGCTGTGTCCTCTGGTCCTAGATCTTCCCACTGCAGGAAACATCCTCTCCAAAGGGGGAGGGGGAGAAATCAGAGGGGGCATCCAATTAAGGTGATTGGAGGAAAGTGTAGGCAGGAAGTCCGAGGTAGGTTTTTTCACAAAGAGGGTGGTTGGTGTGTGGAATGCCCTGTCAGGGGTTGTGATAGAGGCAGATACATTGGAGACATTTAAGAGACTCTTCAATAGGCACATGGATAACCAGGTAGGTAAATTAGTCATTGTAAGTTGTCCTGTGATTGGTTGTCAGAGGTTGCTGGGAATTGAAGGGCCGAAGGCGCTGTTCCACTCTGCATCTCTAAATTAAATAAAATAAACTTGTGCAGCAGCTCTGAGGGATCACTGGAGGTGGAATGATTGTGGAGCTCTACTTGTGTGAGTCAGACACACTGTGGGGTGTATTTCCTGACGGCTTGTTTACAAATCCTCCCCTTCCATGATCCATAGATGTATAGTACAGGGACAGGCCCCTCAGCACACAGTGTTGTGCCAAACCAATTAAATGAGTAATCAAGTGGCCAACTAAACGAATCCCTTCTGCCTACATAATGTCCATATCCTTCCATTTCCCACACAATCATCTGCCTATCTAAACGTCTCCTTAAAGTCTCTAATGTATCTGCCTCCACCACCATCCCAGGCAGCACATTCCAGGCACCCTCCACTCTCTGTGTAAAAAAATTTCCCCTCACATCTCCTTTGAAATTATCCCTCACACCCTAAAGGCACACACTCAGCCATTCAGGAACAGCTTCTTCCCCTCTGCCATCTGATTCCTAAACGGACATTAAACCCGTGAACACTACCTCACTTTTTTTTTAGATATGTATTATTTCTGTTTTTACACTATTTTTAATCTATTTAATATACAAAGGCATAAGGAATCAGCATTGATGACACAAAGGTTGGGGGTGTTGTGGATAGTGTGGAGGGCTGTCGGAGGTTACTGCGGGACATTGATAGGATGCAAAACTGGGCTGAGAAGTGGCAGATGGAGTTCAACCCAGATAAGTGTGAAGTGGTTCATTTTGGTAGGTCAAATATGATAGCAGAATATAGCATTAATGGTTAGGCTCTTGGCAGTGTGGAGGATCAGAGGGATCTTGGGGTCTGAGTCCATAGGACACTCAAAGTTGCTGCGCAGGTTGACTCTGCGGTTAAGAAAGCTTACGGTGTATTGGCCTTCTTCAACTGTGGGATTGAGTTCAAGAACCGAGAGGTAACATTGCAGCTATATAGGACCCTGGTCAGACCCCACTTGGAGTACTGTGCTCAGTTCTGGTCACCTCACTACAGGAGGGATGTGGAAACCATAGAAAGAGTGCAGAGGAGATTTACAAGGATGTTGCCTGGATTGGGGAGCATGCCTTATGAGAATAGGCTGAGTGAACTCAGCCTTTTCTCCTTGGAGTGACGGAGGATGAGAAGTGACCTGATAGAGGTGTACAAGATGATGGGAGGCATTGATCATGTGGATAGTCAGAGGCTCTTTCCCAG
Organism: Mobula birostris; assembly: GCF_030028105.1. NCBI lineage: Eukaryota > Metazoa > Chordata > Chondrichthyes > Myliobatiformes > Myliobatidae > Mobula > Mobula birostris. The sequence continues at coordinate 7,577,849 of NC_092373.1, forward strand.
GGCTGAAATGGCTAGCACAAGAGGGCACAGTTTTAAGGTGCTTGGAAGTAGGTACAGAGGAGATGTCAAGGGTAAGTTTTTTACACAGAGAGTGGTGAGTGCGTGGAATGGGCTGCCGGCGACGGTGGCGGAGGTGGATACAATAGGGTCTTTTAAGAGACTCCTGGACAGATACATGGAGCTCAGAAAAATAGAGGGCTATGGGTAACCCTAGGTAACTTCTAAAGTAAGGACAAATTAGGCACAGCTTTGTGGGCCGAAGGGCTTGTATTGTGCTGTAGGTTTTCTATGTTTCTAATATACATATATATACTTACTGTAATTTATTTATTATTTTCTTTTTCTATTATCATGTATGGCATTGAACTGCTGCTACTAAGTTAAATTTCACGTCACATGTCGGTGATAATAAGCCTGATTCTGATTCTGATTCTTAAATGCATACCCTCTGGTATTAGATATTTCAACTCTGGGAAAAAGATACTGTCTGTTTACTCTATCTACGCCTCTCATAATCTGATAAACCTCCATCAGATCTCCCCTCATCCTCTGCCACTCAAGAGAAAACAATGCAAGTTTGTCCAACCTCTCATTATCGCACGCGCCCTCTAAACCAGGCAGCGTCCTGGTGAACCTCTTCTGCAGCCTCTCCAAAGCCTCGACATCCTTCCTGTAATGGGGCAACCAGAACTGTGTGCAGTACTCCAGATGTGGCATAACCAGAGTTTTATAAAGCTGCAACGTAACTTCCTAACACTTGAAGTCATTGCCTGCGGGTGCCTCTTGACCAGCTGATCAACCTGTGTAGCTATGAGCAACTCAGGGAGCTATGAACAATAGTTTGCTGCAGCTGAGACACAGCCGCCAGCTCAAACTCTTGCTGCCACTTCACTGCAAAGCAGAACATACAGACTGTCCCTCCAGGCAGGACACACTGAGAACATCCCAGGCTAAACCTCCTGAGAAGCACCACCACATCAATAGGCATGGCACTCTTGGAGTTGAAGAGTTGTGTGCGGTTGTGGTCACCCCATTGCAGGAAGGCTTTGGAGAGGGTGCAGAGGAGCTCCACCAGGATGCTGCCTGGATTGGGGAGCATGTACTACAACGAGAGGTTGGACAGAGTTGGGTTGTTTCCCCTGGAGCACTGGAGGCTGAGGGGAGATCAGAAAGAAGTTTATAAGGTTATGAGAGCCTTTCTCACTGCTTCCCTCTCTGTGATCTCTGCTCCTCTCTGACTCTTCACTTCACGTATCACTTCCTACCATCCCCTCACCTTCTTGTTCTGGCTTCTGCCCCCTTCCTTTCCAGCCTTGACAAAGGGTCTTCGGCCAAAACGTCGACTGGTTACTCCCCTCCATAGCTGCTGCCTGACCTGCTGAGTTCCTCCAGCATTCTGTGTGTATTGCCCTGGATTTCCAGCATCGGCAGAATGTTTGTTTGTGTAGAGAATTAGTTTAATTTGGCATCATGATTGTCCAACACACTGTGTTCTTGACCCAGTGTGAATGCTGTTGAGGGAGATAATAAATAGAGTCATAGAGAAGCAAGCATAGAAATCAGCCATGATAGAATAGCGGAGCAGACTTGATGGGCTGAATGGCCCAATTCTACTCATATGTCTTAAGGTCTTATGGTCTTAATAGTCATGCCACACTTGGAGTGTTGTGTGCAGGTCTGGCCATCCTGTTACAGGATGGATGTGGAAGATTTTGAGAGGGTGCAGAAGGCATTCTCTAGGATGTTGCCTGGATTAGAGAGCTTGTGTTAGGAGAGGTTGGACAAAGGTTGAGGGCAGATCTGGTAGAGGCTTATAAGGTTAAAGAGGCATACACAGACCCTCACAGTGACACAGGCACCCTGCGAATTCTTTTTTCAATTTCCCAGTTAGAGATCGAAAGCCTTTGTGAATAAATGTTTTGATAAAATAGCACATCTGCAAACTGAAGCCTCCCAACAGTGCAAGTGATTTGAAAGATATTAAAATTTAGAACAAATTGCATCCTTATTATTAAATTTTAGATTATTCAAATAAAAGTGTCGAGACGAAATAACAAACAAAACAATAATTACACAAAGTATTATATTTCATAATTCCGTCAGTAATAGAGGTGGGAAGTATCTCGGTTGTGCTGTGTAAGGTTTTAGCCTGAGGTAATAATTATTGTAACACAGGCAGAATCAGGTGACAATTAAAACTATCACAAAATAAATGCAACATTATTTTAGATATTCCATAATGAGGCGTAAAGGAATAAATTTTCACAGCAGCCAGCAATATTGAAAAAATAAAGAGACAATGCAGAATCAATTAATTTGTTGCGTAGCCACAAAACTAATGAACCATTTTAGATACACAATACGTAAACCAATCGCTTTCTTTATTGTTGAAAGTTTGCAAGGACTAATTTTAGTAAATTATTCCAAACTCCTGCCCTCAGAGTGTGAGCTGCTGACAGCCGATTAGTCAGCGGAGCATCTCTGCCATGGTAGCTTAGCGTTGACACGATCTTATTACAGCTCAGGGTGATCCAGAGTTTGGAGTCAAATCCTGGCACTGTCTGTGAGGAGCTTGCACGTTTTCCCCGTGAACCGTACAGAGTGGGTTTCCTCCGGGTACTCTGGTTTCCTCCCACAGTCCAAGGACACACTGGTTAGTAGGTTAATTGGTCATTGTAAATTGTCCTGTGATTAGGCTAGGGTTAAATAGGTGGGTTGCTGGAGGGCAAATCTTATTGGGACACAGGGCCTATTCCACTCGGTATCTATAAATATAATAAACAAAGAAATAAATTTCCACCCCTTCCCATCCATAAAGTCAACATGTGGCCTTTAAGTTTGTCTGTCAACTCTGAGACTTTCCCTTTAAAGGATCTGTGATGTAGACCTGATTCCCTGACAAACCAGTGTCCGCGTAGGACAGACGCTCCCAACCTGGGGCCTACTGAGCCCTTGCTTCGTGGTAGCAGTCCCTGGCATAATAAAGGTTGGGGACCCCTGGTGCAGGAGGAATGTTCATGAGCTGTGTGATATATCTGGCTCTCCTGTTTATCTGTGCCTGTCGACGTGTCTGTGTCCATGTCTGTCTATGGTTGTGCGTGTGGGTGTGTTTGTGTGTTTGAATGTTTATACCTGCATCCATCCATTCTGTTTATCTGTTCTGTGTGTCTATCTGTATGTGTGTGTGTGTGTGTGTGTGTGTGTGTGTGTGTGAGTGAATGAGTGTGTGTTTGTATCTGAGTGTGTGTGTTTGTGTCTGTGTGAGTGTGTAAGTGTGTGTGTGTGAGAGTGTGTGAGTGTGTGTGTGTTTGTGTCTGTGTGCGTGGGTGAGTGTGTGTGAGTGTGTGTTTGTGTCTGTGTGTGTGAGTGTGTGTGTGTTTGTGTCTGTGTGTGTGTGTGTGAGAGAGTGTGTTTGTGTCTATGAGTGTGTGTGTGTGAGAGTGTGAGTGTGTGTTGTGTGTGTGTTTGTGTCTGTGAGTGTCTGTGAGTGTGTGTGTGTGTATGTGTGTGTGTGTGTGTGTGAGAGTGAGTGTGTTTGTGCGCCTGCCATAGGTGTCATGCCACTTGAATTTGCTTATTTGTTATCGCTGGAATTTTGTTATCTTCAGTCGGAATATGAGACGACCAACATCTCTACTTTCTGAGGAGGTTGAAGCAAACTGAAACTATGCACATCTATAGTCACATCTTTCTTAAGATGTGCATAGAGAGCATCCTAACAAGCTGTATCACTGCAGTGTACAGAAACTGTCCTGCGGCAGACGGGAAGGTTCTACAATGGGTCGTCAAAACTGTCCAACACATCACCGGCACCAAAGGACATATATACAAAAAGATGCCAGAAAAGGGTAGGTGAATTGGTCATTGTAAATTGTCCCATGATTAGGCTAGGATTAAATTGGGGGGTTGCTTGGCGATCTGGTTCTATGGCCCAGAAGGGCCTGTTCCACGTTGTATCTCAATAAATAAATAAATTTGTTCTTCTTTACACTTGTGTACAGGAACTGACGTCAAACAATCTTGTCAACCACAACTTCTTTACCTTTATCTTTTCTTTGTCCGCTCTTTCTTCTTGTAACAACTACAGTTGACCTTCGCTAATCCGGTTCCTTCGATAATCCGGCACTGATTATGCTTAATGTGCTCCTTCTGTAATTCGGCATTTTCACTAATCCGGCTCTCCTCAGGTCCCAGTGGTGCCGGGTTAGTGAAGGTCGACTTGTAATAAAATGGCCGACACCAGCAAGTTTTCCACTGAATTCTGGGCTTCTGAAGAGCAGCTGGATCACAACATAACCAGATCCAACAGCAGGAGGTCGCCACTATCTTCTCAACCCACAGTGAGGGAGGGGCAAGTAAATGGCAGCTCAGCTGCAAGGCACTCATCCCTCATAAAAGCAATCTCTTGGGTGACGAGGCCATGGGTTTTTCCCGTATCGGCGTGGAGTGTCGGGGACGGGGCCTTGACGAATCTTTCTGCTCTGATTTAGGATTAGGGTTCAGGCGGTGAACAGGATGGGCACAGGTCCCTTCAGCGAGCCGGTGAGAGCCAGGACCCAGCCTCTGCCGCCAGCACCACCCCGCCTAGAGTGCACCGCCTCGGGGCCCCAGAGCCTCAAGCTGAGATGGGGGGAGAGCAGCAGCGCCAAGGCCGTGCTGAGCGTGGACATGGACACCATCTACACCCTCCAGATGGCCGAACCAAGTGGGAAGTGAGTAGCATGCCACACACCCTCCTGAGCAACTGCCCCACCCTCAAACAATGACCTTTACCAGCCCCAGTATTGGGAACTTGCTGTGTGCAGATGGCTGTGTTTTAATATGTGCACCAGGACAAGAATATTAAAAGCCCGGATGTAATGCTGAGTCTTTATAAAGCATGGGTCAGGACAGATTTGGACTATTGTCAGCAGTTTTGGGCTCCTTATCTAAGAAAGGATGTGGTGACATTGGAGAGGGTCCAGAGGAGGTTCGCAAGAATGATTCTGGCAGTGAAAGGGTTAATGTGTGCAGAGTGTTTGATTGTTCTGGGCCTGTTCTTGTTGAACTTTAGAAGAATGAGGGGAAACACATTGAAATGTATTGAAAGGCCTAGAGAGAGTGGATGTGGAGACAACGTTTCCTATAGTGGGGGAGTCTTGGACCAGAGGGTACGGCCTCAGAATAGAGGGACTCCATTGAGAATGGAGTGAGGAGGAATTTATTTAGCCAGAAGTGATGAATCTGTGCAGTTCATTGCCACAGACAGCTATGGAGGCCAAGTCGCTGGGTATACTTAAAGTGGAGGTTGATAAGTTCTTAACTAGTAAGAGCATCAAAGGGGAGAGGCAGGAGAATGGGGTTTGGAGGGATAATAAGTTAGTGACTACAGGCCCAGAGACATCAACATTAACCCTTTCATTCCAGAAATCATTCTTGTGAGCCTCCTCTGGACCCTCTCCAATGCCAACAGATTTTTTCGGTAAGGGGTCCAAACCTGCTCACAATACTCCAATTGTGGTCTGACTAATGCCTTATAAAACCTCAGCAAAGTGGTCATTGTGCTGCTAAACTTAGTGATTAGGCTGTGTCAGTTGGCTCAAGAACTAAATGGTTGAAGGGAAGTAGCCACTCCTGAACATGGTGGTGAGGGGCTTCAGGCTTCTGTACCTCCTGCCTGACAGTATCTGCGAGAAGATGGCACGGCCCGAATGGTGGGGACCTTCGATGAATCTTGCCTTCCGATAGTGGGGGGTGACACCCGGGTAGTGTTCCACGTGGACGGGTATTCCCTCAGACACAGTGGGACATGTTCCTCCCCTTGGCTGCCATTGGGGTTGGATTAGATTCACACTGTGGCAGGATCCGGGAGGTTTCAGGGGAACAATGTGTGTGCAGAGAGCTGTGCTGCCCCGCAGAGCCAGTGTTATCAGGATTCTGATCTTGCTGGAACCCGACTACCACTTAGTCACATGCAGTAATCAGCTTTCTGAGAACATTGATGCATATTGACAAAAGTGCTGGGTGCTCAACAATTAACTTGCCCAAAGCTAAGTTTCTGAAACTTCAGAAGGAGTGTGTGAGAGAGACTGACAGAGAAAAAGAAAGAGGTAGAGCGATAGACAGCAAGACAGGGACAGACAGACAAACAGGCGGGTAGGGGCAAACAGAGAGAGAGATAGAGAGAGAATCATTTCATAAAGCAACTATCTCACCCTCCAGAGATATCCATTCAACTGTTCCGCTGAGCTAGACTGAGGCCCCATCTGCCTCCTCAAAGGACAAGAAGGTCACATGACGGCTGTTGATGGGATGTTGGGATTTCTGGCCAAAATTTATCCTGTAATCACAAATCTTCTTTGGCTGTTTGCCTCTTCCACCTTTCACCTCTCAGTTACTTACATCATTTTCACTCTCCTCCCTCCTCCACCTGCCTATCACCACTCCTCACCTGGATCCACCCATCACCTCCCAGCCTCTGTCCCTATTCCCACTCTCCCCTCCTCCATCTGCCCATCACCCTCCTCACCTGGATCCACCCATCACCTCCCAGCCTCTGTCCCTATTCCCACTCTCCCCTCCTCCATCTGCCCATCACCCTCCTCACCTGGATCCACCCATCATCTCCCAGCCTCGGTCACTATTCCCACTCTCCCCTCCTCCATCTGCCCATCACCCTCCTCACCTGGATCCACCCATCACCTCCCAGCCTCTGTCACTATTCCCGCTCTCCCCTCCTCCATCTGCCCATCACTCCCCCTCACCTGGATCCACCCATCACCTCACAGTCTCTGTCACTGTTCCCACTCTCCCCTCCTCCATCTGCCCATCACCGTCCTCACCTGGATCCACCCATCACCTCCCAGCCTCGGTCACTATTCCCACTCTCCCCTCCTCCATCTGCCCATCACCCTCCTCACCTGGATCCATCCATCACCTGCCAGCTCTTGCTCCAACCCCTCCCCTCACTCTTTCTACTCCTATCTCCCCTCTGTATTTCAGTCCAGGCGAAGGGTCTCCCTCGAAACACCCACTGTCCCTTTCTGTACACAGATGCTGCCTGACCTGCTGAGTTCTGCAGTGTGTGGAACGTTCTGACTTGAAGGCATAACAAAAATAGTTTCTCATTGTATCCCGGTATACATGACAATAATAAATGATCAGCCTAAACTCTCTACCAGTGATAATGTGAACTTAGAACAGTACAGGCCCTTCGGCCCACAATATTGTGCTGACATTTTAACCTACTCCAAGATCAATCTAATCCATTCCTCTAAATATCCTTACATTTTTCTATCATCCATGTGCCTACTTAAGAGTCTCTTAAATGTCCTTAATGTACCTGCCTTGACCACCGCCCCGGCAACATGTTCCACACACCCAAAAGCAACATTTCCTCCAACTGTTTTCAATCTGCGCAAACCAACTATTGGTCTGAGCAGGAAATTTTTATATGCTCTGAAAACTACGCATGTAAATGTTTAAAGCCTGGCTACGTGGCCACAAAGGCTATGTGGGTGGAAGCATTTCAGTCACTGCGTGGCTGCACACCCGTGCAGCTTAGAGGGAACAGTGTCCACCAGTCTTTGTGTGAAAAAGACTACTTCTGACACTACCCACCCCTGACACGCCTTCTCTGCCACCTGTCCCACAGATCCTTTGCGCCTGCCAGATTTACAAACTTGGTCTCTGCTGCATGTTGACAGATACAGTACTGTGCAAAACTCTTAGGCTCCCTGGGTATACATATGTGTCTCTTATTGAAAGATACAGCTTTTTGTGATTACATATTGTGTTTTACTGCTGTCACAAAACAACCAATTTCACAATGTATGCCAGTAATATTAAACCTGATTCCAAACTTTGACTTTGTAACACATTAAGGAGAGTTTGTTGCAATTGAATTTGCTTTGTGCTTGACCACCACAGGTTCATGCCAATCTACAGAGGACCGAGCCACACCTACAAGGTACAGAGATTGACAGAGTCCACCTGCTACCGATTCCGAATCCAGGCACTCAGCGAAGCCGGCGAGGGTCCCTTCTCAGACGCCTACCTCTTCAGCACCACCAAATCACTGCCCCCTGCTGTCAAAGGTCAGCCTCAAATGGGAGGGGGAAGGTGAGGGATGGGCCGTCACCTGAGGGGGGTGCAGTAGCCGGAGGGGGTGGAATGATGGAGACCCTGAAGGAGTGAGAGAGTCTAGCTCATCCACTGAGATTCAGTTTCAGATCCATTTAGTTCTACTTTCAGTTTATTGTTACACAGCCATTCCCAGGTATTGAAACTCTCTGTTGGCCGGGGTCGACCATGGATCAATCTTGCCTCACAGCTGTCTACATGATACACAAGCCAGGGCAGTACAACCCGGAGAGCGAGCTGTTGCCAATGTAGCAGCCTCCCCCCACCCCTCCGTGCAGCTAATCAATCCAAAGGAACGGCAGAGACTGACACAGTTTGGCACCAGCAGTGTTTCCGGAGTTGCCAGTCAGTGTTCAACTCATTGTAGGATTTCCTGAGGCACTCCAGCTCGGGAGCGTTGAGCCTGTAGGGGGACGCGGGGAGTGAACAGTGTGTCTGTAGTGGGAAATGGGGAGTGAACAGTGTGCCTGTAGTGGGACACGAGGAGTGAACAGTGTGTCTGTATGGGAAATGGGGAGTGAACAGTGTGTCTGTAGTGGGAAATGGGGAGTGAGCAGCGTGTCTGTAGTGGGAAATGGGGAGTGAACAGTGTGTCTGTAGTGGGAAATGGGAAGTGAACAGTGTGTCTGTAGTGGGAAATGGGGAATGAACAGTGTGCCTATAGTGGGAAATGGGGAGTGAACAGTGTGTCAGTATGGGAAATGGGAAATGAACAGTGTGCCTGTAGTGGGAAATGGGGAGTGAACAGTGTGTCTGTAGTGGGAAATGGGGAGTGAACAGTGTGTCTGTAGTGGGAAACGGGGAGTGAACGGTGTGTCTGTAGTGGGAAACGGGGAGTGAACGGTGTGCCTGTAGTGGGAAATGGGGAGTGAACAGTGTGTCTGTAGTGGGAAATAGGGAGTGAACAGTGTAGTGGGAAATAGGGAGTGAATGGTGTGCCTGTAGTGGGAAATGGGGAATAAACAGTGTGCCTGTAGTGGGAAATGGGGAGTGAACAGTGTTTCTGTAGTAGGAAATGGGAAGTGAACAGTGTGCCTGTAGTGGGAAATGGGGAGTGAACAGTGTTTCTGTAGTAGGAAATGGGAAGTGAACAGTGTGCCTGTAGTGGGAAATGGGGAGTGAACAGTGTTTCTGTAGTAGGAAATGGGGAGTGAACTGTGTGTCTGTAGTGGGAAATGGGGAGTGAACAGTGTGCCTGTAGTGGGGAATGGGGACTGAACAGTGTGCCTGTAGTGGGAAATGGGGAGTGAACAGTGTGTCTGTAGTGGGAAATGGGAAGTGAACAGTGTGCCTGTAGTGGGAAATGGGAAGTGAACAGTGTGCCTGTAGTGGGAAATGGGGAGTGAACAGTGTGTCTGTAGTGGGAAATAAGGAGTGAACATTGTGCCTGTAGTGGGACACGGGGAGTGAACAGTGTGCCTGTAGTGGGACATGGGGAGGGAACAGTGTGTCTGTAGTGGGGAATGGGGAAATGAACAGTGTGCCTGTAGTGGGAAATGGGGAGTGAACAGTGTGCCTGTAGTGGGAAATGGGGAATAAACAGTGTGCCTGTAGTGGGAAATATGGAGTGAACAGTCAGTCGGTAGTGGGAAATGGGAAGTGAACAGTGTGCCTGTAGTGGGAAATGGCGAGTGAACAGTCAGTCGGTAGTGGGAAATGGGGAGTGAACAGTGTGTCTGTAGTGGGAAATGGGGAGTGAACAGTTTGTAGTAGGAAATGGGGAGTGAACTGTGTGTCTGTAGTGGGAAATGGGGAGTGAACAGTTTGTAGTGGGAAATGGGGAGTGAACAGTGTGTCTGTCGTGGGAAATGGGGAGTGAACAGTGTGTCTGTCGTGGGAAATGGGGAATAAACAGTGTGCCTGTAGTGGGAAATGGGGAGTGAACAGTGTGCCTGTAGTGGGAAATGGGGAGTGAACAGTGTGTCTGTAGTGGGAAATAAGGAGTGAACAGTGTGCCTGTAGTGGAACACGGGGAGTGAACAGTGTGCCTGTAGTGGGACATGGGGAGTGAACAGTGTGTCTGTAGTGGGGAATGGGGAATGAACAGTGTGTCTGTAGTGGGAAATGGGGAATAAACAGCGTGTCTGTAGTGGGAAATGGGGAATAAACAGCGTGTCTGTAGTGGGAAATGGGGAGTGAACAGTGTGCCTGTAGTGGGAAATGGGGAATAAACAGCGTGTCTGTAGTGGGAAATGGGGAGTGAACAGTGTTTCTGTAGTAGGAAATGGGAAGTGAACAGTGTGCCTGTAGTGGGAAATGGGGAGTGAACAGTGTGTCTGTAGTGGGAAATGGAGAATAAACAGTGTGCCTGTAGTGGGAAATATGGAGTGAACAGTCAGTCGGTAGTGGGAAATGGGGAGTGAACAGTGTGCCTGTAGTGGGAAATGGCGAGTGAACAGTCAGTTGGTAGTGGGAAATGCGGAGTGAACAGTGTGTTTGTAGTGGGAAATGGGGAGTGAACAGTGTGTCTGTAGTGGGAAATGGGGAGTGAACAGTTTGTAGTGGGAAATGGGGAGTGAACAGTGTTTCTGTAGTAGGAAATGGGAAGTGAACAGTGTGCCTGTAGTGGGAAATGGGTGTGAACAGTGTGTCTGTAGTGGGAAATAAGGAGTGAACATTGTGCCTGTAGTGGGACACGGGGAGTGAACAGTGTGCCTGTAGTGGGAAATGGGGAATAAACAGTGTGCCTGTAGTGGGAAATGGAGAGTGAACAGTGTTTCTGTAGTAGGAAATGGGAAGTGAACAGTGTGCCTGTAGTGGGAAATGGGTGTGAACAGTGTGTCTGTAGTGGGAAATAAGGAGTGAACATTGTGCCTGTAGTGGGACATGGGGAGTGAACAGTGTGTCTGTAGTGGGGAATGGGGAAATGAACAGTGTGTCTGTAGTGGGAAATGGGGAGTGAACAGTGTGTCTGTAGTGGGAAATGGGGATTGAACGGTGTGCCTTTAGTGGGAAATGGGGAGTGAACAGTGTGCCTGTAGTGGGAAATGGGGAGTGAACAGTGTGCCTGTAGTGGGAAATGGGGAGTGATCAGTGTGTCTGTAGTGGGAAATATGGAGTGAACAGTCAGTCGGTAGTGGGAAATGGGAAGTGAACAGTGTGCCTGTAGTGGGAAATGGCGAGTGAACAGTCAGTCGGTAGTGGGAAATGGGGAGTGAACAGTGTGCCTGTAGTGGGAAATGGGGAGTGAACAGTCAGTCGGTAGTGGGAAATGGGGAGTGAACAGTGTGTCTGTCGTGGGAAATGGGGAGTGAACAGTTTGTAGTAGGAAATGGGGAGTGAACTGTGTGTCTGTAGTGGGAAATGGGGAGTGAACAGTTTGTAGTGGGAAATGGGGAGTGAACAGTGTGTCTGTCGTGGGAAATGGGGAGTGAACAGTGTGTCTGTAGTGGGAAATAGGGAGTGAACGGTGTGTCTGTTGTGGGAAATCGGGAGTGAACAGTTTGCCTGTGGTGGGAAATGGGGAGTGAGCAGCGTGTCTGTAGTGGGAAATGGGGAGTGAACAGTTTGTAGTGGGAAATGGGGAGTGAACAGTGTGTCTGTCGTGGGAAATGGGGAGTGAACAGTGTGTCTGTAGTGGGAAATAGGGAGTGAACGGTGTGTCTGTAGTGGGAAATGGGGACTGAACAGTGTGCCTGTAGTGGGAAATGGGGAATAAACAGTGTGCCTGTAGTGGGAAATGGGGAGTGAACAGTGTGCCTGTAGTGAGAAATGGGGAATAAACAGTGTGCCTGTAGTGGGAAATGGAGAGTGAACAGTGTTTCTGTAGTAGGAAATGGGAAGTGAACAGTGTGCCTGTAGTGGGAAATGGGGAGTGAACAGTGTGTCTGTAGTGGGAAATAAGGAGTGAAAGGTGTGCCTGTAGTGGAACATGGGGAGTAAACAGTGTGCCTGTAGTGGGAAATGGGGAATAAACAGTGTGCCTGTAGTGGGAAATGGGGAGTGAACAGTGTTTCTGTCGTAGGAAATGGGAAGTGAACAGTGTGCCTGTAGTGGGAAATGGGGAATAAACAGCGTGTCTGTAGTGGGAAATGGGGAGTGAACAGTGTTTCTGTAGTAGGAAATGGGAAGTGAACAGTGTGCCTGTAGTGGGAAATGGGGAGTGAACAGTGTGCCTGTAGTGGGAAATGGAGAATAAACAGTGTGCCTGTAGTGGGAAATATGGAGTGAACAGTCAGTCGGTAGTGGGAAATGGGAAGAGAACAGTGTGCCTGTAGTGGGAAATGGCGAGTGAACAGTGTGTTTGTAGTGGGAAATGGGGAGTGAACAGTGTGTCTGTAGTGGGAAATGGGGAGTGAACAGTGTGTTTGTAGTGGGAAATGGGGAGTGAACAGTGTGTCTGTAGTGGGAAATGCGGAGTGAACAGTGTGTTTGTAGTGGGAAATGGGGAGTGAACAGTGTGTCTGTAGTGGGAAATGGGGAGTGAACAGTTTGTAGTGGGAAATGGGGAGTGAACAGTGTTTCTGTAGTAGGAAATGGGAAGTGAACAGTGTGCCTGTAGTGGGAAATGGGTGTGAACAGTGTGTCTGTAGTGGGAAATAAGGAGTGAACATTGTGCCTGTAGTGGGACACGGGGAGTGAACAGTGTGCCTGTAGTGGGAAATGGGGAATAAACAGTGTGCCTGTAGTGGGAAATGGAGAGTGAACAGTGTTTCTGTAGTAGGAAATGGGAAGTGAACAGTGTGCCTGTAGTGGGAAATGGGTGTGAACAGTGTGTCTGTAGTGGGAAATAAGGAGTGAACATTGTGCCTGTAGTGGGACATGGGGAGTGAACAGTGTGTCTGTAGTGGGGAATGGGGAAATGAACAGTGTGTCTGTAGTGGGAAATGGGGAGTGAACAGTGTGTCTGTAGTGGGAAATGGGGATTGAACGGTGTGCCTTTAGTGGGAAATGGGGAGTGAACAGTGTGCCTGTAGTGGGAAATGGGGAGTGAACAGTGTGCCTGTAGTGGGAAATGGGGAGTGATCAGTGTGTCTGTAGTGGGAAATATGGAGTGAACAGTCAGTCGGTAGTGGGAAATGGGAAGTGAACAGTGTGCCTGTAGTGGGAAATGGCGAGTGAACAGTCAGTCGGTAGTGGGAAATGGGGAGTGAACAGTGTGCCTGTAGTGGGAAATGGGGAGTGAACAGTCAGTCGGTAGTGGGAAATGGGGAGTGAACAGTGTGTCTGTCGTGGGAAATGGGGAGTGAACAGTTTGTAGTAGGAAATGGGGAGTGAACTGTGTGTCTGTAGTGGGAAATGGGGAGTGAACAGTTTGTAGTGGGAAATGGGGAGTGAACAGTGTGTCTGTCGTGGGAAATGGGGAGTGAACAGTGTGTCTGTAGTGGGAAATAGGGAGTGAACGGTGTGTCTGTTGTGGGAAATCGGGAGTGAACAGTTTGCCTGTGGTGGGAAATGGGGAGTGAGCAGCGTGTCTGTAGTGGGAAATGGGGAGTGAACAGTTTGTAGTGGGAAATGGGGAGTGAACAGTGTGTCTGTCGTGGGAAATGGGGAGTGAACAGTGTGTCTGTAGTGGGAAATAGGGAGTGAACGGTGTGTCTGTAGTGGGAAATGGGGACTGAACAGTGTGCCTGTAGTGGGAAATGGGGAATAAACAGTGTGCCTGTAGTGGGAAATGGGGAGTGAACAGTGTGCCTGTAGTGAGAAATGGGGAATAAACAGTGTGCCTGTAGTGGGAAATGGAGAGTGAACAGTGTTTCTGTAGTAGGAAATGGGAAGTGAACAGTGTGCCTGTAGTGGGAAATGGGGAGTGAACAGTGTGTCTGTAGTGGGAAATAAGGAGTGAAAGGTGTGCCTGTAGTGGAACATGGGGAGTAAACAGTGTGCCTGTAGTGGGAAATGGGGAATAAACAGTGTGCCTGTAGTGGGAAATGGGGAGTGAACAGTGTTTCTGTCGTAGGAAATGGGAAGTGAACAGTGTGCCTGTAGTGGGAAATGGGGAATAAACAGCGTGTCTGTAGTGGGAAATGGGGAGTGAACAGTGTTTCTGTAGTAGGAAATGGGAAGTGAACAGTGTGCCTGTAGTGGGAAATGGGGAGTGAACAGTGTGCCTGTAGTGGGAAATGGAGAATAAACAGTGTGCCTGTAGTGGGAAATATGGAGTGAACAGTCAGTCGGTAGTGGGAAATGGGAAGAGAACAGTGTGCCTGTAGTGGGAAATGGCGAGTGAACAGTGTGTTTGTAGTGGGAAATGGGGAGTGAACAGTGTGTCTGTAGTGGGAAATGGGGAGTGAACAGTGTGTTTGTAGTGGGAAATGGGGAGTGAACAGTGTGTCTGTAGTGGGAAATGGGGAGTGAACAGTTTGTAGTGGGAAATGGGGAGTGAACGGTGTGTCTGTTGTGGGAAATGGGGAGTGAACAGTGTGTCTGTAGTGGAAAATCGGGACTGAACAGTGTGTCTGTAGTGGGAAATGGGGACTGAACAGTGTGCCTGTAGTGGGAAATGGGGAATAAACAGTGTGCCTGTAGTGGGAAATGGGGAGTGAACAGTGTGCCTGTAGTGGGAAATGGGGAATAAACAGTGTGCCTGTAGTGGGAAATGGGAAGTGAACAGTGTGCCTGTAGTGGGAAATGGGGAGTGAACAGTGTGTCTGTAGTGGGAAATGGAGAATAAACAGTGTGCCTGTAGTGGGAAATATGGAGTGAACAGTCAGTTGGTAGTGGGAAATGGGGAGTGAACAGTGTGTTTGTAGTGGGAAATGGGGAGTGAACAGTTTGTAGTGGGAAATGGGGAGTGAACAGTGTGTCTGTAGTGGGAAATAAGGAGTGAAAGGTGTGCCTGTAGTGGAACACGGGGAGTAAACAGTGTGCCTGTAGTGGGACATGGGGAGTGAACAGTGTGTCTGTAGTGGGGAATGGGGAATGAACAGTGTGTCTGTAGTGGGAAATGGGGTGTGAACAGTGTGTCTGTAGTGGAAAATCGGGACTGAACAGTGTGTCTGTAGTGGGAAATGGGGACTGAACAGTGTGCCTGTAGTGGGAAATGGGGAGTGAACGGTGTGTCTGTTGTGGGAAATGGGGAGTGAACAGTGTGCCTGTAGTGGGAAATGGGGAATAAACAGTGTGCCTGTAGTGGGAAATGGGGAGTGAACAGTGTTTCTGTCGTAGGAAATGGGAAGTGAACAGTGTGCCTGTAGTGGGAAATGGGGAGTGAACAGTGTGTCTGTAGTGGGAAATGGAGAATAAACAGTGTGCCTGTAGTGGGAAATATGGAGTGAACAGTCAGTCGGTAGTGGGAAATGGGAAGTGAACAGTGTGCCTGTAGTGGGAAATGGCGAGTGAACAGTGTGTTTGTAGTGGGAAATGGGGAGTGAACAGTGTGTCTGTAGTGGGAAATGGGGAGTGAACAGTGTGTTTGTAGTGGGAAATGGGGAGTGAACAGTGTGTCTGTAGTGGGAAATGGGGAGTGAACAGTTTGTAGTGGGAAATGGGGAGTGAACGGTGTGTCTGTTGTGGGAAATGGGGAGTGAACAGTGTGTCTGTAGTGGAAAATCGGGACTGAACAGTGTGTCTGTAGTGGGAAATGGGGACTGAACAGTGTGCCTGTAGTGGGAAATGGGGAATAAACAGTGTGCCTGTAGTGGGAAATGGGGAGTGAACAGTGTGCCTGTAGTGGGAAATGGAGAATAAACAGTGTGCCTGTAGTGGGAAATATGGAGTGAACAGTCAGTTGGTAGTGGGAAATGGGGAGTGAACAGTGTGTTTGTAGTGGGAAATGGGGAGTGAACAGTTTGTAGTGGGAAATGGGGAGTGAACGTTGTGTCTGTTGTGGGAAATCGTGAGTGAACAGTTTGCCTGTAGTGGGAAATGGGGAGTGATCAGCGTGTCTGTAGTGGGAAATGGGGAGTGAACAGTGTGTCTGTAGTGGGAAATGGGGAGTGAACAGTTTGTAGTGGGAAATGGGGAGTGAACGTTGTGTCTGTTGTGGGAAATCGTGAGTGAACAGTTTGCCTGTAGTGGGAAATGGGGAGTGAGCGGCGTGTCTGTAGTGGGAAATGAGGAGTGAACAGTGTGTCTGTAGTGGGATATCGGGACTGAACAGTGTGCCTGTAGTGGGAAATGGGGAATAAACAGTGTGCCTGTAGTGGGAAATGGGGAGTGAACAGTGTGTCTGCAGTGGGAAATGGGGAGTGAACAGTGTGCCTGTAGTGGGAAATGGGGAATAAACAGTGTGCCTGTAGTGGGAAATAGGGAGTGAATGGTGTGCCTGTAGTGGGAAATGGGGAATAAACAGTGTGCCTGTAGTGGGAAATGGGGAGTGAACAGTGTTTCTGTAGTAGGAAATGGGAAGTGAACAGTGTGCCTGTAGTGGGAAATGGGGAGTGAACAGTGTTTCTGTAGTAGGAAATGGGAAGTGAACAGTGTGCCTGTAGTGGGAAATGGGGAGTGAACAGTGTTTCTGTAGTAGGAAATGGGGAGTGAACTGTGTGTCTGTAGTGGGAAATGGGGAGTGAACAGTGTGCCTGTAGTGGGGAATGGGGACTGAACAGTGTGCCTGTAGTGGGAAATGGGGAGTGAACAGTGTGTCTGTAGTGGGAAATGGGAAGTGAACAGTGTGCCTGTAGTGGGAAATGGGAAGTGAACAGTGTGCCTGTAGTGGGAAATGGGGAGTGAACAGTGTGTCTGTAGTGGGAAATAAGGAGTGAACATTGTGCCTGTAGTGGGACACGGGGAGTGAACAGTGTGCCTGTAGTGGGACATGGGGAGGGAACAGTGTGTCTGTAGTGGGGAATGGGGAAATGAACAGTGTGCCTGTAGTGGGAAATGGGGAGTGAACAGTGTGCCTGTAGTGGGAAATGGGGAATAAACAGTGTGCCTGTAGTGGGAAATATGGAGTGAACAGTCAGTCGGTAGTGGGAAATGGGAAGTGAACAGTGTGCCTGTAGTGGGAAATGGCGAGTGAACAGTCAGTCGGTAGTGGGAAATGGGGAGTGAACAGTGTGTCTGTAGTGGGAAATGGGGAGTGAACAGTTTGTAGTAGGAAATGGGGAGTGAACTGTGTGTCTGTAGTGGGAAATGGGGAGTGAACAGTTTGTAGTGGGAAATGGGGAGTGAACAGTGTGTCTGTCGTGGGAAATGGGGAGTGAACAGTGTGTCTGTCGTGGGAAATGGGGAATAAACAGTGTGCCTGTAGTGGGAAATGGGGAGTGAACAGTGTGCCTGTAGTGGGAAATGGGGAGTGAACAGTGTGTCTGTAGTGGGAAATAAGGAGTGAACAGTGTGCCTGTAGTGGAACACGGGGAGTGAACAGTGTGCCTGTAGTGGGACATGGGGAGTGAACAGTGTGTCTGTAGTGGGGAATGGGGAATGAACAGTGTGTCTGTAGTGGGAAATGGGGAATAAACAGCGTGTCTGTAGTGGGAAATGGGGAATAAACAGCGTGTCTGTAGTGGGAAATGGGGAGTGAACAGTGTGCCTGTAGTGGGAAATGGGGAATAAACAGCGTGTCTGTAGTGGGAAATGGGGAGTGAACAGTGTTTCTGTAGTAGGAAATGGGAAGTGAACAGTGTGCCTGTAGTGGGAAATGGGGAGTGAACAGTGTGTCTGTAGTGGGAAATGGAGAATAAACAGTGTGCCTGTAGTGGGAAATATGGAGTGAACAGTCAGTCGGTAGTGGGAAATGGGGAGTGAACAGTGTGCCTGTAGTGGGAAATGGCGAGTGAACAGTCAGTTGGTAGTGGGAAATGCGGAGTGAACAGTGTGTTTGTAGTGGGAAATGGGGAGTGAACAGTGTGTCTGTAGTGGGAAATGGGGAGTGAACAGTTTGTAGTGGGAAATGGGGAGTGAACAGTGTTTCTGTAGTAGGAAATGGGAAGTGAACAGTGTGCCTGTAGTGGGAAATGGGTGTGAACAGTGTGTCTGTAGTGGGAAATAAGGAGTGAACATTGTGCCTGTAGTGGGACACGGGGAGTGAACAGTGTGCCTGTAGTGGGAAATGGGGAATAAACAGTGTGCCTGTAGTGGGAAATGGAGAGTGAACAGTGTTTCTGTAGTAGGAAATGGGAAGTGAACAGTGTGCCTGTAGTGGGAAATGGGTGTGAACAGTGTGTCTGTAGTGGGAAATAAGGAGTGAACATTGTGCCTGTAGTGGGACATGGGGAGTGAACAGTGTGTCTGTAGTGGGGAATGGGGAAATGAACAGTGTGTCTGTAGTGGGAAATGGGGAGTGAACAGTGTGTCTGTAGTGGGAAATGGGGATTGAACGGTGTGCCTTTAGTGGGAAATGGGGAGTGAACAGTGTGCCTGTAGTGGGAAATGGGGAGTGAACAGTGTGCCTGTAGTGGGAAATGCGGAGTGAACAGTGTGTCTGTAGTGGGAAATATGGAGTGAACAGTCAGTCGGTAGTGGGAAATGGGAAGTGAACAGTGTGCCTGTAGTGGGAAATGGCGAGTGAACAGTCAGTCGGTAGTGGGAAATGGGGAGTGAACAGTGTGCCTGTAGTGGGAAATGGGGAGTGAACAGTCAGTCGGTAGTGGGAAATGGGGAGTGAACAGTGTGTCTGTAGTGGGAAATGGGGAGTGAACAGTTTGTAGTAGGAAATGGGGAGTGAACTGTGTGTCTGTAGTGGGAAATGGGGAGTGAACAGTTTGTAGTGGGAAATGGGGAGTGAACAGTGTGTCTGTCGTGGGAAATGGGGAGTGAACAGTGTGTCTGTAGTGGGAAATAGGGAGTGAACGGTGTGTCTGTTGTGGGAAATCGGGAGTGAACAGTTTGCCTGTGGTGGGAAATGGGGAGTGAGCAGCGTGTCTGTAGTGGGAAATGGGGAGTGAACAGTTTGTAGTGGGAAATGGGGAGTGAACAGTGTGTCTGTCGTGGGAAATGGGGAGTGAACAGTGTGTCTGTAGTGGGAAATAGGGAGTGAACGGTGTGTCTGTTGTGGGAAATCGGGAGTGAACAGTTTGCCTGTGGTGGGAAATGGGGAGTGAGCAGCGTGTCTGTAGTGGGAAATGGGGAGTGAACAGTGTGTCTGTAGTGGAAAATCGGGACTGAACAGTGTGTCTGTAGTGGGAAATGGGGACTGAACAGTGTGCCTGTAGTGGGAAATGGGGAATAAACAGTGTGCCTGTAGTGGGAAATGGGGAGTGAACAGTGTGCCTGTAGTGAGAAATGGGGAATAAACAGTGTGCCTGTAGTGGGAAATGGAGAGTGAACAGTGTTTCTGTAGTAGGAAATGGGAAGTGAACAGTGTGCCTGTAGTGGGAAATGGGGAGTGAACAGTGTGTCTGTAGTGGGAAATAAGGAGTGAAAGGTGTGCCTGTAGTGGAACATGGGGAGTAAACAGTGTGCCTGTAGTGGGAAATGGGGAATAAACAGTGTGCCTGTAGTGGGAAATGGGGAGTGAACAGTGTTTCTGTCGTAGGAAATGGGAAGTGAACAGTGTGCCTGTAGTGGGAAATGGGGAATAAACAGCGTGTCTGTAGTGGGAAATGGGGAGTGAACAGTGTTTCTGTAGTAGGAAATGGGAAGTGAACAGTGTGCCTGTAGTGGGAAATGGGGAGTGAACAGTGTGCCTGTAGTGGGAAATGGAGAATAAACAGTGTGCCTGTAGTGGGAAATATGGAGTGAACAGTCAGTCGGTAGTGGGAAATGGGAAGAGAACAGTGTGCCTGTAGTGGGAAATGGCGAGTGAACAGTGTGTTTGTAGTGGGAAATGGGGAGTGAACAGTGTGTCTGTAGTGGGAAATGGGGAGTGAACAGTGTGTTTGTAGTGGGAAATGGGGAGTGAACAGTGTGTCTGTAGTGGGAAATGGGGAGTGAACAGTTTGTAGTGGGAAATGGGGAGTGAACGGTGTGTCTGTTGTGGGAAATGGGGAGTGAACAGTGTGTCTGTAGTGGAAAATCGGGACTGAACAGTGTGTCTGTAGTGGGAAATGGGGACTGAACAGTGTGCCTGTAGTGGGAAATGGGGAATAAACAGTGTGCCTGTAGTGGGAAATGGGGAGTGAACAGTGTGCCTGTAGTGGGAAATGGGGAATAAACAGTGTGCCTGTAGTGGGAAATGGGAAGTGAACAGTGTGCCTGTAGTGGGAAATGGGGAGTGAACAGTGTGTCTGTAGTGGGAAATGGAGAATAAACAGTGTGCCTGTAGTGGGAAATATGGAGTGAACAGTCAGTTGGTAGTGGGAAATGGGGAGTGAACAGTGTGTTTGTAGTGGGAAATGGGGAGTGAACAGTTTGTAGTGGGAAATGGGGAGTGAACGTTGTGTCTGTTGTGGGAAATCGTGAGTGAACAGTTTGCCTGTAGTGGGAAATGGGGAGTGAGCAGCGTGTCTGTAGTGGGAAATGGGGAGTGAACAGTGTGTCTGTAGTGGAAAATCGGGACTGAACAGTGTGTCTGTAGTGGGAAATGGGGACTGAACAGTGTGCCTGTAGTGGGAAATGGAGAATAAACAGTGTGCCTGTAGTGGGAAATGGGGAGTGAACAGTGTGCCTGTAGTGGGAAATGGGGAATAAACAGTGTGCCTGTAGTGGGAAATGGAGAGTGAACAGTGTTTCTGTAGTAGGAAATGGGAAGTGAACAGTGTGCCTGTAGTGGGAAATGGGGAGTGAACAGTGTGTCTGTAGTGGGAAATAAGGAGTGAAAGGTGTGCCTGTAGTGGAACACGGGGAGTAAACAGTGTGCCTGTAGTGGGACATGGGGAGTGAACAGTGTGTCTGTAGTGGGGAATGGGGAATGAACAGTGTGTCTGTAGTGGGAAATGGGGTGTGAACAGTGTGTCTGTAGTGGAAAATCGGGACTGAACAGTGTGTCTGTAGTGGGAAATGGGGACTGAACAGTGTGCCTGTAGTGGGAAATGGGGAGTGAACGGTGTGTCTGTTGTGGGAAATGGGGAGTGAACAGTGTGCCTGTAGTGGGAAATGGGGAATAAACAGTGTGCCTGTAGTGGGAAATGGGGAGTGAACAGTGTTTCTGTCGTAGGAAATGGGAAGTGAACAGTGTGCCTGTAGTGGGAAATGGGGAGTGAACAGTGTGTCTGTAGTGGGAAATGGAGAATAAACAGTGTGCCTGTAGTGGGAAATATGGAGTGAACAGTCAGTCGGTAGTGGGAAATGGGAAGTGAACAGTGTGCCTGTAGTGGGAAATGGCGAGTGAACAGTGTGTTTGTAGTGGGAAATGGGGAGTGAACAGTGTGTCTGTAGTGGGAAATGGGGAGTGAACAGTGTGTTTGTAGTGGGAAATGGGGAGTGAACAGTGTGTCTGTAGTGGGAAATGGGGAGTGAACAGTTTGTAGTGGGAAATGGGGAGTGAACGGTGTGTCTGTTGTGGGAAATGGGGAGTGAACAGTGTGTCTGTAGTGGAAAATCGGGACTGAACAGTGTGTCTGTAGTGGGAAATGGGGACTGAACAGTGTGCCTGTAGTGGGAAATGGGGAATAAACAGTGTGCCTGTAGTGGGAAATGGGGAGTGAACAGTGTGCCTGTAGTGGGAAATGGAGAATAAACAGTGTGCCTGTAGTGGGAAATATGGAGTGAACAGTCAGTTGGTAGTGGGAAATGGGGAGTGAACAGTGTGTTTGTAGTGGGAAATGGGGAGTGAACGTTGTGTCTGTTGTGGGAAATCGTGAGTGAACAGTTTGCCTGTAGTGGGAAATGGGGAGTGAGCAGCGTGTCTGTAGTGGGAAATGGGGAGTGAACAGTGTGTCTGTAGTGGGAAATGGGGAGTGAACAGTTTGTAGTGGGAAATGGGGAGTGAACGTTGTGTCTGTTGTGGGAAATCGTGAGTGAACAGTTTGCCTGTAGTGGGAAATGGGGAGTGAGCGGCGTGTCTGTAGTGGGAAATGAGGAGTGAACAGTGTGTCTGTAGTGGGATATCGGGACTGAACAGTGTGCCTGTAGTGGGAAATGGGGAATAAACAGTGTGCCTGTAGTGGGAAATGGGGAGTGAACAGTGTGTCTGCAGTGGGAAATGGGGAGTGAACAGTGTGCCTGTAGTGGGAAATGGGGAATAAACAGTGTGCCTGTAGTGGGAAATAGGGAGTGAATGGTGTGCCTGTAGTGGGAAATGGGGAATAAACAGTGTGCCTGTAGTGGGAAATGGGGAGTGAACAGTGTTTCTGTAGTAGGAAATGGGAAGTGAACAGTGTGCCTGTAGTGGGAAATGGGGAGTGAACAGTGTTTCTGTAGTAGGAAATGGGAAGTGAACAGTGTGCCTGTAGTGGGAAATGGGGAGTGAACAGTGTTTCTGTAGTAGGAAATGGGGAGTGAACTGTGTGTCTGTAGTGGGAAATGGGGAGTGAACAGTGTGCCTGTAGTGGGGAATGGGGACTGAACAGTGTGCCTGTAGTGGGAAATGGGGAGTGAACAGTGTGTCTGTAGTGGGAAATGGGAAGTGAACAGTGTGCCTGTAGTGGGAAATGGGAAGTGAACAGTGTGCCTGTAGTGGGAAATGGGGAGTGAACAGTGTGTCTGTAGTGGGAAATAAGGAGTGAACATTGTGCCTGTAGTGGGACACGGGGAGTGAACAGTGTGCCTGTAGTGGGACATGGGGAGGGAACAGTGTGTCTGTAGTAGGGAATGGGGAAATGAACAGTGTGCCTGTAGTGGGAAATGGGGAGTGAACAGTGTGCCTGTAGTGGGAAATGGGGAATAAACAGTGTGCCTGTAGTGGGAAATATGGAGTGAACAGTCAGTCGGTAGTGGGAAATGGGAAGTGAACAGTGTGCCTGTAGTGGGAAATGGCGAGTGAACAGTCAGTCGGTAGTGGGAAATGGGGAGTGAACAGTGTGTCTGTAGTGGGAAATGGGGAGTGAACAGTTTGTAGTAGGAAATGGGGAGTGAACTGTGTGTCTGTAGTGGGAAATGGGGAGTGAACAGTTTGTAGTGGGAAATGGGGAGTGAACAGTGTGTCTGTCGTGGGAAATGGGGAGTGAACAGTGTGTCTGTCGTGGGAAATGGGGAATAAACAGTGTGCCTGTAGTGGGAAATGGGGAGTGAACAGTGTGCCTGTAGTGGGAAATGGGGAGTGAACAGTGTGTCTGTAGTGGGAAATAAGGAGTGAACAGTGTGCCTGTAGTGGAACACGGGGAGTGAACAGTGTGCCTGTAGTGGGACATGGGGAGTGAACAGTGTGTCTGTAGTGGGGAATGGGGAATGAACAGTGTGTCTGTAGTGGGAAATGGGGAATAAACAGCGTGTCTGTAGTGGGAAATGGGGAATAAACAGCGTGTCTGTAGTGGGAAATGGGGAGTGAACAGTGTGCCTGTAGTGGGAAATGGGGAATAAACAGCGTGTCTGTAGTGGGAAATGGGGAGTGAACAGTGTTTCTGTAGTAGGAAATCGGAAGTGAACAGTGTGCCTGTAGTGGGAAATGGGGAGTGAACAGTGTGTCTGTAGTGGGAAATGGAGAATAAACAGTGTGCCTGTAGTGGGAAATATGGAGTGAACAGTCAGTCGGTAGTGGGAAATGGGGAGTGAACAGTGTGCCTGTAGTGGGAAATGGCGAGTGAACAGTCAGTTGGTAGTGGGAAATGGGGAGTGAACAGTGTGTTTGTAGTGGGAAATGGGGAGTGAACAGTGTGTCTGTAGTGGGAAATGGGGAGTGAACAGTTTGTAGTGGGAAATGGGGAGTGAACAGTGTTTCTGTAGTAGGAAATGGGAAGTGAACAGTGTGCCTGTAGTGGGAAATGGGTGTGAACAGTGTGTCTGTAGTGGGAAATAAGGAGTGAACATTGTGCCTGTAGTGGGACACGGGGAGTGAACAGTGTGCCTGTAGTGGGAAATGGGGAATAAACAGTGTGCCTGTAGTGGGAAATGGAGAGTGAACAGTGTTTCTGTAGTAGGAAATGGGAAGTGAACAGTGTGCCTGTAGTGGGAAATGGGTGTGAACAGTGTGTCTGTAGTGGGAAATAAGGAGTGAACATTGTGCCTGTAGTGGGACATGGGGAGTGAACAGTGTGTCTGTAGTGGGGAATGGGGAAATGAACAGTGTGTCTGTAGTGGGAAATGGGGAGTGAACAGTGTGTCTGTAGTGGGAAATGGGGATTGAACGGTGTGCCTTTAGTGGGAAATGGGGAGTGAACAGTGTGCCTGTAGTGGGAAATGGGGAGTGAACAGTGTGCCTGTAGTGGGAAATGGGGAGTGAACAGTGTGTCTGTAGTGGGAAATATGGAGTGAACAGTCAGTCGGTAGTGGGAAATGGGAAGTGAACAGTGTGCCTGTAGTGGGAAATGGCGAGTGAACAGTCAGTCGGTAGTGGGAAATGGGGAGTGAACAGTGTGCCTGTAGTGGGAAATGGGGAGTGAACAGTCAGTCGGTAGTGGGAAATGGGGAGTGAACAGTGTGTCTGTAGTGGGAAATGGGGAGTGAACAGTTTGTAGTAGGAAATGGGGAGTGAACTGTGTGTCTGTAGTGGGAAATGGGGAGTGAACAGTTTGTAGTGGGAAATGGGGAGTGAACAGTGTGTCTGTCGTGGGAAATGGGGAGTGAACAGTGTTTCTGTAGTGGGAAATAGGGAGTGAACGGTGTGTCTGTTGTGGGAAATCGGGAGTGAACAGTTTGCCTGTGGTGGGAAATGGGGAGTGAGCAGCGTGTCTGTAGTGGGAAATGGGGAGTGAACAGTTTGTAGTGGGAAATGGGGAGTGAACAGTGTGTCTGTCGTGGGAAATGGGGAGTGAACAGTGTGTCTGTAGTGGGAAATAGGGAGTGAACGGTGTGTCTGTTGTGGGAAATCGGGAGTGAACAGTTTGCCTGTGGTGGGAAATGGGGAGTGAGCAGCGTGTCTGTAGTGGGAAAAGGGGAGTGAACAGTGTGTCTGTAGTGGAAAATCGGGACTGAACAGTGTGTCTGTAGTGGGAAATGGGGACTGAACAGTGTGCCTGTAGTGGGAAATGGGGAATAAACAGTGTGCCTGTAGTGGGAAATGGGGAGTGAACAGTGTGCCTGTAGTGAGAAATGGGGAATAAACAGTGTGCCTGTAGTGGGAAATGGAGAGTGAACAGTGTTTCTGTAGTAGGAAATGGGAAGTGAACAGTGTGCCTGTAGTGGGAAATGGGGAGTGAACAGTGTGTCTGTAGTGGGAAATAAGGAGTGAAAGGTGTGCCTGTAGTGGAACATGGGGAGTAAACAGTGTGCCTGTAGTGGGAAATGGGGAATAAACAGTGTGCCTGTAGTGGGAAATGGGGAGTGAACAGTGTTTCTGTCGTAGGAAATGGGAAGTGAACAGTGTGCCTGTAGTGGGAAATGGGGAGTGAACAGTGTGCCTGTAGTGGGAAATGGAGAATAAACAGTGTGCCTGTAGTGGGAAATATGGAGTGAACAGTCAGTCGGTAGTGGGAAATGGGAAGAGAACAGTGTGCCTGTAGTGGGAAATGGCGAGTGAACAGTGTGTTTGTAGTGGGAAATGGGGAGTGAACAGTGTGTCTGTAGTGGGAAATGGGGAGTGAATAGTGTGTTTGTAGTGGGAAATGGGGAGTGAACAGTGTGTCTGTAGTGGGAAATGGGGAGTGAACAGTTTGTAGTGGGAAATGGGGAGTGAACGGTGTGTCTGTTGTGGGAAATGGGGAGTGAACAGTGTGTCTGTAGTGGAAAATCGGGACTGAACAGTGTGTCTGTAGTGGGAAATGGGGACTGAACAGTGTGCCTGTAGTGGGAAATGGGGAATAAACAGTGTGCCTGTAGTGGGAAATGGGGAGTGAACAGTGTGCCTGTAGTGGGAAATGGGGAATAAACAGTGTGCCTGTAGTGGGAAATGGGAAGTGAACAGTGTGCCTGTAGTGGGAAATGGGGAGTGAACAGTGTGTCTGTAGTGGGAAATGGAGAATAAACAGTGTGCCTGTAGTGGGAAATATGGAGTGAACAGTCAGTTGGTAGTGGGAAATGGGGAGTGAACAGTGTGTCTGTTGTGGGAAATGGGGAGTGAACAGTGTGTCTGTAGTGGAAAATCGGGACTGAACAGTGTGTCTGTAGTGGGAAATGGGGACTGAACAGTGTGCCTGTAGTGGGAAATGGGGAATAAACAGTGTGCCTGTAGTGGGAAATGGGGAGTGAACAGTGTGCCTGTAGTGGGAAATGGGGAATAAACAGTGTGCCTGTAGTGGGAAATGGGAAGTGAACAGTGTGCCTGTAGTGGGAAATGGGGAGTGAACAGTGTGTCTGTAGTGGGAAATGGAGAATAAACAGTGTGCCTGTAGTGGGAAATATGGAGTGAACAGTCAGTTGGTAGTGGGAAATGGGGAGTGAACAGTGTGTTTGTAGTGGGAAATGGGGAGTGAACAGTTTGTAGTGGGAAATGGGGAGTGAACGTTGTGTCTGTTGTGGGAAATCGTGAGTGAACAGTTTGCCTGTAGTGGGAAATGGGGAGTGAGCAGCGTGTCTGTAGTGGGAAATGGGGAGTGAACAGTGTGTCTGTAGTGGAAAATCAGGACTGAACAGTGTGTCTGTAGTGGGAAATGGGGACTGAACAGTGTGCCTGTAGTGGGAAATGGGGAATAAACAGTGTGCCTGTAGTGGGAAATGGGGAGTGAACAGTGTGCCTGTAGTGGGAAATGGGGAATAAACAGTGTGCCTGTAGTGGGAAATGGAGAGTGAACAGTGTTTCTGTAGTAGGAAATGGGAAGTGAACAGTGTGCCTGTAGTGGGAAATGGGGAGTGAACAGTGTGTCTGTAGTGGGAAATAAGGAGTGAAAGGTGTGCCTGTAGTGGAACACGGGGAGTAAACAGTGTGCCTGTAGTGGGACATGGGGAGTGAACAGTGTGTCTGTAGTGGGGAATGGGGAATGAACAGTGTGTCTGTAGTGGGAAATGGGGTGTGAACAGTGTGTCTGTAGTGGAAAATCGGGACTGAACAGTGTGTCTGTAGTGGGAAATGGGGACTGAACAGTGTGCCTGTAGTGGGAAATGGGGAGTGAACGGTGTGTCTGTTGTGGGAAATGGGGAGTGAACAGTGTGCCTGTAGTGGGAAATGGGGAATAAACAGTGTGCCTGTAGTGGGAAATGGGGAGTGAACAGTGTTTCTGTCGTATGAAATGGGAAGTGAACAGTGTGCCTGTAGTGGGAAATGGGGAGTGAACAGTGTGTCTGTAGTGGGAAATGGAGAATAAACAGTGTGCCTGTAGTGGGAAATATGGAGTGAACAGTCAGTCGGTAGTGGGAAATGGGAAGTGAACAGTGTGCCTGTAGTGGGAAATGGCGAGTGAACAGTGTGTTTGTAGTGGGAAATGGGGAGTGAACAGTGTGTCTGTAGTGGGAAATGGGGAGTGAACAGTGTGTTTGTAGTGGGAAATGGGGAGTGAACAGTGTGTCTGTAGTGGGAAATGGGGAGTGAACAGTTTGTAGTGGGAAATGGGGAGTGAACGGTGTGTCTGTTGTGGGAAATGGGGAGTGAACAGTGTGTCTGTAGTGGAAAATCGGGACTGAACAGTGTGTCTGTAGTGGGAAATGGGGACTGAACAGTGTGCCTGTAGTGGGAAATGGGGAATAAACAGTGTGCCTGTAGTGGGAAATGGGGAGTGAACAGTGTGCCTGTAGTGGGAAATGGAGAATAAACAGTGTGCCTGTAGTGGGAAATATGGAGTGAACAGTCAGTTGGTAGTGGGAAATGGGGAGTGAACAGTGTGTTTGTAGTGGGAAATGGGGAGTGAACAGTTTGTAGTGGGAAATGGGGAGTGAACGTTGTGTCTGTTGTGGGAAATCGTGAGTGAACAGTTTGCCTGTAGTGGGAAATGGGGAGTGAGCAGCGTGTCTGTAGTGGGAAATGGGGAGTGAACAGTGTGTCTGTAGTGGGAAATGGGGAGTGAACAGTTTGTAGTGGGAAATGGGGAGTGAACGTTGTGTCTGTTGTGGGAAATCGTGAGTGAACAGTTTGCCTGTAGTGGGAAATGGGGAGTGAGCGGCGTGTCTGTAGTGGGAAATGAGGAGTGAACAGTGTGTCTGTAGTGGGATATCGGGACTGAACAGTGTGCCTGTAGTGGGAAATGGAGAATAAACAGTGTGCCTGTAGTGGGAAATGGGGAGTGAACAGTGTGTCTGCAGTGGGAAATGGGGAGTGAACAGTGTGCCTGTAGTGGGAAATTGGGAGTGAGCAGTGTGTCTGTAGTGGGAAATGGGGAGTGAACAGTGTGTCTGTAGTGGGAAATGGGGAATGAACAGTCTGTCCGTAGTGGGAAATGGGGAGTGAACAGTGTGCCTGTAGTGGGAAATTGGGAGTGAACAGTGTGTCTGTAGTGGGAAATGGGGAGTGAACAGTGTGTCTGTAGTGGGAAATGGGGAGTGAACAATGTGTCTGTAGTGGTGATAGTCTTTTTTCCCAGGGTAGGGGAGCACAGATTCAAGCTGAGAGGGAAAAGACACAACGTTTTCACATGGAGTGTGATGTGTATGCAATAAGCTGCCTGAGGAAGTGTTGCCCTTTACTGGTGGGCATCCCTCAGCTGGCTCACCACTGCCGTCTGTCCCTCCAACTGCGCAGTGCGAAGCCGTAGCAGAAGGGTCTGAGCAGAGGTACTGACTGGGTGCTATGCACTGTCGATTTGCAGCCCCACGTGTCACTCAGCTGGAAGGAAGCACGTGTGAGGTCTCGTGGGAAGGAGTCCAGCCGATGAGAGGCGACCCCATTGGTTACATCCTCCAGGTCACGGTCGGAAGGGAGCTGGACTACAAGCAGGTCTGTGATGGGGGAATGAGCGTGTGCGTGGGTGGGGTAGCAGGAACGTGGCAGAGTGGATTCAGTCAGTCCCAATGTGGGGTCTGGGCTCACCTTCCTCTGCAGATATTCTCTACACTGCTGAATTCCTCCAGCTTTTTTAGTTAATTTGGCCCCTTCCAGCCCAATGAGCCCGTGACCGCCAATTTCAGTCATACCACCAATGTAGGTACTAACCCATACATCTTTGGACTGTAGGAGGAAACTGGAGCACCCGGAGGAAACCCACGTGGTCACAGGGAGAAAGTACAAACTCCTTACAGACAATGGTGAAAATCGAACCATGATCTTACAGCCAGCACAGTAAAACGTCATGCTAAAATCTACACACCATGTACCCTTACCAGGCCGTGCTGCATCCAGATTGGGTTCTTTCTAGTCCCAGCAACCCAGGTTCAATTCCTGCTGCTGACTGTAAGGAGTTTTTACGTTCTCCCCGTGGCCACATGGATTTCCTCCGACAGTCCGAAGACATACTGGTTGCTAGGTTAGTTGGTCCCATGATTCGGCAAGGTTTAAATCCAGGGTTGCTGGGCGGCACTGCACAAAGGGGCGGGAAGGAGCTATTCCGCACTCTCTCAATAAATAAGTAATTAATAAGTAAAATTTGTAATAAATGTTATCCCTCAGGAAGGTGAATCCATCTTCACCCCAGATCGACATCAAAACCTCGAAACACACAGTGAAATGTATCGTATCCATCGACAACCGTCAACAGGTTGTGCTGGGGAGGGGGCAGGGCAGCCTGCAAGTGTTGCCACTTTTCTGGTGCCAACACAGGATGCCCACAACTTACTAACCCCAACCCGTACGCCTTTGGAATGTGGGAGGAAACCAGAGCACCTGGAGGAAATCCACACGGTCACGGGGAGAACGTACAAACTCCTTACAGGGCTGCATTGACTGCTACACCTCTGTGTCACCCTGTTTGTGCGTGAGGCTCTGGATTTTTCAGAATGTGCAGAATCTCTCGTATTCAGTCGGAGAGAAGTTTATGGGGACTGACTACGGTCTCGGTACAGTGATGCGTCAACATTATAGGTGTGACACTCCGGGCCTAAGCTAGAGACGGGGACAAGATTGCACGTCCCCACAGACTCACGAACACCACCTGTTCTGCTGTTTTCAGACACTTCAAGGTTCAAAGTAAATTGATTATCCAAGTGTATACTGTGGATAGTTTCGACAGACAGTATCTTTTCTCAGGGTTGAAATGTCTCACACCAAAGAGTGCACATTTAAGGTGAGGGGGTAGTTTCAAAGGGGATGTGAGGGGGAAGTTTTTTACACAGGGAGTGGTGGGTGTCTGGAGTGGTGGTAGAGGCAGATATATTGGGACTTTTAAGAGACTTTAGATAGGTGCATGGATGTGAAGGAACATGGACGTTGTGTAGGCAGAAGAGATCAGTTTAGTTAGCCATTTGATTACTAACTTAATTGATTCAGCACAACTTATGGGCTGTGCTCTGGACTGTGTTCAACCCAAATTTCCTGTCGTGTGTCGCTGGTGGCTGGAGGGTTGGGGGTGCGAGACTGCAGCCGCGGTGAAGAAGAGGGGAGGAAGTCCACTTGGCGTGCTTCATCCGTCACTATGACGACGGCACCCTTTGCCAGCATTAATTCCTCACACATGGTAAACAATAGTTAGGAAGCTGGAGACGTGGTCAGAGCTGTAAACAAGTGTTCTCTGAGCTCCAGAGGGGTAGGACAGAGCTACCTGTTTACACATTCCCAGGGATTGATCGTAACCAGACAGGAAGTGGAGCCAATACAAGCCCAGCAGCTTCATGTTCATTCTTGCTGATGGAATTGGCATTGATTTATTATTGTCACATGTACCGTGGTGCAGTGAAAAGCTCGTCCTGCATACTGTTAAGACCAAAGGACCATCAGACATGGGAGCAGAATTAGGCCGATTGGCCGATTGTGTCTGCTTTGCCATTCCATCATGGCTGATTTATTATCCCACTCAACCTCATTCTCCTGCCTTCTCCCCATAATCTTTGACACTCTGACTAATCAAGAACCTATTAACCTCCTCTTTAAATATACCCAATGACTTGGCCTCCCCGGCCGTCTATGGCAATGAATTCCACAGATTCATCACCCTCTGGCTGAAGGAAATCTTCCTCATCTCTGTTCGAAAGGGTCGTCCCTCTATTCCGAGTCTGTGCCCCTTGGTCTGAACTCCCCCACAATAGGAAACAATGTCTCCACGTCAGCTCTGTTCAGGCTTTTCAATATTTGATAGCCTTCAATGAGAACCCCCTTCCACCCTTCTAAACTGCAGTGAGTGCAGGCCCAGAGCCATCAAATGGTCCTCATATGTTAACCCTTTCATTCCTGGGCTCATTCTCATGAACCTCCTCCTCTGGACCCTCCCCAAAGTCAGTACATCTTCTCTTCGATAAGGGGCCCGAAACTGTTGACAATACTCCTGCTGTGATCTGACGAGTGCCTTACAAAGTCTCAGCATTACGTGGTGCATTGAGGTAGAATAAGGTAAAACGGTAACAGAACGCGCAATAAAGTGACTAAAGGCAAGAATCTGTAGCTGCAGAGAACAGTAAGATCATTTTTAAAAATGTTAGCTTTATTGGTCAGGTGTATCTCAAAACGCGCAGTGAAATGCGTTGCTTGTGTCGACGACCAACGCAGTCCGAGGAGGTGCTGAGGGCAGCCCGCAAGGATCACCACAAGTGGGAGGAAACCAGAGCACCTGGAGGAAGCCTACACGGTCACACGGAGGACATAAAAACTCCTTACAGACAGTGGCGGGAATTGAACCGGAACTGGTAACCGCTGGAGCTGAAAAGTACTGTGCTAACATGGTGCAGTGCCATTAAACAATAAGGTACAAGGTACAGTACTGTGTAAAAGTCTTCGGCACTGTATATATCTTGGGTGCCTAAGAGTTTTGTACAGTACTGTATTTGTCAACGTGGCGTGGAGAGCGAGAATGTAAATTTGGCAGGAGCAAAGGTAGAGTGCTGCTGGATGGGTGTGGGACAGAGGAGTCCGGGGTGGGGCGTGGCAAGAGTGCGGACACTCCCAGCCCTGAAATACCAGGCACGGTCACTTGATTCCAATCAATTGGTTTATTGATCATTGCAGAATGTCTCTGGTGCTTCCTGCTCCCTCCCTTTTTCCCACAATGATTCCCCTCTCCCTACCCCCTTCCCACTCTCAGTACCCAATAGAGACCCGTATCAGAATCAGGTTTATCATCACTCACGTGTCATAAAATGTGTTACTTTTTGCGGCAGCAGTACAGTGCAATACATAAAACCCAGCTGGTGGCATAGTGGCATCAGCGCCGGACTTCGGGACGAAAGGTCCCGAGTTCGAATCCAGCTCCAGCCGGCTCCCCCGCACGCTTTCCATCCGTGCTGGGTGACGAGCTGGTGATCTCTTTGGAATCTCACCTGGCAAAAGGCAATGGCAAACCACTGCTGTAACTGGCCTCGTACACGGTCAGAGAGGCGTGGAGGGAAATCATCCGCGAACTGGACAAACTCCAGATGCGACGTATCTTTCCTTTCCTGCTGTGCAAAAGTCTTTGGCTCTCTATATAAGTGCCTAGGACTTCTGCACCATACTGTATATTACAAGGTCAATCAGTAGACTGCGGTTGAGGCCTGACGGCCAGAGCTCTAAGTCCACAGGGGAAGGTGAAGCCCATTGTCCGCAATTCCAGCAATTCCACTCATCCTTGGAGGCTGGAGAGAGCCTGTCGTGGACTCGTGTGAGGTGGTGGGTGGCAGGGAGAGATGGGGATTGTTTTGCAGCTGTAGTTTTGTCATCTGCTCCATTTTTTGTTGTTCTGCTGAGTTTTGTGTGGATGCTATGGTGGAACTGGGGGGCTTTATGGGGTGTCCAGGGAGGGGTAGCGCCTCTGGTGAAGGGGCTTCTCATATCCATTCTGGGGCAGCTCACTCACCTTTGGTCCCCACCGGACACTCAGCTCTCACCTGTGGCTCCAAGTAGCTGTCTGCATGCGACAGCGGCCACACCCCCAGTACACGGTTTCGACAGGCAGGCTTAACCTGGTGAGAGCAGCTGGCGGGCCTCATACCCCGGTGAGATAGGGACATGCCTGTCCTAGTGTGTGAAGTCAGCACGGGCAGGCTGGGGGGATGAGATCCAACGGCCAGGAAGGTGGTTCTGTAACACTCCGTGGGGAGCGAAGGGTCAGAAGACATCGTGGTCATCCACTGCAGTTGAGAAAGATCCCAGTTGTGACGACTACTCATACCACTAGACCTGAGCATCTGAGGTCGAGAGAGTGGAACTGCCCCAGCACAACAGCGTTTCCCCTGTAAAAACTCTCCTGCACAGGTGTCCTGTCATCGTCAGGTACGACGGACAATGAACAATGTTGCTGCTGGTACCTGTGCAAAGCAGTTTGCTGAGAATATTCAAGGTGGAGGTTGATGATTAACCAGAGTATCAAGGGGAATGGGGTTGAGGGGATAGTAAATCAGCCATGATGAAATGGTGGAGCAGACTCAATGGGATGAATGGCCTCGTTCTGCTCTGCTGTCTTATGGACACTTGTGGGCCACCCAGCACGCCCTCAGGTTGGATTTGTTAACACAAACGGCACATTTCACTGACAAATAAACCTGAATCGGGAGCACCTGATACAAATGCAACATATCAATTCTCGTATCCCATGCCTCGGCCTACTAAGGCAAGTATACCAGGAGCTTTCCTCACGACCCTACCCACCTGTGTCACCCCCTTTCATGGGGCTTCAGGCTTTCACACCAGGATCTTTGGAGTGACACGGTAGTGCAGCGGTTAGTGTAACACACTACTATCGCTCCGCCAATCCGGGATCAGTTCCCACCGCTGTCTCAAAGGAGCTTGTACTGTACATTCTCCCTGTGACCATATTGTTTCCTCTGGGTGCCCCGCTTGCCTCCCACATACCTACAGGTGAGTAGCTTAATTGGTCACATGGGTGAAACTGGGCTCGAAGGACCTGTTACCGTGCTGTAGCTCTGAATAGATTAATTTATTTCTCTGTACACCAACTCTCTATAGTCCGTGTCACTTACTCTGTGCATTCTTCACTAAATCTGTTACCTCACACTTGTCTTCAGTAAATTGCATCTGCTACCACATCTCCCTCCACCCACCCTGTCAGCCACCTATTCACCAAACTTCCCATCAGGGAGGCACTACAGGTCCATCCCCACCAGGTCTACGCATCATTTCTGAAGCTTCTTTCCTGTAGCTACCCAGCTTCTCACAAAACTCACTCAGGTGTGATACCCTGACTGTCCCTGTACAACATCCATTCAGTGGCCTTTCCTGCTCTCCTTGTTCTGTTGATAATTATTGAGTCTGTTCACATGTTCATATTTATTTCAGTTTGAGTATTGACTTTTGCTCATGTGACTGTTCTGATTGCTCATGGCTGTCTGTTTCCACTGTTGTAAAATGTTGGTTGCTGGTGTGTTGGCTGTTATGGTATCGTCCTGTGTTACATGTTTGGTACTGAACTGCTATCAGTTCTGGTGTGTTTCACATAGTGGCAATAAACTGATACTCACTCTCACTCTCAACGTTCCTGCTGCATCTGTAGACAACCTGCTTTGCGGTCTATCACTCCACCAATTATCTGAAAATTTGTCAGCATTGTCAGAAAACTTCTTAATCACACCACCTACATTCTTATCCAAGTCATTGAATGGCCATGGAGTGTATCTTTGTGGTCTTCTGATGTTGTATCCCATCCACTTCAAGGATCGACGTGATGTGCATTCAGAGACGCTCTTCTGCACATCACTGTTGTAACGTGTGGTTATTTGAGTTACTGTCAGCTTCCCATGAGTTTGAACCAGTCTGGCCATTCTCCTCTGACCTCTCTCATTAACAGAGTAGTTTCACGCACAGAACTGCCACTCACTGGATGTTTTTTGTTCTTCACACCATTCTCTATAAACTCTAGAGACTGTTGTGTGTGAAAATCCCAGGAGATCAGCGGTTTCTGAGATACTCAAACCACCCCATCTGGCACCAACAATCATTTCATGGACTTATACACTTAGAACATATTTCAACTCCATTCTGATGTTTGGTCTGAACAACAACTGAACCTCTTGACCATGCCTGCATGCTTTTATGCATTGAGTTGTTCCCACATGATTGGCTGATTGGATATCTGCATTAACGAGCAGGTGTATCTGATAAAGTGGCCACTGACAAATAGCAGAGGACTCAACACAGTAATGTAGAGGTTAGTGCAATTGTTTTTCAGCATCAGTAATCACTGAGCAGGGTTCAGTTCCCACCTCTGTCTGTAAGACATTCTCCCCCTTGACCGCCTGTCTCCTCCGGGTGCCCCAGTTTCCTTACACTGTCCACAGATATACAGTTAGGGTTAGTGAGTTTTGGGAATGCTATGTTAGCCCCCTGAAGTATGGCAACACCTGTGGGATGCCCCAGAACAATTCTCACTTATTTGTTTGGCATTTATGATGTATTTCACTATACTGTATGTTCCAGCACCAGCACAGCATTCCCACAATGCTTTGTAGAACAACATGGAAGACAGCAAGCAGCAAAGCAAGCCCCATTCCTCCCTCCCACCCACCAAACTCCCACTGACAAACACAGACAATCCTCCAACCCCAGGGCAGACCTTTGGGCGTCCAGCCTCCAGTGGACTCCAGCGTGCATTTTAAAGAATATTCCTGCCTGTTTTATTTGCAAAGTGTCTATTGCCATACTTGAGATTTTGGGCCGAGGCTCTTCATCCCAGCAAGGGGTCTTGATCCCAAAAGCCGATTGTCCATTTACTGCTCAACCCACTGATTTCATCTCGCAGTTTGTTCATTGTTCCAGACTCCAGCACCTTCCATCTCCTGTGTCTCCGGCTGGTTGGTACAGAGTCAATTGTTGATCTTAGCCTGAGAACTCATGAAAACCAAGAAAGAGGTTCAAAGCTGATTGGAATCACTTTGTTCTCATTTTCACAATTTCCGTCAGTGATTCAACAGAAGCATTTACAAAGGGCTTTCAGGCTTTTGTGTAGGACATTCATTTCTTTCTGTAGGACCTTCAGGCCTTTGTGTAGGGCCTTCAGACTTTTGTGTAGGACCTTGAGGCCTTTGTGTAAGCCATTCAGTTCTTTCTGTAGGACCTTCAGGCTTTTGTATAGGATATTCAATTCTTTCTGTAGGACCTTCAGGCCTTTGTGCTGACATGTACATCAGTCTTCATGCCTTCTCTTCACAACCTCATTTTCTTGCTGTGAGTGAGAGCATTGATGGTGTAAACAATTATACAGAATATTGAACACAGAACAGTACAGAGGATTACAGGCCCTCTGGCACACGATATTGTGCCAACCATTTCCAAGATCAATCTAACCCTTTCCCCCCACTTAGCTCTCCATTTTTCTTCCATCCATGTTCCTGCCTAAGTACCCATTAAACGTCCTTCGTATATCTGCATCTACTGCCACCAGCGCCAGTTTGTTCTGCACCCCTACCACTCTGGGCAAAAGAAACCAATCACCTTAAAAACATGTGCTCTTGTATTAGCCATGAGACAACTAAAAAAAGTAATGAGAGAAAAAATGAAATATGAAGGTAAGCAAGCAAATAATATAAGAAAGTATACTAAATATTTTTTCCAGAAACGTAAAGAGTAAAAGAGAGGCAAGAGTGGGTATTGGACTGCTGGAAAATAACGCTGGGGGGGGGGGGTGTCAAAGAAATGGGAATGAGTTGAATAAGTATTTTGTGTCTCTCTTCACTGTGGAAGTCACTAACAGTATGCTGGAAATTCAAGAGCATGAGTGTAGTTGCTATTACAAGGAGCAGGTGCTTGGGAAGTTGAATTCTCCTTTCATAATTCTTTGATGTTTGCTTACCCCCTGACTAACAGTAAGTTACAAAACAACACTTGCATACAACAAAAAATAAATATTGCTTTAATTCATATTCATCGCTATCAGATCAAACTAATTTGGGATTGATACAAGACTTTTGGGTAAGAAAGTGGGGCAGTGGGATTAAGGCGGGGATTGACACAGGGCTGTGCGGAGAGTACGGGGCAGAGGATTAGTTTGGAGACTGACCCAGGACTGTGGGTAGAGCAGGGCAGTGTGATTAGTTTGGGGAGTGACTATTTTGGGGACTGATACAGGACTGTGGGGAGAGAGTGGGTCAGTGGGATTATTTTGGGGACTGATACGGGACTGTGGGGAGAGAGCGGGGCAGTGGGATTAGTTTGGGGACTGATACAGGACTGTGGGGAGAGAGTGGAACAGTGGGATTAGTTTGGGGACTGATACAGGACTGTGGGGAGTGGGATTAGTTTGGGGACTGATACAGGACTGTGGGGAGAGAATGGGCAGGGCTTAGTTTGGGGACTGATACAGGACTGTGGGGAGAGAGTGGGACAGTGGGATTAGTTTGGGGACTGATACAGGACTGTGGGGAGAGAGTGGGACAGTGGGATTAGTTTGGGGACTGATACAGGTCTGTGGGGAGAGAGTGGGACAGTGGGATTAGTTTGGGATTGATACAGGACTGTGGGGAGAGAGTGGGACAGTGGGATTAGTTTGGGGACTGATACAGGACTGTGGGGAGAGAGTGGGACAGTGGGATTAGTTTGAGGACTGATACAGGACTGTGGGGAGAGAGTGGGACAGTGGGATTTGTTTGGGAAGGAATTGGAGCAGTGGAATGAGTATCCTGAAGCCTCAATACTGAATGTTAGGCTGCTGGTTTGCCCTCTCTCCCACTGATCGACGTCTTTCCCTGCTGACCCCACAGGTGTACAAGGGTGAGGACACGACCTTCCAGATCTCAGGCCTCCAGACGAACACAGACTATCGGTTCCGCGTCTGCTGCTGCCGCCAGTGCCGGGACCTGTCGCAGGAGCTGACCGGACCCTTCAGCCCTTCGGCCATCTTCACCCTACGGCGCAAGGAGCCCTCCCTGGCCGGCGAGCTGCGAACTGTCGACGCCACCCAGGCCCGCGGTATGATGGCCAGCGACGAGCAGTTTGCTGCCCTTATCCTTGCTGGGTTTGCTAGCCTCTCCATTTTCATCGCCTTTATCCTACAGTACTTCATTGTGAAGTGAGGAAGCAGGAAGCAAAAGGAAAGGTCACACTCATAATTGTTGAGGCATAAATTTAGCTGCATACTAGTGCCAGAAAAACACATCGAATTATTCCGTTGTTGACCTGCTATTAATCATTCTTTTATTTTTTAATTTTGATATTGATTTTCCTTTTTTTCTGGAAAACTCCCTCTGTCAGTCACGCCCAGTCAAGTCACCAAAGCTCCTCTCTCGACAGTTCTCCGGGTTGGGGTGAGGATAAGGCAAACCTCACGGGATCCTCGAGGCACCTCCTCTGGCGTAGACGCGGTGGTTGTGTCCCCTGTTATCGCCAGCCAGTTGCCTTCCTCTGAAGTGAGGGGTGTTGGTCCCGGTGGTTCTGAGCAGCATGGGACCAGCCAACTTTTCGGCCTCTACTCCCGTGTGCTGTTTGGGAATTTTATATACATATACATATATATATATATATATAAATATATATTTTTAACTAAGATTTTCACACTGGGAGGAGGTCTGGTCAGGAGAGGGCAGGCCTTAAATGGGTGCCACACTAGCAGAGTGGTTAGCGTGATGCTATTACAGTCGGGGCATCGAAGTTCAGAGTTCAATCCCAGTGTCCTCTTGTAAGGAGCTGGTACACAGTCCCTGTGGAATGTGGGGATTTTCTCTGGGTGCTCCAGCTTCCTCCCACAGTCCAGAGATGTAGGCAAATTGGTCATTTGTAAATTGTTCTGTGATTAGGCTAGGGTTAAATCAATGGGTTGCTATGGCGATGCAGCTCAAAGGCCAGAAAGGCCTGTTCCATGCTGTATCTCTAAATGAATCCTTCCACACTAGATGGAAGGTGTGGAAGGGACTGGGAGAGCCCTTGGAGAGTGAGGGGGGGGTGCAGTGGTCAGTGGTCAGAAGGAGGGGTTATGCCCACCTTCTCTCCCCTGGGTTCTGCTCGGCACGGTGGCTAGGATGAGTGGGGAGTCTTTTTACTTTAATCACACCAGGCCAGACTTCCCATCCGCCGTGGGAAGTGACAAGCGAGATGGTGTTGGGGGAGAGGAGCTGGCAGAGTTGTTGAGTGTGCCCTCCCTGCCAGCTAACCCTCTTCCCTGACTAACCTGGTGTCCCCAAGGCCAACAGGCTTCTCGATCCTCTCAGTCCAGGGGCGGGAGGGGTGTGGGACAGTTCAGCCATAAAGGATGAGGACGTCCTGGGGTGCCGCAATCGCAGCGTGCCTTTTGTGAGGTGGTCCTGCCCCACGCTGGTTCCTTCTCCTCCTCTTCCTCTGCTCTCAGCGATCACCACCCCCACCCCGACCCTGCTGCCTTGGAAATCCAGCCACCCACTGCCAGATTTTAACACTGCCATTAAACGGGGAGGGGGAGGCATCACGCCCCTCCTACTGCCAATCAGATAAGCTCCCCTTATCCCCCACCCTTGACTCTTGGATTGCCTCGTCATCTCAGCCCTCACCCTGCATATTATCCCCGTGTCGTGGTCATCGGGGATCCCTGACCTTGTCCTGGACGGCACTGGGCTGGCTAGAAGAGGTACGAGGTACCCCGGTTAACCTCAGGGTCCTCTGACAGGCAGGGGTAAAGTGAGGCAGTGGTGTGCAAGGTTACAGTGAAAAGGGTCTGTGCTTGGTGTACATCACTGGATCCCGTTACCCAGGCCCACCACCGCCACCTGATGGGGCAAATCGTATCTCCCTGGGTTACACCCTCACAGTTACCCATCACCTCCCCGAGTTACACCCTCACAGTTGCTGCCCGGTCAACAGCAACTGAGTCGGGATGTGATGGATGGAAAGGGAAAAGGTTGTGCATTGGGGGCTTTGCAGCAGAAACGTCAGCCCGGGCGAACGCTGAGAGAAGACCTTCCATTATGGGCGATTTTCATATTGCTTCAGGGGTGAAAACAAAAATAATCAGAGGAGAGAGCTGCAAATTTCTACTCCACACCCTGTCATCTCCTCTCCCCCCTGGCCAAACTCGAGACTGGGGAAAGGATTCCAGCATTTAGTACATTTCTTATTTATACTTTTACTTGCATTCAGTACTTTAAATGAAAAAGCCAATTACAGTGCAATCCTTTTATTTATTGTTAAGTATGCTTATTATGTTTCCTCTGGGTCACTCTGCTGTTTATTTTATTGTGTGTCTGTCTGGGAATTGTTCCTATTTTAGAAGCTCCTCGCGAAGGTGTCTAGGTTTTAGTTACGTTACGCTTTGTTACGTTATATCTCAGATGCAGAGAGATTTTATTTTCTGTCTCATGTCAGTGCACACATGCGTACTGTTGGATTCTGGTGTTTAAATCCAAGGTTCTTTTAGAAGTCGGGGACTGAGGCACAAAACTTGTTGCTTCACGATCGTTTTATTAAGACTTGGTAGAACAGTCAGAAGTTGAAACAAACGGGGACAGGGCTACCTACTAACTGAAGGAGGGAGACACTTAAGATGGTGCCTAGCAGAGATTATACCCAAAGGTAAGAAAAATTCCAATCAAATCAGTAGATAAGAGACAACTAACTAGAAAATACTTTTTCCACAGTAAAAAATAACCATTCGCTTAATGAAGTACAGAGAAACTTTCAGAATTACACTTTGTATAGCCGCTGAGCAGAGGTTCCCAACCTTTTTTATGCTATGGAGCCTTACAATTCCCCAAGGGTCTGTGGACCCCAGCTTGGGAACCTCTGCATGAGAGGCATGCCATCCTATTTTGCATATAAAGCTACTTGAAATACAAGCAGGTAATTAATTGTTAAACTAGAAAGAAAATGATGATTAAAATTAGCAGTCAGATCCAACAGTACACACGTGTATGTTTTTGTGTGTGTATGTGTCTGTGTGTGTGTGTGTCATGTGTGTGCAAAGATTACCAAAAGCATTACTCATGAATGAAATGTTTACACATAGCCAGGCTAGTATCCATGCTTTTATTTTTAGCATGTGTGTTTGGGGGAATTGGGGGATGTCGTGCTGCGAAGAACATCGATGTGGTGACGCATCCGGAAGGCACCACCATGGTGACACAAACCCTGGATTTCACAGCTGACCCTGTGCCTCTCATCCTATTGAGATTTCCCTCCCATTCCCCATTCCGCCAAATAGTCATAGGTGGTTCTGTCTTTATCAGTTGATGTAGCACAATATTAGACGTGATTTATAGTTAATTTCTTGCTGTTTATTTACAGATTCTGAGCTTGGTAAAAACAGTCAGAACAGATAGTTACATTTCAGCATTTTTTTTTGATAATCCTCTATTACCAAAGCATTGGGCCGGTCTACTTTAACCTCTTTTTTTAATTTAAATTGTTATTTGTGTTTTGTGAAACTTGCTTTTAATAGTGTTCGATGTCTCTCATATACACAGCATCCGTAGTCTTCAAAGGAACATAACGTGTTGCTTCCATAGAGAAAGAAATGGACTCTTTTAGAAATTAGTTCATTCTACGTTCCATTCAAGCTTGCTTCCTCCCAATGCCACAAGCGCTCAACACTACAATTCCACCTCTTTTTCCATTCCTTTTCAATCTGAAATGATTTGATTCTTGAGATTATGCTGTGGGATTCTGGTACGCAAGGTGTTAACGCACATATCTGAAATTCCAGTCCTCTTCACATCAGTAAGCAATCTGATAAAGTGCCGAGTCGGGTGAATTTTTTTTTGTTATTTTAATAATAAATTATTCTCGGGGTGGGTGCTGTGACTCTCACTTGTTCACTGCCTAGCATTAAATCCTTCACTCCTGGCATCACACATTTTTTATTCAGACGTACACTCCACTCACCTCACTCACCGCACCCCCACCCCATCTCTTCAATCTCTCTCCCCCTTCCTTTTCTCTCTCCCACTCTCCCTTCCCTAGCCCCTCTCCTCTCTTTCCCCCCACCCTCCTCTCTCCACCTCTCCCTCTCCTTTCTGTTCTCTCTCCCCCTTCTTCCCCTCTCTGCCTTCTCTCTCCTGCTCCCCTGTTTATCTACACCACTCTCTTCTCCCTTCCCTCCCCCTCTATTCTCTCCTCCTCCTCCCCTTCTCCCTCTCTCCATCTCCCTTCTCTCTCTCTCCCCTCTCCATTTCTCTCTCCTCCCCTCCCAATTTGCTTCACTGAGTAGTGCTTTGACTTTGAGATTTCATCTCCTCCTCCTGCAGCGATACAACTTCTCAAAGAATAATCTGAATTGTGACAATTTACGCGCCTCTCTTTTACCTCAAGTGTTGAATATACATTCCAAGCTTTTCATTAAAGTGGTAAATAGAAATAAATTCATAAGCATGTGTATTGTAAATTTTAGATTATTTCATAAACATTATATAAAACTGTCCTATCAATTTTAATGTATAGATTTTGCAAATACTACCCTATGTATGTAAGACTAAACCTTATCTGTAGCGTATATATGTAATATATTTATGCCCAAATAAATGTTTTAATTCTTTCTGGTATGACGATTGTATTCCCCTTATTACTGTCAGCCCTCAGCCAAAGTTTCCTGTCTTTGAGGACTAATCAGTACCTTACCAATCAGAGTGCTTTCTCAAATTCAAAAATAGATTTTATGGTTCCGGTGATGTCATCGTCCAGAATGGCAGCTTAAATCAACAGCTCCTCTGGAAAAATGCATATTCTGCCCCATTAATCCAAAATTATAAGATCTTTCGAAAATATCTGAATTGATAAGGAGGTCAAGAATGGGGAAAAAAATGGAGGTAAAAAAAGCATCACTGCGAAGCCTATGGAAGAGAGGTACAGCGCGCGGCTCTCCTAAACGTGCGCGTGGCCGCGAACCTGACATTGGTCCTCGTTCAGGCGAAGTGGCAAATATGATAAAGATTTTGGAAAAGATAAGAGAAGTCCAAAAAGATATAAAGCAGCAACTAAATAATACAAAGTCCAAGCTTGCCAACGTCAATCAGAAAATAGCGGTGGCAGAGACTCGCATTGAGAAGGTGGAAGATTGCATGCAAAACATGGAACAGATATTAAGTAAGGTGATAAAAATATTAAATCAACAGGAAAGTAAATTGCCTGACCAGGAGGGAAGATCACGACGGAAAAATATCAGGATTTATAATGTTCCCGAAGGAGCAGAGGGATTGTCGATGACGGAGTTTGTAGAAAAGTTGCTGTGGGACGCGCTGGAGATTCCCCTGACTACGGAGATTGAAATTGAGAGGGCGCATCGTTCGTTCGTCCCGCGGCCTCCCGGAGACAGAGGAAGTAAGCCGCACTCAATAGTACTGAGATTCCTTCGATTCAAGAGCAAGGCAGAGATCCTACGAAGGGCCTGGGGTAAGAAGAGGGTTTTTTGGAATGGGAAGTTAATATACTTCGATCATAATTACCCTCGGCGGTCCTACAGAAACGGAAGGAATATTCTGAAGCAAAATGAACATTAAAGCAAGAAAAGATTAAATTCCAAACCCCGTACCTTGCTAAGCTGAGGGTGTTTTACGAAGGAGGGATACAGTTATATCAGACGGTGGAGGAGGCGACTACAGTCATGAACAACAGAGGACTGCCCATTAGCGTGGTCAAACCAAGGGAAAGCCTGGCTGAGCAGTTGTCCCGATCTGCTTGGGAAATAGTAAGGGAACCGAGAAAGCAGGGGACGGGAGGAGGATGAGAGAAGGATATTAGGAAGAGACTGTCAGTTCTCCAAGGGCAGCCCTCACCTCCTCCAGAAGAGCCATAAGGTTTGGCTAACTTTAAAAGTGTTGATAAACTACACAGAAGCAAAAATAGACAGTGATATACCTATCTCAAGAAATACGTATTATAATGTGGATTTTATATTACTCAATTTTTTCAAATTCATTCATTCACTCCTTTTTCCCCTCCTAAATGAGAATATATACATGGGAGGAATGCACAGGGAAATCATTTCAGTGTAATGGACATAGATTTTTTTACTTTTATAGGTACTGCAGCGGGGGCCCTCAACTCACAGGTATGAGGGGCTATCCCCCACGGCTAGACATTTCTTCTAGCTCAACCCAGGGTCGTCTAGAGACCCCAGCCTTGGAATCACACCTTCGTTACCTTTTTTTTCATTATTCGCATTTCTTGGCTCTTATCTGTTCAGGGAGTAGATCGATTAAGTTATGTCCTGCAAATTTCAATGATATACTAACAGATAAATACACATGGCTAAGGACAAAGTAAAATTAATTTCTTTTAATGTCAGTGGGCTGTTGAATCCAGTCAAGCGCAGTAAAATTCTTTCAAAAATGAAAAAAGAACAAGCCCATGTAGTATATTTACAAGAAACTCACTTAAGTGATAATGAGCATGGAAAATTAAAGAGAATGGGCTTCACTAATTTGTTTATCTCCTCATATAAATCAGGACATAGAAGAGGAGTTGCTATTCTCATCTCAGGCAGGCTAAATTTTGAAAAAGTATTCGAAATGGGAGATAAGGAGGGCAGATATATTCTGATAAGGGGGAATACAGATGGAAATCCAGTTACTTTATTGAATATATATGCACTCCCAGGAAGTGATATTAGTTTCTTCCAGAAAATTACTAATATTATGGTAACGGAAACAGAAGGTCTCTTGATATGTGGGGAGACTTAAATTTACAATTACAACCAAAGTTAGACTCTTCCAATAGAAAGACTTATGAAACAAAGTCCTTACATAAGAAAGTTATCACTCTTTTTGAGGATGTTGGTCTAATTGATATATGGAGGGACATTTTCCCCGACAGAAGGGATTACACTCATTATTCTGCCTCCCCCCCATTCCATATATACAAGAATAGACTATTTCATAACATTTGGAAAAGATAGAGACAAAATAATCACCTGTGGAATTGGGACAATAGATGTAAGTGACCATGCACCTATATATTTGTCTGTTGATTTTGACCTACAACCA
This sequence comes from Mobula birostris, assembly GCF_030028105.1. Taxonomy (NCBI): domain Eukaryota; kingdom Metazoa; phylum Chordata; class Chondrichthyes; order Myliobatiformes; family Myliobatidae; genus Mobula; species Mobula birostris. The sequence continues at coordinate 7,622,582 of NC_092373.1, forward strand.
AAGAATAGTATTTGGAAACTAAATTCAAGTCTACTCAATGATGCCTATTTTAAGGAACAAATTAAAAAAGAAATTGGTATTTACTTAAAATTTAATTATAATGGTGATGTGTCACCTCCCATTCTATGGGATACTCTGAAGGCTGTCTTAAGAGGGAAAATTATAGCAATATCTTCAGATAAGAAAAAAATACGGAATAAAACATTAGAGGAATTACAAAATAAGCTGAAGTAATGAGAAAAAAACACAAATTACGTTTGGCACAGGATACACTTCAGGAAATTTTAAAAATTAGGAATGAAATTAATAGTTTGGCTACACAAGAAATTAGAAAAAAATTAATGTTTCTGAAACAGAGACACTATGAAAGTGGATCTAAATCTATGAAAATACTGGCGTGGAAACTGAAAAAAAGGATAGCAGAAAATACAATTCATAGAATTAGAGATCCAAGAGCAAAAGTGATAAAAAAAAATAAGCTAAGTGAAATTCAAGAAGCTTTTGAAATGTTCTACAAAACTCTATATTCCAAAGTTCCAGGGGGAAGCATAACCCAAATTGACACCTTCCTGAATTCTTTAGGGTTACCCACTTTAAGCAAAGAACAAAATAGAACGACGACTGCTGACATAACTGAAACTGAACTAAAAACTGTAATTAGTAGGCTTAAATTAAGCAAGTCACCAGGATCAGATGGATATACGGCAGAGTGGTATAAAGAGAGTAGAAGTGAGTTAATTCCTGTTTTACTCCCCACACTGAACTGGGCTCTAAAAAAGGCACAAATGCCACCCAGCTGGAAGGAGGCGATAATCTCAGCTATACCGAAAGAAAACAAGGATAAAATTGAATGTGGGCCATTTAGACCAATATCCGTTCTTAATGTGGATTATAGAATATTTACCTCCATCATGGCCAAACGATTAGAAGAGTTTCTACCCACACTGATACATAATGATCAGACAGGTTTTATACACAAGACAATATACGAAGGACACTGCACATTATGGATCATATTTTAAAAAATGAAATTGAAGCAATAGTGATAAGCGTGGACGCTGAAAAGGCATTTGATTCCGTTAATTGGAATTTTCTTTACAGAGTTTTACATAGATTTGGTCTACATGACACAACTATTAAAACTGTACAGGCACTATACGACAATCCTACTGCCAGGATTAAAATCAATGGATATTTATCTAATAGTTTTACCCTAGAAAAGGGCACGAGACAGGGTTGTGCACGGTCACCGCTACTCTTTGCATTATATCTGGAACCATCAGCTCAATACATCAGACAAAATGAAGATATCAGGGGAATTACTATTAAAGGGACAGAGCATAAATTGGCCTGTTACGTGGATGACATTTTGATCTATCTAGGGCAACCAACATACTCTTTACCTAAATTGATGCAATCCTTTGAACAATATGGCCAATTATCGGATAGAAGATCAACATAGATAAAACCCAACTACTTTCATATAACTGTAGCCCACCAAGAGAAATTGAAAGTAGATATCCTTGGGCATGGCAAACAGAGTCTGTCAACTATTTGGGCATCATTATGCCCAAATTTGGCATAATTATCAGAATGCAATTATCAGCCTATATATAAAAAAATTAAGGACAATATAACAAGATGGAACCTAATTCCTTTTCTTGGTCTCAGTTCAAGGACTGAATCTATTAAAATGAATATACTGCCCAGACTACTATATCTCTTTCAGACCCTACCAACAGAGATTAACCAAAATCAGTTCAATGAATGGAACAAGATGCTATCAAGATATATCTGGCAAGGTCAAAGGCCTGGGGTTCATCTCAAAACTTTGCAATTAGCCAAGGAAAAGAGGGGATGGGGCCTACCTTCTCTTAGAGATTATTATTTTGCAACACAGTTGAGAGCTGTGATATGCTGGTGCAACCCATCATATGACGCTCAATGGAAAAACATCGAGGAGAGGATACTCTCCATCCCCATACAGGCAATTTTGGCTGATAACAACCTACAAAGTTACATAAATACTATTGATAACCCGTAGGTGAAATGGACTCTTAAAATATGGAAAACTATTATAAAAGAATATAAACTAGAGAGAGACATTGCAATTCTTAAATGGTGTGCATATGACTCAGATTTTGCGCCAAATAAACTGGATGCTAGATTTAAGGACTGGACAGCTAAAGGAATAACAGCTATTTGCAACATAATGAAAGAAGAAACACTGCTCAGTTTTGAAATGCTCAAAGAGAAACACTTATTAGAAAAACAAGATTTTTACCAGTATTTACCGATGCGACAGTATGTTAATAGGATGGGTAAAAATGTAACCAAGGCAAGTACATGTCTGATAGAGCTATTTAGAAAAGCATTTAATTCAGACAATGGTAGTAGAACAGTAAACACAAAATACTCTGCAGATGCTGGGGTCAAAGCAACACTCACAACACGCTGGAGGAACTCAGCAGGTCGGGCAGCATCCATGGAAACGATCAGTCAACGTTTCGGGCCAGAACCCTTCGTCAGGACTGAAGGGGGAAGGGGCAAAGGCTCTATCAAACAGTAGTAGGATCATTTCAAGCCTGTATACGGGTTTGTCAAATCTTAAAACACATTCAACTTCATGCATTAAAACAAAATGGGAGAAGGAAGGAGGGATAATAATATCTGAGGAAGACCGGACAATAATATGGAGTTATCAATGGAAGTGTACCAGTTCACAGAAATGGAGGGAATTTAGGTGGAAAAACTTGATAAGATGTTTTATTACACCCTCTCAGAAATCCCATTATGATAGTAACCTCCCTGTTTACTGGAGAAATTGTGGAAATCAAAATGCAAACCATTGTCATATTTTCTGGGATTGCCCCGTTATCAAAGATGATTGGAGTGGGATACATAATGCCCTACAAGACATCTTTAAATGTGAAATACCCTCAGAGAGTAAGACCATATATTTTGAGTATATACCTCAAGAATGGTTGAAAAGAGATAAATATTTAATGAATATACCGCTAGTGGCTGGTAAAAAGACCCTTACCAGGAAATGGTTATCACAGGAGAGCCCAACTTTAAATGTATGGATGGAATTTACAATGGACATTTACAAAATGGAGAAGATAACAGCATCTGTTAATCATAAGTTGGAACAATTTGATTCATACTGGGAAAAATGGTTTAACTACATAACACCTCATAGGCCTGATTTTATTCTCACAAGTCAAAGAATATGTTGTTAAAAAGATCACTCCCTACTTTGTACATAGTTTTCTTCTTTCGATTGTTCTTTCTTTCCTCTCCTTTCTATAAGTGTATACCTCAGATAAATATTATGTGGAGATTTGTGACAAATATGATTATATGATACATATGTACAGTATCTGAAATACATCTTATGGAAATGTTTGATGATGAACTTCAATAAAACAAATTACAAAAAAATAGATTTTATTCACAATGGAAAAAAAGATACACAGGGAAAGAAACTACGTAAAAACCTCGTGGTTGTCACTCATGGGCCCCACCTCTAGGAAAGGATGTGCTGACTTTCAATGGGTCAAGAAGAGATTCACTGGCATGAATTGAGGAAGGAAAGGGTTAATGTATGAGGAGTATTTGATGACTTTGGGCCTGTCCTCACCGGAGTTCAGAAGAATGAGGCGGGATCTCATTGGGTGAGGAGGGGAAAAGCAGAGTACACCAGTGGCCGTTCCGCTTAAAAATAAGTGTACAACTTTTGAGACTATGGAGGGCAACAAGCTACCGGGGGGCAGCCACAGTGACCGGGTCTCTTGTGCTGTGGCTCAGAAGAGCAGAGTGGTGAAGAGGACTGCAATGTTTCCTCAGTCAGAGGAACCAAGACGAGGTTCTGTGGGGGTGGTAGAGACACCCAGATGTTACGTTGCCTCCCAGGAGCCAGGATCAGAGATTTCTCGGATCGGGTCCATGGCATTCTCAAGGGTGAGGGTGAGCAGTCAGAAGTCTTGGTACATACTGGCACCAATGACATAGGTGTTCGAGGTGAGGAGGACCTGAAGGGAGATTTTGGGAGCTAGGTACAAAGTTGAGAATCGGGACCTCCAGGGTGGTCATCACTGGATTGCTGCCTGTGCCACGTACTAGTGAGGGTAAGAATAGGGTGACTTGGCAGGTGAATGCATGGCTGAGGAACTGGTGTGGGGGACGGGGGGTTCAGATTTATAGATGATTGGGATTTCTTTTGGGGAAGGCACGACCTCTGCTAAAGGGATGGGTTATACCTGAACCTGAGGGGGTGCAATATCCTTGTGCTAGAGTTGTTCAGTGGGGTCTAAACTAATTTGGCAAGGGGATGGGAACTGGAGTGATAGTGTTGAAAATGAGGTAGCTGGTTTACAAATAGGGGTAATGTATAGTAAAAGGCAGCTGTTGACAGGGCAAATCTGCAGTCAACAGGATGAGTTGCAATGTAAAAGGTGGACAAAATCAAAAAGGGTGAATACAGGACTGGAGGTGTTATATTTGAATGGGCACAGTAGGTGGATTGAGGTAGATGAACTTGTAACACAGTTACAGATTGGCAGGTATGATGCTGTAGGCATCACTGAATCATGGCTGAGAGAAGATTACAGCTGGGAGGTTAACATCCATTTTATCGAAAGGACAAGCAGGAAATCATAGGGGGTGGCATTGCTCTGTTGGTAAAAAATCAAATCAAATCATTAAAAAGAGGTGACATAGTGATGGAAGGTGTTGAATCATTGTGGATAGAGCCAAGGAACTGCAAACGTAAAAAGATCCTGATGGGAGTTAGATACAGACCCCTAAACAGTATTAAAGATGTGGTCTACGAGTTACAATGGCAGATAGAAAATGGGAAGAGGTATTCTAAAGGTAAGATGACACAACCATGGCAAACAAGGGAAGTCAAAGCCAATATAAAAGCCAAAGAGAGGGATATAATAGAGCAAAACTTAGTGGGAAGTTAGAGGATAAGGAAGCTTTTAAATGCCATCAGAAGGCAACTGAAGAAGTCGTTAAGAAGGTAAAGATGGAATATGAAAGTAAGCTAGCCAATAATATTAAAGACGATACCCAAAGTTTCTTCAGATAGATAAAGTGTAAAGGAGAGACAAGAGAGGATGGAAAACGATGCTGGAGAGGTAGTAATGAGGGACAAGGAAATGGTGGACGAACTGAATAAGTATTTTGCATCAGTCTTCACTGTGGAAGACACGAGCAGTATGGTAGAAGTTCCAGGTGTCAAGGGTCATGAAGTGTGTGAAGTTACCATTACAAGGGTGAAGATTCTTAGGAAATTGAAAGGTCTTAAGGTAGATAGGTCAGCTGGACCAGATGGTACACCCAAGGGTTCCGTAAGACATAGCTGAAGAGATTGTTGAGGTCATAGCCAGCATTGTTTCCTCAAGGGAAAACCTTGTCAAATCTGTTGGAACTCTTTGAAGAAATAATAAGCAGGACAGACAAAGAAGAACTGGTGGATGTTGTGTACTTGGATTATCAGAAGGCCTTTGACAAGGTGCCACACATGAGGCCCCTTAACAAGCTATGAGCCCATGGTATTACAGGAAAGATTCTAACATGGATAAAGCAGTGGCTGATTGGCAGGAATGAAAGAGTGGGAATAAGGAGAACCTTTTCTGGTTGGCTGCCAGTGACTAGTGGTTTTTCACAGGAGTCTGTGTTGGGATTGATTCTTTTTATGTTATATGTCAATGATTTAGATGATGGAATTGATGGCTTTGTTGCAAAGTTGCAGACAATACGAAGGTGGGTGGAGGGGCAGGTAGTTTTGAAGAAGTAGAGAGGCTACGGGAGAACTTAGATGGAATAGAATGGGCAAAGAACTGGCAGATGGAATACAGTATCAGCAAGTGTGCAGCCATGCACTTTGGTAGAAGAAATGAAAGAGTTGACTATTTTCAAAATGGAAAGAAAATACGAGTGAGTCCTTGTGCACGATTTCCGAAAGGTTAATTCGCAGCAATGCACACAAAATGCTGAAGGAACTCAGCAGGCCAGGCAGCGTCTATGGAAAAGAGTACAGTCGACGTTTCAGGCTGAAACCCTTCGACAGGACTGGAGAGAAAATGCTGAGGAGTAGATTTGAAAGGTGGGGGGAGGGGAGAGAGAAATGCCAAGTGATAGGTGAAACGTGGGGGGTTGGGCGGGGATGAAGCTGATCGGTGAAAGAGACAGAAGGCCATGGAAGAAAGAAGAAAGGTGGGGAGGAGCACCAGAGGGAGGTGATGTGCGGGCAAGGAGATAACATGACAGAGGGAAATGGGATGGGAAATGGTGAAGGGGGAGGGGTGGAGGTATTACTGGAAGTTTGAGAAATCGATGTTCATGCCATCAGGTTGGAGGCTACCCAAATGAAATATAAGGTGTTGTTCCTCCATCCTAAGTGTGGCTCTATCCCGACAGTGGAGGAGGTCATGGGTGAACATATTGGAATGGGAATGGGAAGTGGAATTAAAATGGGTGGCCACTGGGAGATTCCGCTTGTTCTGGCGGATAGACATCGGCAAAGTGGTCTCCCAGTCTATGTCAGGTCTCACCAATGTACAAGAGGCCACACCGGGAGCACTGAACACAGTATATGAACCCCAACAGACTCAGAGGTGAAGTGTCGCCTCACCTGGAAGGACTGTTTTGGGCCGTGGATGGTAGTGAGGGAGGAGGTGCAGGGGCAGGTGTAGCCCTATCGCTGGTAGGGTGGCGGGAGGATGGGATGAGAGCAGACGTGTGTGAAATGGAAGAGATGCGGTTGAGGGCAGCATTGATGGTGGAGGAAGGGAAGCCCCTTTCTTTTTAAAAGGATGACATCTCCTTTATTCTAGAATGAAAAGCCTCATCCTGAGAGCAGATGCGGCGGAGACAGAGTAATTGGGAGAAGGGGGTGGCGTTTTGATAAGTAGCACGTTGGGACAAGGTATCGTCCAGGTAGCTGTGAAAGTCTGTTGGTTTATAATAGACATCGGTGGATAAGCTGTCTCCAGAGATGGAGGAAGTGAGATCGAGAAAGTGCAGGGAGGTGTCAGAAATGGACCAGGTAAATTTGAGGGCAGGGTGGAAGCTGGAGGCAAAGTGGATGAAGTTGATGAGTTCAGCACGGGTGCAGGAAGCAGCACCAATGCGGTCGTCAATGTAGAGTAGGAAAAGCGTTGGACGGTTGCCAGTGTAGGCTTGGAGCAGAGACTGTTCCACATAGCCGACAAACAGGCAGGCACCCATGCGAGTACCCATGGCTGCAACTTTTGTTTGAAGGAAGAGGGAGAACCCAAAGGAGAAATTATTTAGAGTGAGGGCACGTTTCGCTAGGCAGAGGAGAGTGGCGGTGGAGGGGAACTGGTTGGGTCTGGTGTCCAGAAAGAAACGGAGAACTTTGAGGCCTTCCTGATGGGGGAATGGAGGTGTGTAGGGACTGGACATCCATAGTGAAAATAAGACGATGGGGGCCCGGGAACCTGAAATCCTTGAAAAAATCAAGTGCATGTGAGGTGTCATGGATGTAGGTGAGAAGGGACTGAACTAGGGGGGGGATAAAATAGAGTCAAGGTATGCAGATATGAGTTCAGTGGGGCAGGAAGAAGCTGAAACAATGGGTCTACCTGGACACACATCAAAGTTGCTGGTGAACGCAGCAGGCCAGGCAGCATCTCTAGGAAGAGGTGCAGTCGACGTTTCAGGCCGAGACCCTTCGTCAGGACGAAGTGAGTCCTGACGAAGAGTGTCGGCCTGAAACGTCGACCTGACGAAGGGTCTCAGCCTGAAACGTCGACTGCACCTCTTCCTAGAGATGCTGCCTGGCCTGCTGCGTTCACCAGCAACATTGATGTGTGTTGCTTGAATTTCCAGCATCTGCAGAATTCCTGTTGTTTGTGGTCTACCTGGACAAGAAGGTTTGTGGATCTTGGATAGGAGGTAGAAACGGGAGGTGCAGAGTGCAGGAACTATGAGGTTGGTGGCAGTGGATGGGAGATAGTTAACTTGCAGGTTCAGTCTGTGGTGAGGAAGCATTCATTTCAAGAGAATATGGAAGCCAGGATGTAATGTTGAGACTTTATAAATCACTGATGAGGCCTCACCTGGAGTATCATGAGCAGTCTTGGGCCCCTTATCTCAGGAAGGATGTACTGAAACCAGGGAGGGTTCAAAGGAGGTTCACAAAAATGATTCCAGGATTGAATGGCTTGTCAAATGAAGAGTGTTTGATGACTCTGGGCCTGTATTCACTGGAATTCAGAAGAATGAGGGTGACCTAATAGAAAGTGGTTGAATATTGCAAGACCTTGATAGAATGGATGTGGAGAGGATGTTTCCAATGATGGGACAGTCTAAGCCCAGAGTACAAGCTTCAAAATGAAGGGCGTGTCAGTACCTCCAGTTGAACTCTGTCTTTTTGTGTGTGTCCCCCTAGCTGTCAGTCTGTGGTTTTGTATTGCCGTGTGATCCTGTCCCCGCTCCTGCTCTACTCCGGCCCCTGTATTACTGAGTACTCTGTCTCTCACCTGCTTCTCATTATTACCTGTATTGCTGCCACCTGTGTCTCATTGTGCTCCACCTATCATCTGCCTCTCTGTTTATTGCTCAGTGTGTTTCAGTCCGTGTTTCCACCTGTTTGTTGTCAGATTGTGCTAGTGAGTTTTCCTGAACCTTTCCAGTATTTGTATCTGTACCCTGTCTGTCTGAATATTGACTCTGTCTGTTTCCCGATTCTGGTTTTTGGATTTCTCTGGGTGCTTTGATCTCTGCCTGAACCTTGTTGCTGACTTTGTTTGCACCTCGGGATTTGTTACTCAATTAATATCACCGTGTGCACAGTACTGGGTCTGTGATTGGATCCCTGCTCCAGCATCCTGACAGGGCATCCTTTTAGAATAGAAGTGAGGATGAATCTCTTTTGCCAGAGAGTAGTGACTCTCTGGAATTCATTGCCACTGGTGACTGTGGAGGCCAAGTCTTTATGAATATTTAAGGCAGAGGTTGATAGATTCTTGACTAATTAGGGCATGAAGGGATATGAAGGGAAGGCAGGAGATTGGGGCTGAGATGGAAAAAGGATCAGCCATGATAAAATGGCAGAGCAGACTCAAAGGGCCAAATGGCCATATTCTGCTCCTATATCTTATGGTCTAAGAACATCTTGATGCACTAGAAGACAAACCGATTTCAGGTATATTGCCCTTATAACCCTTCCAGGTTGTGTCTCTAGAACTGAATTGAATTCTTTGAGTGACAAATTGCTGAAGGCAGAGAATTGGATATAGTGCTTATGGATTTCAGTAAGGTGTTTGATAACTTTCACTGGTGAAAGTCAGGAGGTGATGGATCCAGGGTGGATTCAGAAGTCCCTGCCCACAGAAAGTTGAGTGTGGTTGTAGATGGAGTATATTCTGACTGAAGATCAGTGACCAGTGACATTCCACAGGGATCTGTTCTAGGATCCCTGTTAAGATGACATATGGTGTGTTGGCCTTAACTAATTGGGGGATTGAGTTCTAGAGCCAGGAGGTAATGTTGCAGCTCCATAAAATCCTAGTTAAACCACACTTGGAGTGTTCTGTTCAGTTCTGGTCACCTCTTTATAGGAAGGACGTGGAAGCTTTCAAGAGGGTACAGAGGAGATTTCCTAGGGTACTGTCTGGAATAGCAAGCATATCTTATAGGAACGATTGAACGAACTAGGGCTTTTCTCTTTGGAGCAAACAGGTGACTTGATAGAGGTGCATAAGATGATAAGAGGCATAGATTGAGTGGACTACCAGACACTTTCCCAGTGTGGCAATGGCTAATCACTTTCAGCTGATTGGATGAAGTATAGGGTTTGTTCTACACTGGTGTAAAATTGTATCTTGGAGGTAGAATTTTTACAGTGGTGGATGTGAGGGACGTGCTGCTGTGGTGGTGGTAGAGACAGATACATTAGGGACCATTCAAGAAGATAGGCACATGGCTTTTTTTTTTAAAAAAGGAGGTATCTGAGGGAAGGAAGGGATTGATTGATTTAAATTGACCTTGGAATAGGTTAAAAGGATGGCACAACATTGTGGACTGAAGGGCCTGTGCTATGCTGTACTGTTTTATGTTCCCATTGCCTCACCCCATGGAAGGTTAGGCCCTCCGTTGGTCAGGGCTGACCATGGATATAGCATCCTATCTGTCTACATGATATGCAAGCCAGGGCAGTACCATATGGAGAGCAAGCTGTTGCTCATGTCACAGGTTCCCCCTCTCCACACAACAGATGATGAATCTGAAGGAACAGGAGAGACTGATACAGTTTGGCACCAGAGGTATCATTGGGGTTGCCAGTCAATGTTGAACTCAACATAGGACTGCTTCAGCGACTCCAACTCCAGATTTTTTTCCTTGGGATTTACTCATGGAGTCTTCCCCATGAGTGGGTATGGCTGCAAGGCAGCGGAGATTTGAGATCAGAGTTTTCCTTTTAGATGAGCTGCCAACCTTGACTGATGAGCCCGACCTGCACAGTAAACGGACTTTGCCCCATCTCCTAATAGTAGAAATGGTTTTGCCATGCTTAGTAGCTAAGTCACACGTGAAGGCCGGGAGGAGAACTTGGTTGTCAGAAGCTATTTGAGACTTGCACCAGTGGGAGCATTTAATAGGTAGTGGGAGCTATACATAAAGACAGTCAAACAGCCAATGTCCAAAAGCAATAAATTGCACAAACATAATTAAAAACTAATTATAGTAATAAATAGTATTGAGACCATGAGTTTTAATAGGTTGTAAAATCAGTTCATTGTTGAGGTGAATGAAGTTATCCACGTTGGTTCAGGAGCCTGATGTTTGAGGGGGTAATAACCATACCTGAACCTTGTGGTGTGGGTCCTGGGGCTCCTGTAACAACTTCCTGATGGCAGCAGTAAGAAGAGAGCATGTCTTAGGTGGTGGTGTCTCTGATGATGAATGCTGTCCTTTTAAGAGCGGGAGCTCTGCATCGGGAGTCCTACATCAGTGACCTCTGATGCACAGTGCCTGCACGGTGCATGGTCCATGGGGCTCACTGCAGTTACGCACCCAAGCTCTTCCTACGTTGTATGTGAATTGGGCTCAGGAGCTGGAGATGAAGCATTTTGTGTGAGGTCGGCTTTTGCCTGCAGGTTCCATAATGTAAGCTTGAGAGATTCTGCAGATGCTGGCATCCTGAGTAACATGGATCTCACCGAGTCAGACAGTATCTGTGGACTGAAAGATAGCAGTGGGGGAAGGGGAAGAAGAGCTGCCTGTCACCCACACACTGAGTCCCCTCCCCCTCACTGTTCCCAACTCCCCTCCCCACTGAACTCATTTGATGCCATGCTCCACGATCCTGTCAGATTCCACCATCTACAATGTTTTGTTACCTCTATCCATCACTTCCCAGCCTCTGTCACTATTCCCACTCCCCTCCTCCATCTGCCCATCACCCTCCTCACCCAGATCCACCCATCACCTCCCAGCCTCTGTCACTATTCCCACTCTCCCCTCCTCCATCTGCCCATCACCCTCCTCACCCAGATCCACCCATCACCTCCCAGCCTCGGTCACTGTTCCCACTCTCCCCTCTTCCATATGCCTATTGTCACTCCTCACCCAGATCCACCCATCACCTCCCAGCCTCGGTCACTATTCCCACTCTCCCCTCTTCCATATGCCTATTGTCACTCCTCACCCAGATCCACCCATCACCCCCCAGCCTCCGTCACTATTCCCACTCTCCCCTCTTCCATCTGCCCATCACCTTCCTCACCCAGATCCACCCATCACCTCCCAGCCTCTGTCACTATTCCCACTCTCCCCTCCTCCATCTGCCCATCACCCTCCTCACCCAGATCCACCCATCACCTCCCAGCCTCTGTCACTATTCCCACTCTCCCCTCCTCCATCTGCCCATCACCCTCCTCACCCAGATCCACCCATCACCTCCCAGCCTCTGTCACTATTCCCACTCTCCCCTCCTCCATCTGCCCATCACCCTCCTCACCTGGATCCACCCATCACCTCCCAGCCTCGGTTATTGTTCCCACTCTCCCCTCCTCCATCTGCCCATCACTCCCCCTCACCTGGATCCATCCATCACCTCCCAGTCTCTGTCACTATTCCCACTCTCCCCTCCTCCATCCGCTTGTCACCCTCCTCGCCTGGATCCATCCATCACCTCCCAGCCTTGGTCACTATTCCCACTCTCCCCTGCTCCATCTGCCCATCACCCTCCTCACCTGGATCCAACCCTCACCTGTCGGCCACCTGTTTACACTGACTGTATCCCCTCTAACTTTCACTCCTGATGAAGAGTCTCAACCTGAAACATGAACTGCCCGTTTCCTGCACTGATGTTGCTCCAGAAGAGGGAATAGAGTAATAGATTGTATAGATTAGATTATGAGGACACTCAGTCCTCATTTATTGTCATTCAGAAATGCATGCATGCATTAAGAAATGATACAATGTTCCTCCAGAGTGATATCACAAAAAAAAAGACCATATAATTATAACATATAGTTACAGCAGCGCAAAGCAATACCATAATTTGATGAAGACCATCAGAACAGTAAAAAAGTCTCAACGTTCTGATCGACTCCTGATGGTTCACAATAGCAGGTGGCGGAAGGGAGAAACTCTCTCTGCCATAAACCTCCAGGCACCAACAGTTGTCGATGCATTGGAAGCACCTGACCACAACTGACTCTGAGTCTGTCCGAAAACTTCAAGCCTCCAACCAGCCCTTCGACACCGAGCACCATCTCTGCCAAGCGCCTCGGCCCCGTCCCAGCTGCCGAGCAACAAGCAAAGCCGAGGACTCGGGGCCTTCCCCTCCGGAGATCCTGGATCACACAGTAACAGCGGCAGCGAAGCAGGCAATTCAGAAGTTTCACCAGATGTTCCTCCACTCTCCGTATAACAAAGGAAAAGGCCTTTCAGCCCATCTTCTCCATGCCCACTGTGATTCCTTTCTACACCAAAGTTCAAAAGTAAATAGGACAAAGAAATGGCAGATGGAATACAGTGGCAGGAAGTGTATGTTATGCACTTTGGTAGAAGAAATGAGAGCCTGGGATATAATGCTGAAGCTTGATGAGGCGCTGGTGAGGCCTCACGTGGAGTATTGTGAGCAGTTTTGGGCCCCTGATCTAAGAAAGATGTGCTGACATTGGAGAGGGTTCAGAGGAGGTTCACAAAATGATTCCAGGATTGAAAGGCTTATCATATCAGGAAAGGGGAATCTCGTTGAAACCTATCGAATATTGAAAGGCCTCGATAGAGTGGATGTGAGGGTGTTTTCCATGGGAGATTTTAACATGCACATCGATTGGGAAAATCAGGCTGGTAATGGATCTCAAGAGTGAGTCTGTAGAATGCCTAAGAGATAGCTTTTTAGAGCAGTTTGTCGTTGAGCCTACCAGGTGATCATCTGCACTGGACTGGGTGTTAGGTAATGAACTGGAGGCAATTAGGGAGCTTACAGATTAAAAAAAAACCCTAGCAAACCAGTGATGACAATATGATTGAGTTCAACTTGAAATTTGATAGGGAGAAAGTAAAGTCTGACATAGCAGTATTTCAGTGGAGTAAGGGAAATTACAATGGTACGAGAGAGGAGTTGGCCAAAGTAAGTTAGAAGGAGCTGTTGGTAGAGATGTCAGCAGAGCAGGAATGGTGTGCATTTGGAAAAATGAAGGTGCAGGACATGGTATTCCAAAAGTGGAGAAATACTCAAATGGTAAAATAGTATAACCATGGCTGACAAGGGAAGTCAAAGCTATTGTAAAAGCAAAGGAGGGCATATAACAAAGCAAAAATTAGTGGGAAGATAGAGGACTGGGAAGCTTTTAAAACCCTACAGAGAGCAACTAAAAGAATCAGTAGAAGGGAGAAGATGAAATATGAAAGCAAGCTACCAAATAATATCAAAGTGGATAGTAAAAGCTTTTTCAAGTGTGAAAAAAAATAAATGAGGTAGGAGAAATAATAATGGGGTACAAGGAGATCACAGATGAACTAAATGAGTATTTTGCAACAGTCTTCACTGTGGAAGACACTAGCAGTGTGTCAGATGTGTGAGGGAAGGGAAGTGGGTGCAGCTACTATGACAAGGGAGAAGGTGCTCAAAAAGCTGAAAGACCTAGAGGTACATAAGTCACCTGGACCAGATGAACTGCACCCTACGGTTCTGAAAGAGGTAGTGTTAGAGAAATGATCTTTCAAAACTCATTGGACTCTGGCATGGTGCCAGAGAACTGGAAAAATGTCAATGTCACTCCACTCTTTAAGAAGTAGGAAGGCAGCAGAAAGGAAATTATAGACCAGTTAGCCTGACCTTAGTGGTTGAGAAGATGTTAGAGTCAATTGTTAAGGATGAGGTGATGGAGTAGTTGGTGACACGACAAGATATAACAAAGTCAGCATATTTTCCTTAAGGGAAAATCCTTCCTGACAAACCTGCTGGAATTCTTTGAGGAGATTACAAGTAGGATGGAAAAAGGGGATGCAGTAGATGTTGTATATTTGGACTTTCAGTAGGCCTTTGACGAAGTATCACACATGAGGCTGCTTCCCAAGTTAAGAGCCCCTGGTATTACAGGAAAGTTACTGACTTGGTTAGAGCATTGGCTGATTGGAAGAAGGCAGCGAATGGAGAATAAAAGGGTCCTTTTCTGGTTGGCTTACAGTGACTAGTGGTCTCCCATAGGGGTTGCTGTTGGGACCACTTCTTTTTATGCTGTATATAAATGATTTAGATGATGAAATAGATGGCTTTGTTGCCAAGTTTGCAGACGATATGAAGATTGGTGGGGGGGCAGGCGGTGTTCAGGAAACAGGCAGGATGCAGAAGGACTTAGACAGATTAGGGGAATGGGCAAGAAAGTGGTAAATGAAATATAATATTGGAAAATGCATGGTCATACACTTTAGTAGTAGAAATAAATGTGTGGACTATTTTCTAAATGGAGAAAAAAATCCAAAAGTCTGAGGTGCAAAGGGACTTGGGTGTCCTTGTGCAGAACACCTTAAAAGTTAACTTGCAGGTTGAGTCGGTGGTGAGGAAGGCAAATGCAATGTTAGCATTCATTTCAAGAGGTCTAGAATACAAGAGCAAGGCTGTGATGATGAGGCCTCACCTTCAGCATTGTGAACATTTCTGGGCTCCTCATCTTAGAAGAGGTGTGTTGGCATTGGAGAGGGTTCGGAGGGGGTTCAGAGGAGGTTCACAAGGATGATTTTGGGAATGAAAGTGTTAGCATATGATGAACATTTGATGGCTCTGGGTCTGTACTCACTGGAATTTAGAAGGATGAGGGGGGATCTCATTGAAACCTTTCAAATGTTGAAAGGCCTAGACAGAGTAGATGTGGAAAGGATGTTTCCCATGGTGGGAGAGTCTAGAACAAGAGGGCACAACCTCAGGACAGAGGGGCGTCCATTCAAAACAGACGCACAAAAATTTCTTTTGCCAGAGGGTAGTGAATTTGTGGAATTTGTTGCCACGCGCAGCTGTGGAGACCAGGTCATTGGGTGTATTTAAGGTAGAGATTGATGGGTTCTTGTTCAGACATGGCATCAAAGGTTACGGGGAGAAGTCTAGGGAAATGGGGTTGAGGAGGGAAAAAAAGAATCAGCCATGATCGAATGGCAGAGTGGACTCGATGGGCCGGCTGGCCTAATTCTGCTCCTGTGTCTTATGGTTTTATGTTTCCTGTGGTGGGGAATCTAAGTCCAGGGGACACAGGCTCAGAATAGAGGGAAATCCATTTAGAATGGAGATAAGGAGGAATTTCTTTAGCCAGGGGGTGGTGAATCTGTGGAGACCAAGTCATTGGGTATATTTAAGGCAGAGGTTGATAGGTTCTTGATTAGTCGGGGCATGAAGGGTTACGGGGGGAAGGCAGGAGATTGGGGCTGAGAGGGAATTGGATCAGCCATGATGGAGGTGACTCATATAACATAGAAATTTACAGCCCATTACAGGCTGTTCGGCCCACAATATTGTGCCGACCATGTAACCTACTCTAGAGACTGCCTAGAGTTTCCCTCCTCTATTTTTCTAAGCTCCATGTACCTATCTAAGAGGCTCCTAAAAGACCCCATTATATCCGCTTCTACTACCACCGCTGGCAGAGCATTCCACGTACCCACCACCCTCTGTGTGGAAAAATATACCCCTGACATCCCCCTTGTACCTACTTCCAAGCACCTTAAAACAATATCCACTTGCGTTAGCTACTTCAGCCCTGGGAAAAAGCATCTGGCTATCTACACGATCAATGCCTCTCATCATCTTATACACCTCTGTCAGGTCACCTCTCATCCTCCGTCACTCTGAGGAGAAAGGGCCAAGTACACTCAACCTATTCTCATAAGGTACGCCCTGCAATCCAGGCAACACCCTTGTAAATCTCCTCTAACATCCTTGTAAGTCTCTTGACTTGATGGGCCAAATGGCCTCACTCCGCTCCTATATTTTATGGTCTTGTGTGCAGCACCTTGTCAAAGGCCTTCTGAAATGATGAGGTCAAGAGTTCATTTTCTTTCTCCAGGGAGCCATTTCATAGGCATCTAATAACAGTGTGGATACAGGCCTCGAGCCTGTTGGAAAAGGCAAATCATGAGCACATGAGATTCTGCAGATGCTGGAAATCCAGAACAACACAAAATGCTGGAGGAACTCGGCAGGTCAGACAGCATCTATGGAGGTGAATGAACAGCTGATGTTTTGGACAAGTCCATGAGCCTGGTGGTACGTACTTTCAGCTTTTGTATATCCTGTCAGAGGGAGAGGCGAGAAGAATGTCCAGAGTGGATTGGTCTTTGACTGCACTCACTGCTTTGCTGAGGCAGGAGGAAATATAGATCAAGTCCATGGAGGGAAGGCTGGTTTCTATGATGCGCTGAGCTGTTTCCATAACTCTCTATTTCACATTGTCTCGAGCAGCTCCCGTACCGAACCATCATGTATCCAGTTAGGATGCTTTTCTTTGGTGCATCAAACTGTGTTTCCTCTTTGAATTGGTGTTTCAGATTGATTGAGCTCTTTTTCACTCTCATGGCTTGTCTCTCTCGATAGATTGAAATGCCCTTTTACTGAAGTGCTCAATCTTCTCAGTTTACCAGAATGTTTTCCAGGAATAATTTCCTCCCATGAATTAAGGAATTGCTGTATTTCAGTAAACTAACCAAGACATTTGCTTACATTACAGTACAGTGAACTGTTCCCATAATCTATGGACTCCCTTTTAAGGATTCTTCATAAAGTCATAGAAAAATAAAGGATAGAAACAGGCCCTTCAGCTCATCTAGTCCATGCTGAAAGCATTTAAACTGCCTGCTCCCATCATGCTGCACCCAGACCATAACCCTCCATACCCCTATCATCCATGCACCTATCCAAATCTCTTTTAAACAATGCATCCACTACTTGCACTGTTTCACACTCTCTCCACCCCGAGTGAAGAAGTTCTCCCTAAACATTTCACCTTTCACCTTTAACCTATGGCCTCTGTTTGTAGTCCCACCCAACCTCAGTGGAAAAAGCCTGCTTGCATTTTGCCCTATCGATTCCACTCATAATTTTGCATACCTCTATCAAATCTCCCCCACAATCTTCTATTCATGTTCTCAATATTTATTGCTTAGTTATTTTTATTATTTTGTTTCATTTTTCTTTCTGTATTTGCACTGTTTGTTGTTTTTTACATATTGGTTGTTTGTCTTGTCATGTGAGGTTTTCATTGATCCCACTGTGTTTCTTTGTACTCTTTTCAATAAAAGTTAATTTCTTGTTTCTCCAAATTCGTGCGTGATACAAGTGGTCTGAAATTATATTTGTGTTCAGTTTGAAGCAGTCTATCATAAGCAAAACAAAATCAGAGGAGCAACACTTTGCAAAACTTTGTACAGTGGAATTTGGTGATCATGGGGAACATTAATCTACATCTGGACTTGCCAGACTTAATTAATATAAACAGTACCCACAATGAATTCCTGGAATGTTTGCAAGGCGCAGGACACTATGCTAGCATAGCGGTTAGTGTAACGCTATTGCAACTCAGGGTGTCAGAGTTCAGAGTTCATTCCTCTGTAAGAAAGTTGTGCATCCTTTCCTGGGGGCGTGGGTTTCCTGCCAAGACATACGAGTTAGGAGGTTAATTGGTCATTGTAAATTGTCCCTTCAGCCCACGATGTTGTATTGAACATTTAAACTACTCCCAGATCAGTCTAACTTTCCCTCCTACATAACCCTCCATTTTCTATCACCCATGTGCCTATCTAAATGTCTCTTAAATGTCCCCAATGTATCTGCCACTATCATATGCTGCCTTCCACACACCTATCACTACTGGAAAAATCCTACCTCCGATATGGAAGATAGAACATTACAGGACTGTTCAAGCCCTTCGGCACACAATGTTGTACCAGATTTTTAACTGACTCCAATATCAATCTCACCCTTCCGTCCCACAGTCCCCTCCATTTTTCTATCATCTATGTGCCTGTCCAAGAGACTCTTAAGTGTCCCCATTGTATCTGACTCTACCACCTCACCTAGCAGGGTGTTCTACACACCGACCACGCTCTGTGTAAAAACCTTATCTCTGACATCCCTCTATACTTTTCTCCCATCACTTTAAAATTATCCTGCCTCATATTAGCCATTTCCACCCTGAGAGGAAGTCTACTCTATCTATGCCTCTTATCATCTTGTACACCTCTATGAAGCCAGTTCTCATCCTGCTTCATTCAAAAGAGAAAAGCCTTAACTCACTCAATCTTTCATCATAAGATATGGTCTCTAATCTGGGCAGAATCTTGATAAATCATCTCTAAGGCTTCCTCATCCTTTCTATAATGAGGCAACTAGAACTGCTCACAATAGTTGGGAACTGTTGTAATTCAATCAGAATCCAGAATTTCCAACTCAATTACCGGAAAATACAAAGATATGTTTGTTCCGCAGGGATCTGTTCTGGGACCCCTGCTCTTTGTGATTTTTATAAATGACTTGCATGAGGAGTTGGAAGGGGGGTTAGTAAGTTTTCAGATGACACAAAGATTGATGCAGTTGTGGATAGTGTGGAGGGCTGTCAGAGGTTACAGCGGGACATTGACAGGGTGCAGAGCTGGGCTGAGAAGTGGCAAATGGAGTTCAACCTGGAAAGGGTTGAGTGATTCACTTTGGAAGATCGAACTTGAAGGTAGAAGATTAATTGCAGGGTTCTTAGATTTTGAGGTCCATGCGCATAGATCACACAAATTTGCTGCAAGTTCCCTAAAGGTTAATTTGCAGGTTGAGTTGGTGGTAATGAAAACAAATGCAATGTTCGCATTCCTTTCAAGAGGACTAGAATATAAAAGCAAGGATGTGAAGTTGAGGATTTATGAAGCACTGGTGAGGCCTCACTTCGATGGGAGTTTATGTAACCCTGTCTCACTGCTCTCTCTCTGTGATCTCTACGGCCCTCTGACTCCTCGACTATGTGCTCACCCAGACCCACTATCACAGCCATGTATCCTTCACCAAGCAAATTCCAAGCTCTTTACGTCACCCCTGCCCCTCCCAGTTTCACCAATGACCTTGTGTTTCTCCCTCCCCTCCCCTCCCCCCAGCTTTTAACTCTACTCCTCATCTTTTTTTCTCCAGACCTGCTGAAGGGCCTCGGTCCGAATTGTCGACTGAACTCTTTTCTATAGATGCTGCCTGGCCTGCTGAGTTCCTCCAGCATCTTGTGTGTTCCTTGGATTTCCAGCTGCTGCTGATTTTTCTCTTGTTTGTGATGGGAAATATCCTCTCCACATCCACTGATTCGAGGCCTTTCAACATTCAATAGATTTCAATGAGGTCATCCCTCATTCTTCTGAACCACAGTGAGAAGAGGCCCGGAACCATCAAACATTCCTTTCTATCCCAGAATCATTTTCATGAACCTCCTTTAAACCCTCTCCAATGTCAACACATCTTCTAAAATAAGGTACCCAAAACTGCTCACAATACTCGAAGTGAGGCCTCACCAGTGCTTCATAAAGCCCCAACATTACATCCTTGCTTTTATATTTTAGACCTCTCGAAATGTTAACATTTCATTTGCCTTCCTCACCACTGAATCAACCTACAAACTAACCTTTAGGGAATCCAGCACGAAGGCTCCCAAGACCCTTTGCACCTCAGATTTTTGATTTTCTCTCTTTAGAAAATTGTCTAGACTTTTATATCTTCTACCAAGATGTATGACCATATATTTCCTGACACTGTATTCCATCTGCCACTTCTATGTCCACTCTCCTAATCTGTTTAAGTTCTTCCGTAGCCTCTCTGCTTCCTCAACACTACACCTATCTTCATATCATCCGCAAGCATGGCCACAAAGCCATCAATTCTGCAATCTAAATCATTGACATATAATGTAAAAAGAAGCTGTCCCAACACTGACTAGTGGAACATCACTAGTCAATGGCAGCCTACCAGAAAAGGTTTATTCCCACACTTTGCCTCCTGCCAATCAGCCAATGCTCCCTTGACATTAGTACCTTCTCTGTAATACCACGGGCTCTTAACTTGATAAGCAATCTTATGTGTGGCACCTTGTCAAAGGCTTTCTGAAATCCAAGTATGCAACATCCACCAATTCTCCTTTGCTTCAAAGATGAGACTAATTGGCTTAAAATTTCCTTTTTTCTTCCTCTCTGTCTTCCTGAAGAGTGGAGTGACATTTATAATTTTCCAGTACTCCAGAACCATGCTAGAATCTATTGATTCTTGAAAGATTATTACTAATGTCTCCAAAATCTCTTCAGCCACCTCTGTCAGAACCCTGGGGTGTCACCATCAGCTCCAGATGACTTATCCAACTTCAGACCTTTCAGGTTCCCAAAATCCTTCTCTCTAGTAATGTTAACTTCACTCACTTCTGCCCCCTGACACTCTGGAATTGCTGGCACACTGCTAGTATCTTCCACAATGAAGACTGATGCAAAATACTATTTAGTTCGTCTGTCATTTCCTTGTCCCCCATTCCCTCCTCTCCAGCATCATTTTCAAGTGCTCAGGTATCTACTTGTTTCCTTCTTTTACATGTAATGCTCAGTTATATTGGCTCGTATATGTCTAGGGGAAATCCCACCCAGCACCTGCCTCAATGCTTCCCACGGAGTCGGTCGCTGTACCCCTGCCGCCTGAAACAATCCCAAAAATCAGTCATCAGCCAGCACACCCAGTACGTTTTACCAAGTACACTTTATAGATATTACTAAGCCTATGAAATTAATATAAATTCGATACAGAAGAGGAAATAATGGGAAAAAAAAGAGGCGCCAGACTTATCAAATTCCAAATTCTTCGTGCGCAACCATTGGAGCTCAATCAATTCCTGACGACCACCCAGATCCTGTCGACTCCCGGCTCGGGACCACCCGGAGTGATTGACCGGCGCCTCTCCACACATCCACCGTCCTCCCCGTCTCTCCTCCGACTCCCCATCTCTCCTCCGACTCCCCGTCTCTCCTCCGTCTCCCCGTCTCCCCTCCATCTCCCCGTCTCTCCACTATCCTCCCCGTCTCTCCTCTGACTCCCCGTCTCTCCTCCGACTCCCCGTCTCTCCGCCGTCCTCCCCGTCTCTCTGCCGACCTCCCCGTCTCTCCTCTGACCTCCCTGTCTCTCCTCCGACCTCCCCGTCTCTCCTCCGACTCCCTGTCTCTCCACCGTCCTCCCCGTCTCTCCGCCGTCCTCCGCGTCTCTCCCCCGACGCCCCGCCAAAAACCCCCGTCCACCGTCCTCCCCCCTCCCCGCCTCTCCTCCAACTCCCTGTCAAAAACCCCGTCTCTCCTCCGACTCCCCGTCTCTCCGCCGTCCTCCCCGTCTCTCCTGCGACTCCCCGCCTCTCCTCCGACTCTCCGTCAAAAATCCCGTCTCTCCTCCGACTCCCCGTCAAAAACCCCATCCACCGTCCTCCCCGCCTCTCCTCCGACTCCCCGTCAAAAACCCCGTCTCTTCTCCGACTCCCCATCTCTCCACCAACTCCCCGCCTCTCCTCCGACTCCCTGTCAAAAACCCCGTCTCTCCTCCGACTCCCCGCCAAAAACCCCGTCCCCAGTCATATGAGACAGCGTTATCATCCGAAGGAATTGATACGTAAACACCCATTGGTTAATAGCACCCTGCTATCTGCATTAACCCAAGCAAATGTCTAGCTGGAGACTTTCTCAACATTTAACATAACGAAGAAGCCATTTTAAATTTAACATACAAAAAAGAAAGACCCCATACATACACTTTATATACCTGGAAAAACTTCTGGTATCCTCTTTAATATAACTGGCTAACTTACCTTGTATTCCTTCTTGTCCCTCTTTATAGCTCTTATAGTTGCCTTCTGTTGGTTTTTAAAAGCTTCCCAATCTTCTAACTTCCCACTATTGTTTGTACTATTATATGCCCTCTCTTTGGCTTTTATGTTGGCTTTGACTTCTCTTGTCAGCCACGGCTGCATCATCCTGCATTTAGAATACTACTTCTTCTTTGGAATGTATCTATCCTGTGCCTTCTGAATTGCACCCAGAAATTCCAGCCATTTCTCTTCTGCCATCATCCCTGCTGTTGTTTCCTTCCAATTAATTTTGGCCAGTTCCCCTCTCATACCTCTGTAATTCCCTTTACTCCACTGTAATACTAGTACATATGACTTTAGCTTCTTTTTCTCAAATTGCACTGTGAATTCTATCATATTATGATCACTGAGTCCTAAGTGTTCCTTTACCTTAAGCTCTCTAATCAATTCCGATTCATCATACAATGCCCAATCCAGAATAGCTGATCTTCTAGTGGGCTCAACCACAAACTGTTCTAAAAAGCCATCACGTTCTATAACACATTCTCCTTCCTGGAATCCAGGACCAACTTGATTTTCCCAATCTCCCCATGTACTGAAATCCCCATGTCTATTGTAACATTGTCCTTTTGATATACATTTTCTATCTCCCATTATAATTTGTATACCACATCTTTGCTAATGTTCGGAGGTCTGTATATATCTCCTATCAGGATCTTTTTACCCTTGAGTTTCTTAGCTCTACCCACAACAATTCTACACCTTCTGACACTATGTCACCTCTTTCCAATGATTTGATTTTATTTGTTACCCTCAGAGCCACCCTAACCCCGCTGCCTTTCTGCCTGTCCTGTCGGTACAACGTGTATCCTTGGACATTAAACTCCCAGCTGTAATCTTCTTTCAGCCATGATTCAGTGATGCCTACAACATCAGACATGCCAATCTGTAACTGCACTACAAGTTTATCTACCTTAATCCCTATACTGCACACATTTGTACTATTGGTTTTATGGTCTGATGAAACCAAACTTGAGCTTTTTGGCCATCAGACTAAATGCTATGATTGGTGTGAGCCAAACATCACACATTATCAAAAATACACCATCTCTACCGTGAAGCATGTGGTGGCTGCATCAGGCTGTGGGGATGCTTCACTGCAGCAGGCCCTGGAAGGCTTGTGAAAGTGGAGAGTAAAATGAATGCAGCAAAATACAGGGAAATCCTGGAGGAAAATCTAATGCCATCAGCAAGAGAAATGAGACTTGGGAGAAGACTTGTTTTCCAGCAAGACAATGACCCCAAGCATAAAGCCAAAGCTATACAGCAATGGCTTAAAAACAACAAAGTTAACATTCTCAAGTGGCCAAGTCAGACCTCAATCCAATTGAGAATTTGTGGCTGAACTTGAAAAGGACTGTTCACTCACGACCCCCATGCAATCTGACAGAGATTGAGCAGTTTTATAAAGAAGAATAGGGGAAAAATTGCAGTGTCCAGATGTGCAAAGCTGATAGAGACCTATCCGCCCAGACTCAAGGCTGTAATTGCTGTCAAAAATGTATCTACTAAATACTGACTTGAAGGGGGTGAGTAATTATGCAATTATTTTGCATTTACTAATTGTAATAAATTTAAACTAATTTACAGAAATTTTTTTACACTTTGACATGAAAAAGTCTTTTCTGTTGATTAGTGTCAAAAAAAGCCAAATTAGATCCACTGTGATTCAATACTGTAAAACAATAAAACATGAAAACTTCCAAGGAGGTGAATACATTTTACAGGCACTGTCTGTGTGTGTATTCTTGTGTGTCCTTGTCTGTCTGTCTATGTGGTGTGTGCCTGTGTCTGCGCATGGTACATTCCCTCCACTGGGTCCATGCCTTCTGCTGATCTGACGGAATCTCAGGGTGCATGTGGAAGCTGCCACGACCACATGCATTTGGAATAGATGCATTCTGTTCTGTGCTTCGCTCGTGCATTAAACAGGCCATCTATCAAATTCAGCAAATAAACTTCAAACATTTATAAGAAAAATCACAGCTCTCTCATTTGCAAAAGGGAATGTGCAGATAAAATTTTACATTGAGTTAATCTTCTTGTCAAACAGTGAGTCAGAGAGAAACACCTGCCTTTTAATTCCCTCTTGACTGTCTGTTAGTTTGGTATAGCAGTCAATATGTAATTTTTAATCCTTATCTGTCTTTACTGGAGGTCTCTTCTCACTCTGTGCATGTTTCTATTGTGCCGTGGACACGCTAACTCCCAACAAATGGAATACCATACAGAAAGTGGTACAGCAGGTCACCGCTAGGTGATGTCTTCTTGGTCTGTCAAGTTCATTGTTCTCGCTTTGCTCCATGTACTTGTGCAATCAACTATTTTGTGTTTTATATTCGTAATTAATTTGGATCACACTGTAGAGGTCTGTTTTCACTCTGACACAAAAGAGACTTTTTCTGTTGATCAGCAGGCAGTACCACTGCCTCACACCGTCAGTGACCCCGGTGTGTGTGTGTGTGTGTGTGTGTGTGTGGAGTCATAGAGCATTACCGTACAGAAACAGGTACTTCAGGCCACCTAGTCCGAACCGAACTATAGTTCTGCCTAGTCCCACCCACCCACATCTTCTGTCATTGATTCTATTGTGATTTTTTATACTTACTACGAATGCCCACAAAAAATGAAACTCAGTGTGGCATGTGTGTACTTTGGTAATAAATTCACTTTGAAGTTTGAAGTTTGGACCATGCTGCTCCCATCTGTGTACCTATCCAATCTTGCCTTAAATGTTCAACTGAACCTGAATCCACTGCTTCCACTGGCAGCTTGTTCCACACTCTCACCACCCTCTGAGCGAACAGCCTCCCCCTCAGTTTCCCCTCAGATATTTCACCTTTCACCTCTAATCTATGACCTCTAGTTCTGGTCTCATTCAACCTCAGTGGAAACTGCCTGCTTGCATTTAGCCTATCTATACCCCTCATAATTCTGTAAACCTCAATCAAAAATCTCCCCTCATTCTCCTCCACTCCAGGGAATAAAGTTCTAACCTATTCAGTCTTTCCCTATAACTCAGGTCCCCGAGTTCTGGCAACATCCTTGTTCATTTTCTCTGTTTCCTTTCAAGCTTATTGATATATATCCTGCAGGTAGGTGACCAGAACTACACACAATATTCCAAATTTGGCCTTACCCACATCTTACATAAGTTCAACATAACATCCTGGACTCAATGCCCTGATTTATGAAGGCCAACATGCCAGAAGTTCTCCCTATGACCTTGTATACCTGTGACACCACTTTCAAGGGATTATGCCTCTGTATTCCCTGATTCCACTGCACTGCAGAGTGCCCTGCATTCACTGTGGTAATCCTATCCACGTTTGGCCTCCCAAAGTCCAACCCTTCACACTTGTCTGCATTCATTTCCAAGTGCCATTTTCAGTCCGGTTTCCCAGTTTCTCCAGACCACACTGAAAGCATTGACTGCCTTCTTCGCTGTCCACTACGCCCCCGTTGTTGTTATCATGATGCAGTTTGTATGTTCTCCTGTCCATTTCTTCTAGGTATTCCAATTTCTGCCATGTTGAACTACAAATTCACAGGTTTATGATCTTGTCTCTTGGATCATGGAATCTCTTGTTTGGGTGTCAGGCTAATTAATCTACCTCTGTTTCTATCTCTCCTCTCTGAATTTTGCTATAGAACATTTGCTAACATTTTTCATTGATTTTATTGTGCTCCTTTATACCTACTGTGAATTACTTACTGCCCATTATGCCTCCTGGCACTTAGGGCAGCAATGAATGTCCTCTATCTCTGTCTGTCCTTGGCCATCTTCGTGCTATCGCACACAGATGCAGGATTCTTTATTGCTGCTTCCAGAACAGTTTTGTTTGACCTGTCAGAGTTGTTAGCCCTGAACTGAACCCCCAAACCTGGAAGACTGGTGGACCATTCTTTGTCTGCCCCTTACCCTTTGACCTCCTTGGCATGGATGACCCTACCAAGAGCCAAAGCACAAGGCCCTGACTCCAGCCAGCAGAGCTCTTGTGGGGTCGTTGAGGAATGCAAGCCTCCAAACCATGACAATGTTGTGGACCTCTTGGAGGAAGCGTCTCTTAAAAGACTCTAATGTACCTGCCACAAACAAGAGAAAATCAGCAGATGCTGGAAATCTAAGCAACACACAAAATGCTGGAGGAACTCAGCAGGCCAGGTAGCGTCTATGGAAAAGAGTAAACAGTCAATGTTTTGGGCAGAGACCCTTCATCAGGACTCTACTACCACCACCCCAGTCAGAGCATTCCACCTTAATCCTCACACCTCCTTGGAACTCACCCCTCTCACCTTAGATGCATGCCCTCTGGTATCAGACATTCCAATTCTGGGAAAAGACGCTGTTAATCTACTCTGTCTATGCCTCCCATAATCTTTTAACCTCTTTCAGTTCTCCCCTCAGTAAATACCAAAGGACCTTGAGAATATAGGAGCAGATTCAGGCCATTTGGCCCTTCGGGTGTGCTCCGCCATTTCACCAATTGCCCGATCCAATTTTCTTCTCAGCCCCAACCTCCTGCCCTCTCCCTGTATCCCCTCATGCCCTGACCAATCAAGAATCTATCAACCTCTGTCTTAAATATACATAAAGACTGGGCCTCCACAGTTGTCTGTGGCAACAAATTCCACAGATTCACCACTCTCTGGCTAAAGAAATTCCTCCTCATCTCCGTTCTAAAAGGACACCCCTCTATTCTGAGGCTGAGTCCTCTGATCTTAGGCTTCCCCACCATAGGAAACAGCCTCTCCACATCTACTCTATCAAGGCCTTTCACCATTCAATGGGTTTCAATGAGGTCACCCCTCATTCTTCTGAATTCCGGTGAATACAGGCCCAGAGCCGCCAGACGCTCTTCATATGACATGCTGTTCATGCTGGTATTTATGCTGCACATTTTATTCCACATCTGCACTTTAAATTTTAACTTTATTTCTATATAATTCTTTAAAATTGTTGACTTTTTTTTGTCACGTGTTGCGCTCTGACCAAATTCTTTGGTCACTCAGACATAGAAGGGCTCCAGCCTACCCAGCTCCCCGGGTCATTGAGACTCACAAAGCAGGACAAGGTTGTGGTCCTCTTGGAGAATTCACTGTAAATACCGGCAGGAAAAATGACTCTCAGGGTTGTGCGTGGAGATGTATATGTAATTTGATAATAAATTTTCTCTGAACTTCATCTCACAAACTGTGCAAATTATTCCAGACTTTCTTAACCCTCGGCAGTCCTTGGGGCGGTGCTCCCATGGTACTGCTGGGGAGGGAGTTTCAGGGTTTAGACCCAGTGGCAGTGAAGGAATGGCGATGTATTTCCAAGTCAGGTTGGTGTGTGGCTCACGGGGAGCCTGTAGGTGGAGGTGCACTCTGAGAGCTCTTGTCCTTTTGCTGGTCTTTGCAGCTATTCAGATTCAGGTGGATTTATTTATCACATGGACATCGAAACCTTCAGTGAAGTAAGTCATTTCTATTAAGAACCAACCCAACTGAAGGAAATATTGGGGGCATAAGTTCAGGGTCAGAACCATTGGCATAGGTCATGAAATTTGTTAACTTTGCAACAGCAGTACAATGCAATACATAATAATAGAGAAAAATGAAATACATATATAATAGTTACATTAAGTAGTGCAAAATAGAAATTAAAAAGTCACGAGGTAGTGTTCATGGTTTCAATGTCCATTTAGAAATCTATGGCAGAGGGAGGAAGCTGTTCCTCAATCACTGAGGTGTGTGTCTTCACACTTCTGTACCTCCTTGCTGATGATAGCAATGAGAACAAGGCATGTCCTGGGTGGTTGGGGTCCTTAATGATGGCTGCTGCCTTTCTGAGGCACCGCTCCTTGAAGATGTCCTGGACACTACGGGGACTAGTGCCCATGATGGAACTGACTAGGTTTACCACTCTCTGCAGCTTACTCCGATCCTTCAGTAGCCCTCCCCGTACTAGACGGTGATGCAGCCTGTCAGAATGCTTTCCACAATACATCTGTAGAAATTTTCAAGTGTTTTAGGTGACGTACCAAACCTCCTCAAACACCTAATGAATTATAGTCACTGCTATGCTGCCTTTGTAGCTGCATCGATATGTTGGGCCCAGGATTGATCCTCAGAGATGTGAACACCCAGGAACTTGATATTTCTCACTCTTTCCACTTCTGATCCCTCTATGAGGACTGGTGTGTGTTCCCTCCTCTTACCCCTTCTGAAGTCCATAGTCAGTTCTTTGGTCTCACTGACGTTGTCGTTGCTGCGATACCACTCAACTAGCTAATATATTCTGGCACCAACATAGGATACCCTCAATGTTCAGCAGATCAACACAGTGGAACACAGCCTGCAATGAAATGACAGCTACAATGAACTCTTCCAGCCTGTGCAGGGCACCGGAGAGAATTGGACTCTGAGGTTTTGCGAGCACCTAAATTGGTTGATCGTTGTTTTCCAAGAGGCGTCAATCATTCAGAGTTCCTAGTTTTTTTCTCAAATGACTTGCTCTTTGTAATGGTGTCTCCTGGTGCTTTCTGCTTAAGTTTGTTAAGTTTACTTTGATAGGCTCCACGATTCTGTGTCACTTGTATCATTTAAGCGGACGCCTGATTAGTGCTAATGACGGGGTCCTAGTTTTGAGAATGTTACATCTCACACTGTCATTCAGCCAAGCCACTATGTTCTATTGGAATTATTATGAATTAACTCCAGCTGCCCTGTCTACATCTGTGTCTGTCTTTCCTCCACACTTAGGT
Source organism: Mobula birostris (assembly GCF_030028105.1). Lineage (NCBI taxonomy): Eukaryota > Metazoa > Chordata > Chondrichthyes > Myliobatiformes > Myliobatidae > Mobula > Mobula birostris. The sequence goes on from NC_092373.1 coordinate 7,651,722, forward strand.
TCCAATATCACCAGCACACATCATGACAACAAAAGAGAAACAAGCCCGTATGTTCCCTCCCATCCACCCACACAGACACGGTCCTCCAATGCCGGGACAGGTCTCCTGGTCTCCAGCAGACTGGCGGCCCAATTCCTCAGAGGCCTCAGACTCCCAGGGCTTTAGACAGAAGGACCTCTGATTGGCCTTCAGCTTCAGTCTTTAATATCAACCCCAGGACTAGCTGATGATGGGACACCAAACACCAGACCCTTATGCCCCCAGATCACAGAGTAGACAGGGTGAGCAGTGACAGTGCACACTTCAGCCATGGAGCGTTAGTGATGGAAGGAGGGAATGTTTCACATGCTGGGTGAGGCACTGTGGGGCAGTGAACTTCTCGTTTACCATTGGAGCTCCAAGTAATCAGAATCAGTTTACTATTGTCACATGTACTGAGATACGGTTAAACTAATTGTCTAGTATATTGTTCATATAGATCATGTCATTGCACAGGCCATTGAGGTAGTTGAAGGTAAAACGACCACAGAATGCAGATTAGAGAAAGTGCAGAGCAGGCAGACAATAAGGTGCAGGGTGATATTGAGGTAGATTGTGAGGTCAAAAGTCCATCTTATCATACTAGGAGGCCATTCAATAGTCATATAACATCAGGGTAGAAGCTGTCCTTGAGCCTGGTGGTACGTGATTTCAGACTTTTGTATCTTCCACCCAGTGGGAGAGGGGAAGGTAGAGAGTGTCCAGGGTGGGTGGGGTCTTTGATTACTCTGGCTGCTTTACTGAGCAGAGGGAATTATAGACAGATATTCCTGTGATGTTTTGATCTGTGTCCACAACTCTCTGCAGTTTCTCACAGTCACGGACAGAGGAGTTGCCATACCAGGCCACATTGCATCTGAATAGGGTGCTTTGGATAGTGTACAGTGATGGAGGGGTCAGTGACGGTAGTGTCATTGAATATTGAAGTTAGATGGTTAGTCTCTCTCTGGTCAGTAATGATCACTGACGGCAAGAGAGTGATGGTATTTTAAATAGAACCTCAAACATACATTCAATGGCCACTTTATTAGGTTCACTTGAACCCCTGGGACTGTCACACACAACAGTCTCTAGAGTTTACAGAGGCTGGTGAGAAAAACAAAAATAATATCCAATGAGCATCAGTTCTGTGGGTGAAAATTCCTTGTTAATGAGAGAGGTCAGAGGAGAGTGGCCAGACTGGTTCAAGCTGACAGGAAGGTGACAGTAACTCAAATAACCACGACTTACAACAGTGGTGTGCAGAAGAGCATCTCTGAATGTACAACATGTCGAGCCTTAACGTGGATGGATTATGGCAGCGGAAGATTAGAAACATACACTCGGTGGCTACTTTATTCGGTACGAGAGGTGCTGGTGGCATTTCATGAATGCCCACTGAGTGTATAAGCAAGTATAAAGAAAGTTGAACTACAAGAATAATAAAATTTAGACTCTAATACAACATAGAACATAGAAATTTATCAGAATCAGAATAAGAATCAGGTTTATTATCACCGGCATGATTCGTGAAATTTGTTAACTTAGCAGCAGCAGTTCAATGCAATACATAATATAGAAGAGAGAAAATAATAATGATAAATAAACAAGTAAATAATTACAGTATACATATCGAATAAATTAAAAAATGTGCAAAAAACAGAAATACTGTATATTTTTTTAAAAAGTGAAGCAGTGTTCAAAGCTTCAGTCCATTTGGGAATCGGATGGCAGAGGGGAAGAAGCTGTTCCTGAATTGCTGATTGTCTGCCTTCAGGCTTCTGTACCTCCTACCTGATGGTAACAGTGAGAAAAGGGCATGCCCTGGGTGCTGGAGGTCCTTAATAATGGATGCTGCCTTTCCGAGACACCGCTCCCTGAAGATGTCCTGGGTACTTTGTAGGCTCGTACCCAAGATGGAGCTGACTAGATTTACACCCTTCTGCAGCTTCTTTCGGTCCGGTGCAGTAGCCCCTCCATACCAGACAGTGATGCAGCCTGTCAGAATGCTCTCCACGGTACAACTATAGAAGTTTTGAATGTATTTGTTGACATGACAAATCTCTTCAAACTCCTAATGAAGTATAGCTGCTGTTTTGCCTTCTTTATAACTGCATCGATATGTTGGGACCAGGTTAGATCCTCAGAGATCTTGACACCCAGGAACTTGAAGCTGCTCACCCTCTCAACTTCTGATCCCTCTATGAGGATTGGTGTGTGTTCCTTCATCTTACCTTTCCTGAAGTCCCTATCAGCTCATTTGTCTTACTGACGTTGAGCACCAGGTTGTTGCTGTGGCACCATTCCACTAGTTGGCATATCTCACTCCTGTACGCCCTCTCGTCACCACCTGAGATTCTACCAACAATGGTTGTATCGTCAGCAATTTATAGGTGGTATTTGAGCTATGCCTAGCCACAGCACATTACAGACCTTTCGGCCCACAATGTTGTGTTGACCATGTAATGTACTCCAGAAACTGCCTAGAATTTCCCTAGCGCATAGCCTCTATTTTTCTAAGCTCCATGTTGCTAAGAGTCTCTTAAAAGACCCTATTGTACCTGCCTCTACCATCTTCACTGGTGATCTCCACGCACTCACCACTCTCTGTGTGAAAATCTTACCTCTGATATCCCCTTGGTACCTATTTCCAAGCACCTTAAAACTATGCCCTCTTGTGTTAGCCATTTCAGCCTCTGACAATCCGCATGATCAATGCCCCTCATCATCTTGTCCACCTCTATCAGGTGTAAGGTGTTGAAAATGTCCTTGAATATTCCCGCTAATTGGTTGGCACAGGTTTTCAGAGCCTTACCAGGTACTCCATTGGGACCTTCTGCCTTGCGAGGGTTCACCCTCTTTAAAGACAGTCTAATATCCGTCTCAGGGTCATCAGGTGCAGCAGGGATCTTCACAGCTGTAGTTGCGTTCTCCCTTTCAAAGCGTGCAGAGAAGGCATCGAGTTCATCTGGTAGTGAAGCATCGCTGCCATTCATGGGTTTTGCTTTGTAGGAAGTAATGTCTTGCATCACCTGCCAGAGTTGTGGTGCATCTGATATCGGCTCCAACCTCATTTGAAATTGTCCTTTCGCCCTTGAAATCGTCCTCCGCAAATCATACCTAGTTTTCTGGTACAGGCCTGGCTTGCCAGACTTGAATGCCGCAGATCTGGCCTTCAGCAGACAATATACCTCCTGGTTCATTCACGGCTTTTGGTTTGGTAATGCTCTTGTTATTTATTGCTATTCATTTATCTTTGCACTTGGACAGTTTGTTGTTCATTGATCCTGTTTACAGTTACTGCTCTATAGATTTGTTAAGAATGCCTGCAGGAAAATGAATCTCAGGGCTGTATGTGGTGACATGCATGTACTCTGATAATAAATTTTACTTTGAAATAAGGAGCGTTCACAGGAAAAACATAAATCTAAGGAGCACAATCAGATGAAGAAAAGTTGCAGTGAAGTGTTCACAGTGTTGCTGTACTGAGGTAGTGATTCGGGTTGTGCTGATTGGTTACCGAAGGAAACGGTTGAAGCGAAGTAGTTGCTCCTGAATCTAGTCATGCAGGGCTCCAGGCTTCTGTACCTCCTGCCTCATGGTAGCTGTGAGGAAGCTGCGAGAATTATCCTGGGAATGAAAGAGTTAACGTATGAGGAGCATTTGATGGCTTGCTTGAGTTTAGAGGATCTCAGTGGAACTTATCAAATATTGAAAGGCCTAGACAGAGTGGACGTGGAGAGGATGTTTCCTATGGTGGGAGAGGCTAGGATCAGTGAACAGAGCATCAACATAGAAGGGTGTTCTTTTAGAACAGAGATGAGGAGGAATATCTTTAGCCAGAGAGTGGTGAATCTTCTCGTCTTATGTAAGGGGGAAGTGCTCTCAGTGGTCAATTTATTAGGTATACCTGTACACCTGCTCATTAATGCAAATATCTAATCAGCCAATTATGCAGCAACAACCCACTTCATAAAACCATGCAGACATTGGCAAGAGGTTCAGTTGATGGTCAGTTTGGAATGGGAAAGAAATGTGGTCTAAGTGAATTTGCCTGTGGAATGATTAATGGTGCCAGATGGGGTGTTTTGAGTATCTCAGAAGCTGCTGATCTACTTGGATTTTCGCAGAGTTTATAGAGAATGGTGTGAAAAACATCCAGTGAGCGGCACAACTGTGGGTCAAAAGGTCTTGTTAATGAGAGAGGTCAGAGGAGAATGGTCAGACTGGTTTAAGCTCACAGGGAGGTGACAGTAACCTAAATAACCATGCGTTACAGCAGTGGTGTGCAGAACAGCATCTCCGAATGTAGATGGGCGACAGCAACAGAAGACCACGAACAAACACTCAGTGGCCAATTTATTAGGTCCAGAAGGTAAGTAATAAAATGGCCACAGGTTACAGGCCATTCTGTTCTGACACCTTCCATCACTCTGGTGAGGGCTGGGAAATTAATAGCAGGGGGCTAATTAACTGGAGTGGATTCATCCTGATTTTTCTGAAATGGACATTTCAGTCAATGTTCCTCATTGTTGGGCCAGTGCCAGGATCGGCACTAAAATGGTGAATCACTTTGTAACTTTATCCAAACCATTATTTTATTTTCAGAGATCCAAATCCAGTTATGAATTCTCAGAATATGAGGAACTGAAAATGATTCAAGGCATTAGCTTTTAGGGGCTAATTTATCTTACTCGGAACATTGTCAAACTTTAGCAATGGCCTCACTTTAATCTAATTCTCTCTTAATGTTATCAGGCATACAAACCCCAAACAAAGCCCTTTCTCCCTGTGCTCACTGGCATTAAACAATTTCTTGTCAAGGGATACCACTGTTTTTAATTTCTTTTCAAACTGTTCAACTTCTAACTAAACCATAATTCTATATTCTACTTTCTAAACTAATTGGAATTCAGGCTGACCTATCAAGCGTCTCCTGGCTAATTGACCTTGGGTTGATCTTAAGAGCACAAAGAACATAGAACAGTACAGCACATGAACAGGCCATTCAGCCCACAATGTTGTTCCAAGCCAGCTAAAAAACAAATCAAAAACACCAAAACACTAGTCCCTCCTCCTACCTATACCATGTCCATATTCTTCCATCTTCCTTGCATCCATGTGCCTAGCTAAACATCTCGTAAAAACTTCCTATGTACCACCATACCAGGCAGTGCATTCCAGGCATCCACCGCTCTTAGTAAAAAAGTTTACCCCTCACATCCCTCTTGAACCTTACCCTCTCACCTTCAAAGCATGCCCTCCGGTATTAGACATTTCAACCCTGGGAAACAGATACTCTCTCTCTGCTCTATCTATGCCCCTCATAACCTTGTAAACCTCTATCAGATCTCCCTTTAGCTTCCGACGCTCCAGAGAAAACAATTCAATTTTATCCAGCTTCTCATGATAGCACATGCCCTCTAAACCAGGCTGCATCCTGGTAAACCTCTTCTGCTCCCTCTCCAGAGCCTCAACGTCTTTCCTATAGTGGGGCAACCTCCAGATATTGCCTAACCAGAGTTTTATAAAGTTGCAACATAACTTTCTGACTTTTGAACTCAATGCCTCAACTAATAAAAGCACTCATTCCATAAGCCTTCTTAACCACCTTATCGATCTGTGTAGCCACTTTCAAAGAGTTATGAACTTGGACCCCAAGATCTCTCTGCTCAGCAACACTGTTATGGATCTTGCCTTTAGCACTGTACTGTCTCCTTACATTTGCCCTACTGAGAGGCAACACCTCACATTTATCTGGTTAAACTGCATCTGCCATTTCTCTGCCCATATCGTGTTGTATTCTTTGCCAGTCTTCTATGTTATCCACAACTCCAACAAATTTGGTATCATCTGCAAACTTACCAACCCACCCATCTACATTTTCATCCAGGTCATTAATATACATCACAAACAGCAGCGGTCCCAGCACACATGCCTGTGGAACACCACTAAGTATACATTTCCAACTCAAATAAGTCCCTTAACCACTACCCTCTGTCTTCTATGTGCAAGCTAGTGTGAATCGAAACAACCAATTCGCCAAGGACCCCATGCATCATAATCTTCAGGATTAACCTCCCATGAGGGACTTTGTCAAACACCTTACTAACAGCCACTGCCCTACCCTCATTAATCTCTCTCATCACCTTGTCAAAAAACACAATCAAGTTATTAAGGCATGACATGACATGCACAAGGCGGTGCGGGCTCACCCTAATTAGGCCATGGGTTTCCAAATGCTCATATATCCGATCCCAAAGAGCTTTCTCCAGCAACTTCCCTGCAGCTGGCATGAGACTCACCGGCCTATAGATCCCAGGATTTTCTCTTGTTCCCTTCTAAAATAGAGGTATATTAGCCACTTGGTAGTCTTGTGGCTGGAGAGGACACAAAGATACTGGTCAAGGCCCCAGCAATCTCATCTCTTGCCTCCTTCAAAAGCCTGGGTAGATCCCATCAGTCCCTGGTGGATACTGATAATGAGTATCAGTATCCACCTTAATACTCATTGGGGGGTGGGGGACAACACTTCCCCCTCCTTGGCTTCTAAATGCCCTGATGTGTTTATGCACCCAGTATTGACCTCCTGGTCCTCCATATCCTTTTACTTGGTAAATACAGAAGCAAAGTACTCATTAAGTATGTCACTCACATTCTCCGCAAACAAGTAAATGTTCCCCCGTTTGTCCTTGAATGGTCCCAATCTCTCCCTAGTTATCCTCTTGCTCTTGATGTATGTATGGAATGTTTGGGATTCACCTTAACCCTACTTGCCAAGGACTTTTCATGATCCCTCCTGGCTTTCCTAATTCCTCTCTTTAGTTCTTTGTCTGGCTTCTTTAAACTCCTCATGTGCTTCGTTTGATCCTGACTTCCAAACCTTTACATACTTTTCCTTTCTCTTCTTCACCAAATTCAGCACATCTCTGGACATTCAAGGTTTTCTTATCTTTCCATTTCTGTCCTTCCTCCTAACAGGAACATACCTTTCCTGTACTCTATGCAATTGATCTTTAAACACCCTCCACATCTGATGTGGACTTGCCTGAGTAAGGGTGTTCCCAGTTAAAGCTTCTTCATTCCTGCCTAATGCCCTGTAATCTTCCCTACTCCAGTTTAAAACTCTCCCACAAGGACCAAACCTATCCTTATCTGTAGCTATCCTGAAAGATAAGGAGTTGTGTTCACTGTTCCCTAACTGTTCATCCACTGAAAGGTCAGTCACCTGGCCAGGCTCAGTACCCAACACCAGGTCCAGTACAGCCCCTCCTGTCAGCGGACCAACCACATATTGATTTAAGAAACTTTCCTAGAGACAGTTAACAAATTAAACCCCGGCTAAACCCTTTACACTATTAGATTAGGGAAATTGAAATCCCTCATGACAACAACCCTATTATTTTTACACACTTCCTTAATCTGATTACTTATCTGTTCTCTGATATCCCAGTGGCTATTAGAGAGTTTGTATCTTGTGTCTCCAGCTCAACCCATCTTTCCTCATATATAAAAAAATCCACCAATCCAGGCAATGTCATTGAGTCACAGAACACTACAGCGTAGAAACAGGCCCTTTGGCCCATCTAGTCCATGCTGGACTATTAATCTGCCAAGTTGTATCGACCTGCACCTGGACCATAGCCCTCCATATACCTCCCATCCATTAATCAATCCAAATTTCTCTTAAATGTTGAAGTCAAACCAGCAATAACCATTGGAAGCTCGTTCCACGCTTTCACTGCCCTCTGAGTGAAGAAAATCCCCAAAACATTTCACCTTTCACCCTTAACCCATGACCCCTAGACATAGTCTCACCCAACCTCAGTGAGAAAAGCCTGTCTGCATTTACCCTCTCGAATCTCCTCATCATTTTGTGTACCTGTAACAAATCTCCCCTCAATCTTCTACACTGTAGGGACCAAAGTTCTAACCTATTCAATGTCTCCCTGCACTCTTTCAATCTTGTTTACATCTTTCCTGTTAGTAGGTGACCACAACTGCACACAATACTCCAAGTTAGGCCCCATGAATGTCTTCTACAACTTCAGCATAACATTCTCCTCTGCATTCTCTCCATTGTAAAGATTTCATTTCTTACATAACACTGTGCTAAACCTCAGAGAACAACTAATGAGGTATTGAAAAATTGCAGAGTGTTAGTGAAAATAGAGGCATCGTTAGAGTCATATATTACAGCACAGAAACAGGCCATCTAGTCGATGCTGAAACCATTTAAACTGCCTACCCCCATCAATGCACCAGAGCCATAGCCCTCCACACGCCTACCATCTATGTACGTATCCAAACTTTGCTTAAATGTTGAAATCGAGTTCGCATGCACCACTCGTGCTGGCAGCTTATGACCCTCTGAGTGAAGAAGCTTCCCATTATGTTCCCCTTGAACTTCTCATCTTTCACCATTAACCTATGACCTCTGGCTAGAGTCCCGGTTGCCACCTATTTCAAATCAACCTCCCATTCCCATTCTGATCTGTCTGTCTATGGCATCATCTACTGCCATGATGAAACCAAACTCTGGTTGGAGGAGCAACACTGCATATTCCATCTGAGTAGCTTCCAACCTGATGGCAAGGACATCAATTTCTTCAACTTTTGGTAATTACCGCCCCTCCCTCATTCTCACTTCTTCCATTCTCCAATCTGGCTCCACTCTTACCCCTTCCCTTTTCCTCACCTGTTCATCACCACCTCTCTGGTTAACCTCCTACTTCTCTTTCTCCTATGGTCCACTCTCCTCTCCTATCAGATTCCTTTTTCTCCAGCCCTTTACCTCTTCCACCCATCACTTCCCAGCTTCTTCACTTGCCTCCCCTCTCACCTATCATCTGCCAGCTTCTGCTCCTTTCCCTCCCCTCACCTTTTTATTCTGGCATCTTTCTTTCCAGTCCATAAGACCATAAGACCATAAGACCATAAGACAAAGGAGCAGAAGTCGGCCATTCGGCCCATCGAGTCTGCTCCGCCATTTTATCATGAGCTGATCCATTCTCCCATTTAGTCCCACTCCCCTGCCTTCTCACCATAACCTTTGATGCCCTGGCTACTCAGATACCTATCAATCTCTGGCTTAAATACACCCAATGACTTGGCCTCCACTGCTGCCCGTGGCAACAAATTCCATAGATTCACCACCCTCTGACTAAAAAAACGTCTTCGCATCTCTGTTCTGAATGGGCGCCCTTCAATCCTGAAGTCATGCCCTCTCGTACTAGACTCCCCCATCATGGGAAACAACTTTGCCACATCCACTCTGTCCATGCCTTTCAACATTCGAAATGTTTCTATGAGGTCTCCCCTCATTCTTCTAAACTCCAAGGAATACAGTTGAAGAGCGGACAAACGTTCCTCATATGTTAACCCTCTCATTCCCGGAATCATTCTAGTGAATCTTCTCTGTACCCTCTCCAATGTCAGCACATCCTTTCTTAAATAAGGAGACCAAAACTGCCCACAGTACTCCAAGTGAGGTCTCACCAGTGCCTTATAGAGCCTCAACATCACATCCCTGCACCTATACTCTATTCCTCTAGAAATGAATGCCAACATTGCATTCGCCTTCTTCACTACCGACTCAACCTCAGTCCTGATGAAGGGTCTCAGCCCAAAACATTGCTTAAGATATAGCAAAGATTTTAGCCATTCAGCCAATGGAGTTTGCTCTGCCATTCTATCATGGCTGATTTATTATCCCTCTCGACCTCAATCTCCTTTCTTCTCACTGTAACAATTGACACCCTGAATAATCAAGAACCTATCAACCTCTGCTTGAAATAAGCTCAATGATTTGGTCTCCACAGACATCAGTGCAATGAATTCCACAGATTCACCACACTCTGGCTAAAGAAATTTCTCCTCATCTCTATTCTAAATGGATGTGTCTCTATTCTGAGGCTGTGCCCTCTGGTCCTAGACTTGCCCACGGCAGGAAACATCTTCCCCACATCCGCTCTATCTAGGAATTTCAGTATTCAATAGGTTTCAATGAGATCCCCCTCATTCTTCAAAACTCCAGTAAGCACAGACCCAAAGCCATCAAATGTTCTTCAAAAATGTTCCTCCTTTGGACCTTCTCCATTGGCAGCACATCTTTTCATATATAAGGTTGAATGAAAGAACCCTGAGATTCTTTATCTTGCAGGCATTCACAGTAGAACCAATAACCATAGTAGAATCAATGAAAGAGCACACCCAACAGAGTAACCAGTGTTGAATGCAAGGCTGGTGTTATAACACCACTCAATTACCACTAGTTAATGCTAATTATCCAATCTTTGTCTTTGTCTTGTGTGAGCATGATAACGCAGAGGGTAGGCTGACAGAACTGAACACTCAAGGTTGAGAGCGTCAGAGGTCTATTTGACCTGCTAGTTGCACTGCAAGTCATTGAGGCATCTCTTCCCAGCTTTTATTTTTAAGTGCCATAATGATATTTATACCTCGCTTCCTCTAAAAGTGAGTGAAAGCCCAATTGATCATTGCATGAGATATTGCCAGACACACACTGTATGTCCCAGTTAATTATAACAAATGGAGCTGTCTCACTGATCATTGTAGTTACCTTACTTTTGTGTGAGACGATGGAACTTGCAAAAGATTCAAGATTCAAGAGTACTCTAGTGTAAAGGAGAACAAAACCTTTGTTATTGCTGATCTGATGCAGCACAAAAAAATAGACGAAATCGCTTAAATATGTACATAGATTGATTGTATGTCCATAAGGTGACTGGCAGGAATGATAAAGTCATGGTGGTTGGGGCTGTGGTGGAGTGAGTTCATTGGTGGAGGTGTTGATTCGGTTTACTGCTTGGGGAAAGGAAATGGTTTTGAGTCTGGTGATCTTAGTGTGGATGCTACATAGCCTCCTCCCTGATGGGAATGGGACAGACATTCCATGAGCAGGGTGGGTGGGATCCTTCATGGTGTTACTGGCCCTTAAAAAGCATCTAAAATCACCTCAGTGCATCCTGAAGCATTATTCCATTGATCGATGGTCAGTGGATCTTTACCCTCTCACATTCCTCCTCAAGATTCAAACTATTCATTTGATGTGCATCGAAACATTCAGTGAAGTGGGTGGTTTACATTAACGACTACCGACACACTGGGGGCAGCCTGCAAATGTTGTCACACATTCTGTCGCAAACGTGGCATGGCTACATTGCTCGGTAGAACAACACAGAACACAACAAGCCTTAAAACAACAACAGCAAAAACAAGCCTAGTCCCTCCTGCCCAGGCACATAAACAGTCCTTTAACCTCAGGATAGGTCTGCAGCCTCCAGACTCGACCCTGCAGACTTGGTTTGATCTCCCCAGCAGACTTACAGAGATTCACAGGACTTGTTCCTTCCTCAAGTATCTACTTACTTTTAAAATCAGACTTAAGTTTAATATCACTGGCAGATGTTGTGAAGTTTGTTATGTGCAGCAGTACTTTGCAACAAATTAAAATAAAAACTTCAAATTACAGTTTATATATACGTATATATATTTAAAAAGTTAAATAAAATAATAGTGCAAAACAATGTAGTGAGGTAGTGTTCATGAGTTTATTGTCCATTCAGAAATTGGATGACAGAGGAGAAGAAGCTGGTCCTGGATCATTGAGGGTGTGCCTTCAGGCTCCTGTATCTCCTCCCTGATGGTAGCAATGAGAAGAGGGCATGTCCTGGGTGATGGGGGTCCTTAGTGATGGATGCATGCAAGGGAGACTGGTGCCCATAATCGAGCTGGCTGAGTTTACAACTTTCTGCAGCTTTTTTCGATCCTGTGCAGTGTCTGTCTCCCACCCTGTCCTCCCCATACCAACCGGTGATACAGCCAATTAGAATGTTCTCCACAATACGTCTATAGTAATTTGCAAGTGTCTTTGGTGACATACCAAATCTCCTCAAACTCCTAATGAAATGTAGCTGCTGTCATTGTCACGGTCCGTCCGTTGTGTCCTCATTTCAGTTAGTTTCCTTTTCCCTGTGCTCTACTGGGCTCCTTGATTAGGGCACCTGATCCTCATCCAAACCGGCTTACATCTACTCGGTGATAGACCGTCACACTGCAGGCCATGCGGTAATGCACGTTCCATGGCTGCCGAGAATGGACTCCTCAGCCAGTGAGGCAATACATGTTCCAGGCCGCTGAGAATGGTGGATTCTAAGTGGCTTCAGTGCCTGGGGTTGCTTCAGGAATTCTGTCTCTTCGTGTTCAGCTAAGTGATTGCCGGCCGTTTCCTGCTTCATGTGCTACCCCGTGTCAAGATACAAACTGTCTGTTGTTGTTGGGTTTTGTCGTCTCGTGTCCAGCTGAGTTTTGCAGGCTGTTTGCCGCTGCTCCGAGCCAAGATACGAATTGTCTGTCTTTGTTTGGTTTTGTCGTCCCGTGTCCAAGTCCGAGTCCAGGCTCCAGTTCCAAGTCAAGTCCGAGTCCAGGCTTCGAGTCCAAGTCAAGTCCAAGTCCAGGTTCTGCGTTCAAGTCCAAGTCCAGGTTCCGCATCCGAGTCCAGGCTCCATGTCCAAGTCTAAGTCCAGGTTCCTCTGGTTTGTTGTCCAATGTTTACGTCTGTGTAAGCATCTAATCCTCACTCTCCGACCTTCCTGGCAACTATTAATAAAATATATTTCTGTTAATGTCACCTCCGTGTCTGTGTCCTGCACTTGGGTCCGCCCCCAATGCCCCATTGTAACAGTCATGCCTTCGAGGGCACAGGAAAAATAGTCAAGACACCCTCTCCCTCCATGGTGTCTGTCTACACTTTTCACTGCCTCTATAAAGCAGGCAGCATCACTACCCCGGACATTCTCTCTTCTCCCTTCTCCCACTGGGCAGAAGATACAAAAGCCCAAAAGCATGTACCACCACACTAAGGAAAAGATTATTGGATCATCTCCTAGTATGATATGACAGACTCTTGTCCTCACAATCTACCTGGTTATGACCTCGATCTTATTATCGCCTGGCACTGCACGTTCTCTGTAACTGCTGCACCTCAGTCTGCATTCTGTTATTGTTTTCCCTTGTATGACTCAATGCACCATGTAATGATCTGAGATGCAAGAGATTCTGGAAATCTTGAGTAATACACACAAAATGCTGGAGGAACTCAGCAGGTCAGTCAGCATCTATGAAAGGGAATAACAGTCAACCTTTCAGTGCCAAAAACTTCATGAGGACTGGAAAGGTAGGGGTCAGAAGCCAAGAAGCCTCTCCTTTGTTCTCTCTTGTCCACTGGCCCCATCCTCCCATCTTATTCCCCTCCACAGCCCTCTCCATCTGCACACTGTCCACGTACTCCTTTCCTTTATTCTGTGGTCCACCTTCCTTTCCTATCAGAGTCCATCTTCTTCAGCCCTTTGTCAACTCCCAGCTCTGACATCATTTCTGCTCTCCCCATCCTTCACATGCCCATCACCTCTTCCTCACCTGGATCCACCTATCACCCACCAGCTCAAGCTCCACTCTTTCTCCCCATTTCTTTATACTATCCACTGTATCTCTATCTCTCTATCTGTATCTCTAACTCTATCTGTACCTCTATCTCTATCTGTACCTCTGACTCTTATCTCTATCTCTATCTCTACATCCATCTCCACTTCCATCTATCACTATCTCCATCGTCAAAGATTGCAGAGAGACATTGATAGGATGCAGAAGTGGGCTGAGAAGTGGCAGATGGAGTTCAACCCTGAGAAGTGTGAGGTGGTACACTTTGGAAGGACAAACTCCAAGGCAGAGTACAAAGTAAATGGCAAGATACTTGGTAGTGTGGAGGAGCAGAGGGATCTCGGGGTACATGTCCACAGATCCCTGAAAGTTGCCTCACAGGTGGATAGGGTAGTTAAGAAAGCTTATGGGGTGTTAGCTTTCATAAGTCGAGGGATAGAGTTTAAGAGTCGCGATGTAAGGATGCAGCTCTATAAAACTCTGGTTAGGCCACACTTGGAGTATTGTGTCCAGTTCTGGTCACCTCACTATAGGAAGGATGTGGAAGCATTGGAAAGGGTACAGAGGAGATTTACCAGGATGCTACCTGGTTTAGAAAGTATGCATTATGATCAGAGATTAAGGAAGCTAGGACTTTACTCTTTGGAGAGAAGGAGGATGAGAGGAGACATGATAGATGTGTACAAGATATTAAGAGGAATAGATAGAGTGGATAGCCAGCGCCTCTTCCCCAGGGCACCACTGCTTAATACAAGAGGACATGGCTTTAAGGTAAGGGGTGGGAAGTTCAAGGGGGATATTTCAAGCAGGTTTTTTACTCAGAGAGTGGTTGGTGCATGGAATGCACTGCCTGAGTCAGTGGTGGAGGCAGATACACTAGTGAAATTTAAGAGACTACTAGACAGGTATATGGAGGAATCTAAGGTGGGGGCTTATATGGGAGGCAGGGTTTGAGGGTCGGCACAACATTGTGGGCCGAAGGGCCTGTACTGTGCTGTACTATTCTATGTTCTATTTCTAACTCCATTTCTATCCCTATCTCTATCTGTAGACCTGCCTCTGCCTGTATCTCTTCCTCTACCTCTGTCTCTATCCTTGTCTCTGTTTCCATGTCTAGTATCTCTATCTCTCTCTATCTCTGCCTCTATGTCTACTGTAACTGCTCCTACACTCCACTTGCCCAAGTCCTGGCTTATGGTATTGACATTGGCTGTAACCCAAATCAGAACCTCAATTTCTAGATTGTCCCTATATCTATCCGCAAATACCTCGAAACTTACAAAAGATTCTGTCACTATTACCAAAACGTGCTTCTTCTGACATTTTCCGATACCTGCCAGATAAAAGTTTTCACAGGAGTGGGCCCTTTATCTGTTATTATTTGTGCTGACAAAGATGCCAAATGAAACTGCATATCTGCCTGCAGATGGTGAGTAACCCTCAGTTGCCTACTCACCTGCCTATGTAAAAACTTGGCCACAGAGCCTGGACTCGGACACAGAACCTGGACTTGGACTCTTAAGTGATATAGTATCTGTTTCTGTTATTTCCTTGTAGCTCATTTCGGGCACCCTGTGCAAATAACTTGCCATGTAAATCTTCTTCAATCTTCCTCCCTCTCATTACAATCCTGTGCACCCTAATTTTTGACATTTTCATCCTAGACAAAAAAGACCCTGGCTATCTCCCTGATTATAATTGTATACACTTCTATCAGCTTGCCCTTCAGCCTCCAGTGCTGGAGAGGGAGCAATCCCAGTAGTTCAACCTCTCCTTGTACGACCTCTTGCACTTCTGTTTAACTATTGGCACATAACATTCCACCTCCAAAATCCCTTTCACAATAAAAATTATCCCAGTTAATATTGGGGAATTTGAAATTCTCCACTGCTATAGCCTTATAATCCTGAAAGTTCTGTGTGATTTGCCTACAAATCTAAGGCTGTATTTTCCACTGATTTGTAGGAGGCCCTGTAGTACATCCTTAGTAATTGCTACGTTTTATTTTTACAGATTTTACATCTGGCCTCTCCTATAAAACCACTGACTAATCCAGTTTACTGCCTCATCCTGAATGCTGAGTCACTGCACCTTCCTGACCAACCTCCCATGCGGGACCTTGTCAAATGCCCTGCTAACGCCCATATACACAACACCCATTGCCTTGCCTTCATCCACTTTCCTGGTAACTTCCTCAAAAAACTCTACAAGATTGGTTAGACATGACCTACCATGAACAAAGCCATACTGACCATCCTTAATTAGTCCATGGTTATCCAAACACTTATACATCATGTCCCTGAGAATACCTTTCAATAACTTTCCCACACTGATGTCAGACTCACTGGGCTGTAATTTCCTGGTTTATTTTTAGAGCCTTTCTTAAACAGCGGAACAACATTGGCTATCCTCCAATCTTCTGGTACCTCTCCTGTAGCTAACCCCTCCCATGAGTAAGCGGCAGCGAGCAACAATTCTGCCTCCCCCCACAGGCAAAAAAAAAGCCAGCACGGGCACCGCCACTGAGGACTGAGGCACGAGCAAAGCAATAGCAAAGACACGGACTTACAGCTACCCCCGAAGACTTTGCGTTTCACCTGGTATACGACATACCGCAGGTTCACTCTTTCCCTAATAAGGCGGAAGGCGGTGTTTCCATTTTCCCAGCGAGTGGGGAGACTTAACAAACAACTCACTGGTTGACTATGTGTTACGTACCCCGTAACTGGGTTGCCAAATCAGCAGAAATGGATCACTCAGTTGGAGTCTGGATTACTAGAACTAAGAAAGTTTTATTAAAGAAACAAGCAACACAGTACTCTAATCAAAAGGATAATGAATGCAACAGTTCAGCATTGATAAACATACATGTACACAGAATTAAGATAACAGGATCAATCAAGCTCTATCGTTGTCTAGGGGTAAATGACCAGTTTCAAAGTGACGCAAAGTTCAGTTCAATTTAGTTCAGTTCAGTTCGCAATAATCGCTGCCGTGGGAGATGGACAGTGGGGGAAAGGAGAGAGAGAGCAAAACGAATGAATATTCAAAACGGCTTCCAAACAGACCTTCGCAGTCAGCTTTCGGGCGAGTCCTTTGTGATGTCATCTGAGGTCACCGACCGTGACCCCTCCGTTTCCCGATACGATCGTTTCTCTGCGGTGAACCTGGCACCCAGGCAAGGGTGGACACACACCAGGTTCCCGCCGATCGTGCCTTTCCACCCTGTGCGTCTATGGCTTGTCCCGCGATCAGCCGTCCAAAACTTCCCACCGACTTGTGGGAGACGCATCGCTTCCAGGGTCTCGTTACCTCGGGGTGTCGTGTGTCTTGCCTTAGCGAACCTGTCCCTTTTTATACCCTTGCTGGGGTATCGCCTGTCCATCACTTCAAACAGTTCAGGGTTCAAAGGGGGAGCCGATCTTGACAGCTCTCCTTCCGTTACTCTCTCCCGTCCCTTCATTAACACCTCCAAATGCTGCTGCATTGTTTTCCTTATCTCTCTTTCTCCTGAAGACAGGTGGCAGATCAACTGCTGATCCCACTGGTGCCAGCCCAGGACAGCTAACATCTTAATCTATGTGTATTCTCGTCACAAATGTTACAAAGTCCGTTATGTCGCTTTTTTTTTGAGCTCTGTACCTGAAGATCGCAAAGATCCCGGGTCTTCGGGCCCACAGCAGTAGATTTTCTGACTCTCCGGATGACACACGGGTCTCCTGCCACGACACTGAACTGCGATCCACCCGTCTCCAGAGCCCCGAGATCTTAGGCTTCCAAATCCGAGCCGGACTCTCAGTCCGAACCCTTGGCGTGCCGAACGACGGCCAGTCCTGAAACCCCAAGAACGAGTCCCATTCCCGCAAGGAACCAAAGTCAGCGTTTAACTCCTGAAAGGGAAAAATAGAGATATTAAAGATGGAAATAGAGCTGTTTCCGAAGATGCAAGCGAAGGAGTTGAAATTTAACGCCATCTTAACTTGATGGATACTTTAACAAACTTCTCCGATGTTCTGTTGAAGTGATCCTGACTGGTTGTCTCATGGTCTGGTATGGCAATCCAAATGCACGGGATTGTAAGAAGCTGCAGAGAGCAGTGAACTGAGTCCAAAACGGAGGCACATCTCTCCGCACTGTCGGTAGTAACTATAGAAGCAGCTGCCTGAAGAGGGCAAAATTTCTCATCCAGGTCATGCCATCCTCTGGCAGTTCTCCTTGGACAGCAGATACAGAAGCCTGAAGTTCCACACCACCAGGTTCAGGAACAGCTACTACCCTTTAACCATTCGGTTCTCTACCAGCAGAACTGACCAGCAAAACCCTAATCGCTACATTTTGGTAGTCATGCACTAAAATTCTATAGATTTAGTTTTTCTTGTTCTAATTGTGTTTTCTTGTAGAAATTTTGCGTAATTCATAGAAGTCTGATGATGGTGTGGAAGAAGGTATTGATAAAACTTTGAGAGTGTGTATTCAAGCTCCTGTACCTCCTCCTCGGTGATAGTAATGAGAAGAGGGCATTTTCGGAAGGTGAAGCTCTTTTATGATGGATGCCGCCTTCTTGTAGCATTATTGTTTGATGATGTCCTCAATGGTGGGAGGCTAGTGCTCATTGTGGAACTGACTGAGTTGACAATTTTCTTCGCAGCATTTCCCAGTCCTGTGCAGTGCCCCATCCATACCAGACAGTGATACAACCAGTTAGAATGCTCTACACAGTACATCCTTAGAAATTTGCCAGTCCTTGGTGACATACTAATCTCCTCAAACTCCAAATGGAATATAACCATTGGTGTGCCTTCTCCGTAATTCCATCAATCTGTAGGAGCCAGGATTGATCTTCAGAAATGTTGACACCTAGAGATGTTGAAACTGCTCACCCTTTCCATTGATAGCCCCTTGGTGAGGACTGGTGTATTCTCTTGGCTTCCCCTTCCTGAAGTCCACAATCAATTTCTTGGTCTTATTGACAATGGTCCGTGGAATAAAAACATTGTAGCTGGTGGGATAAGGAGAGATAGTGGGTGCAGTGGAACAATTCTGCCTGTACATTTCAAACCAGGAATTAACAAGAACAATTTTATACATTGCTTAGCATTGTCGATAATCCCTACCATCAGGCAGGAGGTACTGTAGCATTAGGACAAGGACTGTTAGGATGGGAAACAGCCTCTTACCCCAGGCCATGACACTACTGAAATCCCTGCCACCACCCAAGTCTCGTCACTAGCAATAGTCACGTTATACCATTAAATTTTTTAATTTACATCATAACTGCACCTTGTTATTTGTTCATTTATTTGTGTGTTGTGTGTGAGTTTTTTTTTCACTGTCTTGTGCACCTTGGACCCAAGGAACATTGTTTTATTTGGTGATTTTCACGTTGATCCAGAGAAACATTGTTTTGTTTGGTGTTTTACACCTTGGTCCAGAGAAACATTGTTTTATTTGGTGGTATACACATTGATCAGGAGAAACATCGTTTTAGTTGGTGGTATACACCTTGATCCAAAGAAACATTGTTTTATTTGGTGGTTTATTTAGTGGGAATAAATGGGATCTTTACAGAATGGCAGGCAGTGACTAGTGGGGTACCGCAAGGCTCAGTGTTGGGACCCCAGTTGTTTACAATATCTATTAATGACTTAGATGAGGGAATTAAATGCAGCATCTCCAAGTTTGCAGATGACACGAAGCTGGGCGGCAGTGTTAGCTGTGAGGAGGATGCTAAGAGGATGCAGGGTGACTTGGATAGGTTAGGTGAGTGGGCAAATTCATGGCAGATGCAATTTAATGTGGATAAATGTGAGGTTATCCACTTTGGTGGCAAAAACAGGAAAACAGATTATTATCTGAATGGTGGCCGATTAGGAAAAGGGGAGGTGCAATGAGACCTGGGTGTCATTATACACCAGTCATTGAAAGTGGGCATGCAGGTACAGCAGGTGGTGAAAAAGGCAAATGGTAAGCTGGCATTCATAGCAAGAGGATTCGAGTACAGGAGCAAGGAGGTACTACTGCAGTTGTACAAGGCCTTGGTGAGACCACACCTGGAGTATTGTGTGCAGTTTTGGTCTCCTAATCTGAGGAAAGATATTCTTGCCATAGAGGGAGTACAAAGAAGGTTCACCAGGTTGATTCCTGGGACGGCAGGACTTTCATATGATGAAAGACTGGATCGGTTAGGCTTATACTTGCTGGAATTTAGAAGATTGCGGGGGGATCTTATTGTAACGTATAAAATCCTAAAGGGATTGGACAGGCTAGATGCAGGAAGATTGTTACCGATGTTGGGGAAGTACAGAACGAGGGGTCACAGTTTGACGATAAAGGGAAACCTTTTAGGACCGAGATAAGGAAAAACATCTTCACACAGAGAGTGGTGAATCTGTGGAATTCTCTGCCACAGGAAACAGTTGAGGCCAGTTCATTGGCTATATTTAAGAGGGAGTTAGATATGGCCCTTGTGGCTAAAGGGATCAGGGGGTATGGAGGGAAGGCAGGTACAGGGTTCTGAGTTGGATGATCAGCCATGATCATACTGAATGGTGGTGCAGGCTCAAAGGGCCGAATGGCCTACTCCTGCACCTATTTTCTATGTTTCTATGTTTACACCTTGATTGGGAAAGCCATTGTTTTATTTGGTGGTATACACTTTGATCCAGAGAAACATTAGAAGGATAGAAACATAGAAACATAGAAAAACGTAGAGCACAATACACGCCCTTTGGCCCACAAAGCTGTGCTGAACATGTCCCTACCTTAGAGCTACCTAGGCTTTACCCACTGCCCTCTATTTTTCTGAGCTCCATGTAGCCATCCAGGAATCTGGAAGACCCTATCGTTTCCGACTCCACCACCATCGCTGGCAGCCCATTCCACACACTCACCACTCTCTGCATAAAAAAATCCTACCCCTGACACCTCCTCTGTACCCACTTCCAAGCACCTTAAAACTATGCCTTCTCTCATGCTAGCCATTTCAGCCCTGGGAAAAAGCCTCTGACTAGCCACACAATCAATGCCTCTCATTATCTTATACACATCCATCAGGTCACCTCTCATCCTCTGTCACTCCAAGGAGAAAAGGCCGACTTCACTCAACCTATTCTCATAAGGCATGCTCCCCAATCCAGGCAAAATCCTTGTAAGTCTCCTCTGCACCCTTTCTATGGTTTCCACATCCTTCCTGTAGTGAGGTGACCAGAATTGAGCACAGTACTCCAAGTGGGGTCTGACCAGGGTCCTATATAGCCGCAACATTACCTCTTCTCTTAAACTCCATCCCATGATTGATGAAGGCCAATGCACCGTATGCTTTCTTAACCACAGAGTCAACCTGTGCAGCAGCTTTGAGTGTCTGATGGACTCAGACCCCACGATCCCTCTGATCCTCCACACTCCCAAGAGTCTTACCATTAATACTATATTCTGCTATCATATTTGACCTACCAAAATGAACCACCTCACATTTATCTGGGTTGAACTCCATCTGCCACTTCTCAGCCCAGTTTTGCATCCTATCAATGTCCTGTTGTAACCCCTGACAGCCCTCCACACTATCCACAACACCCCCAATCATTGTGTCATCAGCAAATTTACTAACCCATCCCCCCACTTCCTCATCCAGGTCATTTATAAAACTCACAAAGAGTAGGGGTTCCAGAACAGATCCCTGAGGCACAACACTGGTCACCGACCTCCATGCAGAATATGACCCATCTACAACCACTCTTTGCCTTCTGTGGGCAAGCCAGTTCTGGATCCACAAAGCAATGTCCCCTTGGATCCCATGCCTCCTTACTTTCTCAATAAGCCTTGTATGGGGTACCTTATCAAATGCCTTGCTAAAATCCATATACTCCATCTACAGCTCTACCTTCATCAATGTGTTTAGTCACATCCTCAAAACATTCAATCAGGCTCGTAAGGCATGACCTGCCTTTGACAAAGCCATGCGACTATTCCTTATCATATTATGCCTCTCCAAATGTTCATAAATCCTGCCTCTCAGGATCTTCTCCATCAACTTACCGACCACTGAAGTAAGACTCACTGGTCTATAATTTCCTGGGCTATCCCGACTCCCTTTCTTGAATAAGAAAACAACATCCACAACCCTCCAATCCTCCAGAACCTCTCCCGTCCTCATTGATAATGCAAAGATCATCGCCAGATGCTCAGCAATCTCCTCCCTCGCTTCCCACAGTAGCCTGGGGTACAGCTTGTCTGGTGACTTATCCAACTTGATGCTTTCCAAAAGTTCCAGCACATCCTCTTCCTTAATATCTACATGCTCAAGCTTTTCAGTCCACTGCAAGTCATCCCTACAATCGCCATGATCCTTTTCCGTAGTGAATACTGAAGCAAAGTATTCATTCAGTACCTCCGCTATATCCTCCAGTTCCATACACACTTTTCCACTGTCAGACTTGATTGGTCCTATTCTCTCACGTCTTATCCTCTTGCTCTTCACATACTTGTAGACTGTCTTGGGGTTTTACTTAATCCTGTCTGCCAAGGCCTTCTCATGGTCCCCTCTGGCTCTCCTAATTTCATTCTTAAGCTCCCTCCTGCTAGCCTTATAATCTTCTAGATTCCTATCATTATCTAGTCTTTTGAACCTTTTGTAAGCTCTTTTTCTTCTTGACTAGATTTACAATAGCCTTTGTACACCACGGATCTTGTACCCTACCACGTCTCATTGGAACGTACCTACTCAGAACCCCACGCAAGTATCCCCTGAACATTTGCCACATTTCTTCCATACGTTTTCCTGAGAACATCTGTTTCCAATTTATGCTTCCAAATTCCTGCCTGATAGCCTCATATTTCCCCTTACTCCAATTAAACATTTCCCTAACTTGTCTGTTCCTGTCCCTCTGCAATGTTATGGTAAAGGAGATAGAATTTTGATCACTATCTCCAAAATACTAGGCAGTATTGAGACTACTAGACAGGGATATTGAGGAATTTAAGGTGGAGAGTTATATGGGAGGCAGAGTTTAAAGGTTGACACAACATTGTGGGCCGAAGGGCCTGTACTGTGCTGTACTGTTGTATGTTCTATGTTAAAATGCTCTCCCACTGAGAGACCTGACACCTGACCAGGTTCATTTCCCAAAACCAGATCAAGTACAAACTCTTCTCTTGTAAGCTTCTCTACATATTGTCTCAAGAAACCTCCCTGAACACACCTAACAAACTCCACCCCATCTAAACCCCTCACTCTAGGGAGATGCCAATCAATATTTGGAAAATTAAAATCTCCCACCACAACAACTCTGTTATTATCACTCCTTTCCAGAATCTGTCTCCATATCTGCTTCTCGATGTCCCTGTTACTATTGGGTGGTCTATAAAAAACACCCAGTAGAGTTATTGACCCCCTCCCATTCCGAACTTCCACCCACAGAGACTCCGTAGACAATCCTTCCATGACTTCCTCCTTTTCTGCAGCTGTGACACCATCTCTGATCAACAGTGCTACTCCCCCACCTCTTTTGCTTTCCTCCCCGTCCTTTCTGAAACATCTAAAGCCTGGCACTTGAAGTAGCCATTCCTGCCCCTGAACCATCCAGGTCTCTGTAATGGCCACAGCATCATAGCTCGAAGTACTGATCCACGCTCTAAGCTCATCGGCTTTGTTCATAATACTCCTCGCATTAAAATAGACACATCTCAAACCGTTGGTCTGAGCGCGTGCCTGGATCGGGAGAAACATTGTTTTATTTGGTGGTATACATATGAACTGTTGAATGAAGATAAACTTGAACTTGTTTATTTATTTTTCATTTCGGTACATAGCACAGAATGAGCCCAAATGAGCTGCGGTGCCCAGCAACCTATTTAATGAGATAAAAGTGCAAACACGAAGATAAGATCAAAAATAAAGATGAAAATAAAAGAGAAAGAGGTGTTCATTGAAAGCAAGCTTCAGTAAATAGGCTTTGAGCTGCTGTTTAATGGAGTCTACATCCCCTATAGCTTTAGGTAATGAATGCCACGGTTTTGGAGCTTAGTTCAAACAAGCTGACCTGCCAATTATCTCTTAGACCAGAAGACCATAAAACCTCAGAGCAGAACTTGGTCATTCATTTCATCCAGACTGCCCACCATTCTATCATGGCTAATTTATTATTTTGAGGGAGATTGTTTAAATTTAAGAGACCACCAGAAGAAGACCTGAGATCTCAAGCAGGAGTATAAAACAAAAATGATTCTGCGATGTACTCCGGTCCCAGAAGATTAAGAGCTTTAAAAACCAGTAAGAGAACTTTAAAATCAGTTCTAAAAGATAGAAGAAGCCATTGCAGAGCAGACAGGAAGGGAGTGATATGTTCCTTCATCTTGGTATTGGTTGAAAGTCTAGCAGTGGTGTTCTGAATGGGTTGAATGTTGTCAGTAGATTGTTTTGGAAGGCCAGTAAAAAATGTGCTGCAGTAATCTAGTCTGTACGTGTTGGTGTGGGGATGGTTGGTGGAGACAGCCAGTGATGGAAGCTGAAACAACAAACAAAGCACTGGAGGAAATCAGCAAGAACTTGAAGTTGAATTTCAGAATGTTTATTCAATTAGAAGACAGAGATAGTTGAATTCAGCAGATGAAAGACACGTGCACGTCTATTAAAGATCAGCTGACAACAAATCACTTCACACGTACTTTAATAAAATGTACAGCACTCAGCTACATTAACACTTTGCCACAAATCGTGAAGATTCAATTTTTTGCTGTAAGTTAGGCAGCTCTAAATATTCAGATGTTAAATGACTTACACACACAGTGCATATGCATTCCAGTCACTGCTTCAGGGTGGGAGAATAAACAGGTGGGGTTTTGTTCAGATCCCTGTGCCCCGTGAAGGAATGTTACATTTATTTTTCTCACTGTCACTGAAGTAAAAAATTGAAGCCCTTTTCTTTGAAATTGGTTGCCGTGAGTAACAGCATCCAATAATCCAACACTGACCATCTGTGGATGTAGAGTGGGTGTTTCCTATAGTGGCTGCGTTTTGTACTCCTTATCGAAGAAAGCATATGCTGGCATTGGGGAAGGTCCAGAGGAGGTTCACAAGAATGATTCTTGATATATGCAGAGTGCTTGATGGTTCCAGGCCTGTACTTGCTGGAGTTTAGAAGCATACAGGGGGATGTCACTGAAACTGGTTGATCATTGAAAGACCTAGATAGAGTGGATGTGTAGAGGATGATTCCTGTAGTGGAGGAGTCTAAGACCACAGGGCACAGCCGCAGAATAGAGGGATGTCCATTTAGGACAGAGATGAGGAGAAATTTCTTTAGCCAGAGGGTGGTGAATCTGTGAAATTCAGTGCCACAGATGGCTGTAGAGGCCAAGACATTGGGTATGTTTAATGTAGAGGTTGATAGGTTCTTGATTAGTCAAGGTGTCAAAGGTTATGGGGAGAAGGCAAGAGATTGGGGTCGAGAAGGAGAATAAATCAGACATGATGTAATTGCGGAGCAGACGCGATGGGATGAATTGTATCTGCTCCTATATTTTATGGATTTATGGAGTATTCTGCTCCAATGTGTTTTGGTCCTATTCTTATGAAATGGTGGAGCAAGTTCAGTAGGCCGAATGGCCTAATTCTTCTCCTATGTCTTATGGTATATGTGAACCCCGGGATCAATACTGAGGCCTTTGGAAATGACCTGTGTGAGAAAGTCTGCAGCCTGATAGGTCCGTTTGCTGACCTCACAAAGATCGGAGGAGCTGTAGTTGTAAAGGATGGTTGCTTTAAAGATACAGAGGGGCAGAGATGAGCTTGAAGACTGGACACAGTGGTGCCAGCTGGAATTAAATCCAGACAAGTGTGGGGTAATAACGTTTGGGTCACCTAGTTGTGTCTGGAGGTAACAGTGAACAACAATGGCCCGTAAAGTGTGATGTTCAGAGGGATCTGAACCTCAGATGTGACGTGTGGGCGTTGCTGGGTTAATTGAACATTGTAAATTACCCTTAGTAAGTCGGCAGGAGGGTGAGTGGTAGAATCTGGGGGCAGTCGATGAGTATATGGGGAGAATCTAAATGGGCCAGTGCCTTTTTAATGGGCCAAAGGGCCTGATCCCACACAGCATGACTCCAAGACTCTGCTAATGGCATGTAGAGGTAAAAATAGGACATGAGGATGATATGAGATCGCTACCAGTGGGTGAGCACAGACATAATGGGCAGAATGCTCTCCATCTGTGCTGATGGTACCTCACTAGATCCGTGTGTTGGACAATACGTCTGTGGGTGCCATGGTAGTGCAGTGGTTAGTGTGGTGCTATTACAGCTTAGGCGTTCAGAGTTCAGCTCCAGTGTCGTTTGTCAGTTCTCCCCATTAGTGCATGTGTTTACTCTGGGTGCTCTGAATCCCTCCCACTGTCCGAGACGTACCAGTTCATAGGTTAATTGGTCATTGTAAACCGTGTCGTGATTAGGACGGATTAAGCAGGTGGGTTGAGGGGTGTTGCGGCTCGTCGAGCCAGAAGGACGTCCCACGCTGGGTCTCTAAATAAATAAAATTAGCTGTGTGAGTCTGCACTGACAGATGACTCTTGCTTCTTCACCTACCAGGGGTTCCTAGCCTGGGGTCCATGGTAGGGGGTCCACAAACATACACAAGGTTGGGAACCCCTGTTCAGACTGATGGCACACAAACAAAGCTGTTCACTGTACCTCAGAACACCTGACAACAATAAAACCAATTACTAATAAACCTAGAACCCTGAATAGGGTATGCACTCAGTACCACTTCATCAAAACTCTACCTGCTCGTTAATGCAAATACCCGACCAGCCAGTCATGTGGCAGCAACTCAATGCATAAGAGCATGCAGACATGGCCAAGACAAAGGTAAACTCGAGGGCAAGTTTCAGACACATCTGCTATGGGCACTCAGTGCACGTGGGTGATTGTCTGCTGCTATGGTTCAATGTGCTGTGTATTCAGAGATACTCTTCTGCACACCACTGTTGTAACATGTTGTTATTTGAGTTACTGTCACCTTCCTGTCAGCTTGACCCAGTCTGGCCATTCTCCTCTGACCTCTCATTAACAAGACGTTTTTGCCGGCAAAACTGCCACTCACTGGATTTATTTTTTTGTTTTTTGCACCATTCTCTGTAAAGTCTAAAGACTGTTGTGTGTGAAAATCTCAGGAGATGAGCAATTTCTGGAGGTACTCAAACCACCCTATCTGGCACCATGATTAAAGTCACTTAGATTACATTTCTTCCCTATTCCGATGTTTGGTACGAACAAAAACTGAACCTTTTGACCATGTCTGCATGCTTCTATGCATTGAGTTGCTGCCACATGATTGGCTGGTTAGAAATTTGCATTAACGAGCAGGTGTCCCTAATAAAGTGACTACTGAGTGCATATTCCCTTTGTCCTATCCATCCCCCCATCTCCTTTGCCACTTAAAACTTTGTCTTCTATCTTTCCTAGTTCTGGTGAAGGGTTATGGACCTCAAATGTTGACCCTGTTTCTCTTTCTCCCAATGTGCCTGACCTAAGAAGTGTTTCTAGCATCCTCTGTATTGATTTCAAAGTCCCAGTACTGACAATTTAAATGCTACAATATGGCTGCTCAGTTTTCTTTGTGCTTCTGGAAACTAGTTCATAATGAACAGAATCTCCTCGTTACCTGGCAGTGTTGAAGGTTGGAAGACCGGGTTTCAATTCCCACCGCAGTTTGTCAGGAGTTTGTATGTTCTCCCTGTGACCGAGTGAGTTTCCTCTGAGTGCTCCGGCTTCCGTCCACATTCCAAAGATGTACCAGTTAGGGTTAATAAGTTGAGGGAATGCTATGTTTGTGCTGGGAACATGGAAACATTTGTGGGCTGCCCCCAGCACATCCTCAGACTGCGTTAGTCATTGATTGCAAAGGATGCATCTCACTGGATTGTCTAGATGTTACAATGTACATGTGACAAATAAAGCTAATCTTTTCATCTGATCCAAAAATCACCCAGATCCAGAGCAGCTCCTTGATGTGAGATGGTTACTGCAGAGTTTGAGTTGGTCCAGTTTGGATGCCTTAGATGGATATTTTGCTAGGCATTGATGCATCGGCTGAAGGGTTTGTTTCTCTGATGTATAATTCTATGAATATCAATCTATGAAAAACATTGATCCCAATTTTCTTGATCAGCCAGGGCGTGAGAGGTTATGAGGAGAAGGCAAGAGATTGGGGCTGAGAGGGAAATGGATCAGCCATGATGAAATGGTGGAGCAGACATGATGGGCCAAATGGCCTAATTCTGCTCCTATGGTCTTACAGCCTTCAGAGATTGGAACCCAATTCCCACATCTTCATGTCAACTGATCTCTACCACACATGGTTGAAAGGTAGTGCATATGGATGAGACACCTGCCAATCAGCATACTTACCACATCCTAGAGAATGTTTTCCGCCTCAGTATGACGGAACACCGCATGTATCACCCGGGCAATCAATTTATTTATATAGCACAGTAACAGGCCCATCCATCCCAATGAGCCTATGCTGCCCAGTTACACCCACGTGACCAGTTAATCTTTGGAGTGTGGGAGGAAACCCGAGCACCCGGAGGAAACACACGTGGTCACAGGAAGAATGTACAAACTCCTTACAGACAGTGGAGGGAATTGAACCTAAGTCACAGGTGCTAAAGTAGCATTACGCTAACCACAATATAGCCATACCGCCCCCAGCTCAGCCACCGAAATACTTATACATCAGTGGCCACTTTATTAGGTACATCTGTACACCTACTCATTAATGCAAAAATATAATCAACCAATCATGTGGCAGCAACTCAATGTACAAAAGCATGCAGACATGGTCAAGAGGTTCAGTTGTTGTTCAGACCAAACATCAGAATGGGGAAGAAATGTGATCTAAGTGACTTTGACCGTGGAGTGATTGTTGGTGCCAGACAGGGTGGTTTGAGTGTCTCAGAAACTGATCTCCTGGGATTTTCACACATAACAGTTTACAGGGAATGGTACAAAAAACAAAAAACGTCCAGTGAACGGAGGTTCTGTGAGCAAAAGTACCTTGTTAATGCGAGAAGTCAGAGAAGAATGTCCTGACTGGTTCAAGCTGACAGGAAGGTGACAGTAACTCAAATAACCACACATTGCAACAGTGGTGTACAGAAGAGCATCTCTGAATGCACAATATGTTGAACCATGAAGTGGATGGGTTACAGCACCAGAAGACCACGAACATAGTCTCCGTAGCCACTTTATTAGCTACAGTACCTAATGAAGTGGCTTCTGTGTGTACTGCATGTTTGCAACAAAGAACAATTTGAGAGTTTGTAAGTGGTCTTGACGGGCAAGGTGATAGAAATGCCTTAGAATTGCAAGATTTATGTTATTCAGTTGCTGTTGTCCATACAATGACACAACATGACCTGACCAAAGGGCACCCAACCCAAGGTTGACCACTTTGACCATCTCACCGAGTCTGCCTTCAACTAGGTGTAGTGAGGTGCAAGGACATTGTGACCTTTTCACCTGGGGGACGTTGTGAGGTCAGGCGCTTCCAGAGGATTCAGTCCAGCTCGGTAAGTTATGGTCCTTGTTCTTTGACAGAGTCCTCCTCAGATCCTGGGTGAGGTGGAACAGCTTGAAGAGAGCTACTCTGTACTTCTTGGACATGATGTTGTAGAGGATGGGGTTGATGGCCGCGCTCAGGTAGAAGAGGACACAGGAGACCAGGTTGCAATACTGGCTGATCCGGTACATGTGCTCAGACCACTCCTCAGAGGCTCTGGAGAAAAGGTATCGCCCAATATGAAACGGCAGCCAGCAAAGAACGAAGGCAAAGATGACCACAGCTGCAAGGGATGAGAGCAGATCAAATTATTTTAATTATTTATTTAGAGATACAGTGTGGAATAGACAATTCCAGCCCAAAGAGTCGCACTGCCCAGACACCCATCTACTTAACTGTAGCCTGATCACAATGCCCAATTAACCGATTAACCCATATGTCTTTGGAATGTGGGAGGAAACTGGAACACCCGGAGGAAACCCACTCAGTCATGGAGAGAACACTATTGTCATGTTGTCACGTACACCAGGGTGCTATATAATTCGCTGCTCGCAGAGTGAACATCGTGACCAATTTCCTCGTCCTTATCATATCAGAGATTCTGCCCTGGGACCAGCACGTAAGAGCCAGCACGAAGAAAGCACGACAGCATCCCTACTTTCTTCAAAGTTTGCACAGATTCAGCATGTCATCTCAAACTTTGGCAGATGCACAGTGGAGAGTATCCCGACTGGTTGCATCACGGCCTGGAATGAAAACACCGATGCCCAGAAACAGAAAAGTCCACATTAAGAGGTGACACAACCCACTCCATCTCAGGGGAGCACGCCTACAGAAGGAAGCAGCATCCATTATCAAAGACTCCCATCACCCAGGAATTGCCCTCTTCTCACTGATACCATGAGTCGTTCAGGAGCTTTAGGTCTCACACCACCAGGCTGAGGAAAAGTTATTACCCTCCGACCATCAGGCTCCTGAACCAGAGTGGGTAACTTCACTCACCGCAACTCTGAACTGATTCCACAACCTACAGACTCACTTTCATGGAGTCTACAACTCGTGTTCTCAGTATTATTTATTTACTGTCTCTGTGTGCTTGTGGTATTTCATTGATTTTAATGTATTTTTTAAAATTTTTCCTGTAATGCCTGCAAGAAAATGAATCCCATGGTAGTATATGGTGACATACGTACTTTAATGATACATATTGAACTTTGCCACAAGTGGATGTGAAGGCCAAGTCTTTATGTATATTTAAGGCTGAGGTTGATTGGTCAGGGAATGAAGGGATACGTAGAGAAGGCAGGAGATTGGGGCTGAGAGGAAAATTGGATCAGCCATGATGAAATGACAGAGCAGACTCGATGGGCCAAATGGCCTATTTCTGCTCCTATATCTTATAGAATATATTGAAGTTTGAACTTTAGTGATAATAAATACAGGAACGAAACAACGGAACAGTGCAATCTGAAGCAACACACACAAAGTGTTGGAGGAACTCGGCTGGTCCGAGTCTATGAATCTCTGCAGAGTCCACTGAGGAAGTCAGGTCCCAGTGTCTGTGAATCTACGAGTCCACTGGAGGTTGGAGGCCTGCCTTGGGTTAGAGGAATGTGTACGTGAGAGTGTGGGACAGAGGAATGGGGCTTGCTACACTTTGTGGCTCTGACTTCTACCCCTGGTAATCCATTCCAGGGGCCTAGCCTGTCTGTGTAACGAACCTGCCCCTCACGCCACCTTTAAACTTTTCCTTTTAATCTTCATGTCCTCCGGTATTTGACAGATCCACCCTGGGGAAAAGATACTGACTGTCTACCCTATTGATGCCTTGCATAACTTCAACAATGTCCATTAGGTCTCCCCTCAGCCCCTGACAGCCTAGGCAGAATGACTCAAGCATGCCAAGGCATATGGCAAGCACGCCCTTATTAGTCGGGGCACTGAGTTCAAAAGTCAGGAAGTTACGTTGCAGCTTTATAAAACTCTCATTAGGCCGCATCTGGAGTGTTGCATACAGTTCTGGTTGACCCAGTACAGGAAGGATGCCCAGGATTTGAGAGGGTGCAGAAGAGATGCTGCCTGGATTAGAGGGCATGTGCTCTAACTAGAGGTTGGATGAACAGGTTGTTTTCTCTGGAGTGGCCGAGGCTGAGGGGAGGCTCGATAGCGGTTTATAAGATTATGAGTCACACAGACAGAGTAGATGGGTGGCGGAGTGGAGATATGTCTCTACCAAAGGAGGCGTAAGGTGCTCCTTCCCTCTGCTAGCCTGCAGGACACCCTTGGGTAAGGCATAGCACCAGCTTGGTCCCCTGATCAGGGTCAGGTGAAGCCACAGGAGTAGGCAGTGGACGGTTGTATGAGCAGCTGGTGCGTATCACCAGTCCTGGTTATGTGAATACTAATGCCAGGCAGATAATCTCTGAAGAGTATTGATAATGGCTGGGGTCACCTGTCTTGTAAAGACACGGCCCAGAAGAAGGCAATGGCAAACCACCTCTGTAGAAAAAATTTGGCTAGAACGATCATGGTGATGGAACGAGCATGGTTGCCTACGTCATATGACACAAGCACATATGAATAAGATAGAGTACAGAGAATATCTTTTTCCCAGGTAGAAATGTCTAGTACCAGAGGGCATTCAATGTGAGAGGGAATTTCAAAGGAGATGTGAGGAGCATTTTTTACAGAGAGTGGTGGGAGTCTGGAATGTGCTGCCTGGGACAGATACATTAGAGACTTTTAAGAGACATTTAGATAGACTCATGAATGTGAGAAAAATGGAAGGATATGGACATTGTGTAGACAGAAGGGGTTAGTTTAGTTGGCCAATTGATTGCTAATTTAATTGATTCAGCACAGCATTGTGGGCCGAAGGGCCTGTTCCTGTGGTACTGTTCTATGGTCTATGTCCAACCTCACCTTACAGCTCTACCTTCTAATCCAGCCCACGGCAACTACGTTCCATCAACCAGAAAAGGTGGGATCTCCCGGTGGCCACCCATTTCAATTTTATTTCCCATTCCCATCTCTTAACATTCCAACATCCATGGCCTCCTCTACTGCCGTGATGAGACCACAGTCAGGTTGGAGGAGCACAGCCTTATATCCTGTATGGGTAGCTTCCAACCTGATGGCATGAACATAGATTTCAGTAAATTGTCCCCCTCACTGCTTCACCATTCCCCAATTCTGTTTTCTCTCTCTCACCAATCTCGTTACCTCCCCCATCACCTCCCTGTGGTGCTCCTCCCCCTTCCCCTTCTTCCATGGTCTCCTACCCTCTCCTATCAGATTCCCCCTTCTCCAGCCCTTTATCCCTTTCACCAATCAACTTCACCCTTTCCCCTCTCCCTGTTTCACCAATCACTGACAACCTTGTACTTTCTCCTCTCCTCCCCCCATCTTCTTACTCTGACTTCTCATCTTTTTTTCCAGTCCTGACGAAGGGTCTCGGTCTGAAACATCGACTGGACTTTTTTACATAGATGCGGCCTGGCCTGCTGAGTTCCTCCAGCGGTTTGTGTGTGTAGCACCTCCTGGTGAAGTCCTTGTGCACCCTCTCCACATCTGTCCTGCAATGGGGTGACTAGAACTGTACACTATACAACAGCAACACTCTAACTGAAGTGTCACTTAGTGGAGGCATAACATCCTGACTCTTCTACCTAGCACCCCTACCAATGAAGGTAAGCATGCAAGACACCTTCTTCACCACCTTGTCCACATGTGTAGCCTGCTCACCAGAAAGAACTACAGTCTACAAATCAGTGAATTTATAGACAATAGACAATAGGTGCAAGAGTAGGCCATTCGGCCCTTCGAGCCAGCACCGCCATTCACTGTGATCATGGCTGATCATCCACTATCAGTATCCAGTTCCTGCCTTATCCCCATAACCTTTGATTCCGCTATCTTTAAGAGCTCTAGCCATCTCTTTCTTGAAAGCATCCAGAGACTTGGCCTCCACAGCCTTCTGGGGCAGAGCATTCCATATATCTACCACTCTCTGGGTGAAAAAGTTTTTCCTCAACTCCGTTCTAAATGGCCTACCCCTAATTCTTAAACTGTGGCCTCTGGTTCTGGAGTCACCCATCAGCGGGAACATGCTTCCTGCCTGCAGTATGTCCAATCCCTTAATAATCTTATATGTTTCAATAAGATCCCCTCTCAGCCTTCTAAATTCCAGAGTATACAAGCCTAGTCGCTCCAATCTTTCGACATATGACAGTCCCACTGTCCTTGAATGAATCAAGGACAGTGGAAACAGACAGACCAATTGCCTTTGTTCTTGCCATGAGGGAAGAGATGGAGGCTGCCATTTTATGAAGAAGACTGGGTTCTCCATTTCGTGACTAAGTCGCCTGGCTTGCTCAGTGCTTTAAAGTAAACACAATGATGCCTCAGGTAATCTGCTGAACCAGAGATCATTTCCAAATAAGAAGTTATTTGTGCTGTGTTCTTTGGTTGGATATAGCATGCAGGTTTGTGACTGTTGGGGTCTGTATTTGCCCAGCGTGATTCAGACTGGTTGCTGAATGAGAACAAAGAGCCATAAATTACCGATTGTCACTTGCTGGGAAGAGGGCAACAATAAATGGATGCTGGCCTGGAGCAGGGCCACTAAAAAGGTGTTAAAGGTCAGACACATGTCCTACAGACAATGACACTGGAATGCAATATTTGAATTGGTAAGAAATAAATATAAAAGCAGGCGCTTCAAGTGTTTTGGCAGCAGTAATTCTGCTGGAGACCAACTATCACGGATGTGAGTCGCCCCACAGACACGTGGAGATTCAAAACGGGAGTGCGAAGAACGCATGGCCAGTAGCAGGAACTCCTTTTTAATGGGTGATATATTCTCTGTTCTCTGACTGTTCATGGAAGGTCAGGAAAACTCAGTTAGTTTGCATGTAGGTGTTTGTTGTGTATGTCCACGTGTCATTCCATGGAGACAGTGCTTGTCAGTAAATACAGATCTTCCTGTGCCTCTCTGAATATTATTACAACAGTAGGTTCGTGTAACATGCTACTTTCAGTAATTTGTCCCTGATCACAATTCATTGTGTCAGCAGCTTTTGTTTCTCTCTGGCAATTCCCTCTTGTTAATTTCCAGGGCAGCTCCCTGCACCTTACCACAATTAATCTCACTCCTTCTGGCTGCCAGAGACAATTAAACCCAGCAGCGGAAAGTCAAGGAGTGCAACAACACAGAAACAGTCCCTTCAGCCCATCTAGTCTGTGTAAACTATTATTCTCCCAAACCCCATCGACCTGCATTGGGACCATATCCCTCCATGCCCGTCGCATCCATGTAACTACCCAAACTTCTCTTAAATTCTGACCCTGAACCTGTATCCACCGGCAGCTCGTTCCACACTTTCACAACCCTCTGAGTGAAGAAGTTTCCCCTCATATTCCCCTCAAACAGTTCACCTTAACCCATGACCTCCAGTTGTAGTCCCACCCAACCTCAGTGGAAAACAACCTACTTGTGTTTACCCTTCTGATTTTGTATACCTCTATCAAATCTCCTACACTCCAGGGGATGAAGGTTAACGTATTCAAACTTTTTCTTTAACTCAAAGTTCAAAGTAAATTTATTATCAAGGTATGCATATGTCACCATACACAACCCTGAGTGGTCCTCCTATCACAGCAACATCCTGGTAAAGAAAATATTTCAGATTAATTCCAGACCATTAGATAAAACCATTAAGCAATGCAAAATTACTGAGGGATAAAGTGTACACTTTAGTGAACATCTATTTCCAGAATTCTGTTTTTACATTAAGGAATTTTGGCAAAATCCCAAAGATTTTCCATTAGAACCCATTAGTATTCATAACAGTGGCCACAAAACAAGTGTGCGCCAGTCCTGGGATTATGCACCCAAGGGAGACTGTTGCTTCAGTCGGGTTACTATTAACCCTTCAAAGTTCTCCAGCCTGACCCCACCTCCCAGACCGCACCCCACTTATATTGTTCATTCATGGATCCTGGTGTGAGTGATGCGGCCCTCACACGTGCCTGAACAAATAGGTAGTAAATTAGAAAGGAACTGACCAAACCTATCCCGCACACCTGCCAGAGCAACAAATATCAAATCTGGATACGATTCGCTCACTCAGAATGGCAGGTTTTAAAGAAGGTCTGAAAAGAGGAGAGGTTCTGGCTGGGAATCCCAGAGCTCAGAATACAGGATGTGCAAGGGGTTGGAAAGGGAGGGTAGCAAGTGTGTGCGTGTGTGTACGTGTGTGTGTGCCTGTGTGTAAGTGTGTGCGTGTGCACGTATGTGTGTGTGTACATGTGTGTCTGTGTATATATTCGAACTGAGATGAGGAGGAATTCTTTAGCCGGGGAGTGATGTATCTGTGGAGTTTGTTGCCAAGCCAAGCTGTGGAGGCCAAGCTACTGAGTATATTTAAAGCAGAGGTTGATAGCTTCTTGATTAGTCTGGGAAGGAAGGGTTACAGGGAGAGGGCAGGAGAGTGTGGCTGAGAGGGATGATAGATCAGCCATGGCGGAACGGTGGAGTAGACTCAGTAGGCCGAATGGCCTCACTCTGCTCCTACAGTACGTCTATGGACATAAAACCAAACCATGTAAAAAGCTCTGTTACGCTCTTATATTTATTGATTTTTAGTATTATTGTGTTCTTAATCTTATTGTGTTTTTTGTGTAGTATCGGATCTGGAGTAACATTTATTTTATTCTCCTTTCTATTCTGACCTCTCTCATTAACAAGGCAGTTTTTCCAACAGAACTGCTGCTCACTGAATTTTTCTTTTTGTTTTTTTACACCATTCTCTGTAAACTCTAGAGACTGCTGTGATTGAGATCAGCAGTTTCTGAGATACTCAAACCACCCTGTATGGCACCAATAATCATTCCACAGTCAAAGTCGCATAGATCACATTTCTTCCTCATTCTGATGTTTGGTCTGAACAACAACTGAACTTCTTGACCATGTCTCCATGCTTTTATGCATTGAGTTGCTGCCACATGATTGGCTGATTAGATATTTGCACTAATGAGCAGGTGTACCTAATACAGTGGCCACTGATGTGCTCTAATTTGTTTAGATTTGCTAGAGAAATTGTTAATTGAAAATTTATCTTCCTCTTGGACTCTCAGTTCTGCATTGTACCTTGCCAGTATGCAGATAGTGATAAATATAATTTATGGACTGCATCCTAATTAAATTGGATATACTGTTTACAAGATATTCTGTTGTGACAGGGCTAATCCTGTTTAAATATCTCCCACCAGTATAAATGGACCATTTAAAGTTCCCTACTATTAGTTTTGGCTTTTCAGTTTCCTCGTATAAAGATCAAGAGAAAGAGGGAAAGTAAGGGTATAGAATAAGGGTAGATCCATATAACCATATAACAATTACAGCACGGAAACAGGCCATCTCAGCCCTTCTAGTCTGTGCCAAACTCTTACTCTCATCTAGTCCCAGCATCCATACAGAATGGAAACATGCCCTTCGGCCCAATGGGTCCATGCTAACCAAGTTTCCCATCCAAACTAGTCCCACTTGTCCACATTAGGCTTGTCTTCCTATAAACCTTTCTTATCCATGTACTGGGGTCGATTTCAACATTTAAGATAATCCAGCACAAGGTCTGCCAAGTCCCTTTGCACTTCTAATTTTTGTATTTTCTCTCCGTAGTCTATACCTTTATTCCTTCTACCATGTTACTCCATCTGCCACTTCTTTACCCATTCCTCCAGTCTGTATAAGCCCTTCTGCAGACTCCCTGATCCCTCAGCACTACCTGCCCCTCCACCTATCTTCATATCACCTGTAAAATTGGCCACAAAGCCATCAATTCCATCATCCAAATCATTGACATACGACGTGAAAAGACGCAGTTCCAACATAAACTCCTGTGGAACACCACTAGTCACTGGCAGATAATCAGAAAAGGCCCCCTTTATTCCCACTCTCTGCCTCCTGCTAATCAGCTACCGATTCATCCAGGCTAGTAACTTTTCTGTAACACCATGGGCTCTTGTTTAGCAGCCTCAAGAGTGGCACCTTGTCAAAGGCCTTCTGAAAATCCAAGTAACTAACATCCACTGACTCTCCTTTTCCTATCCTGCTTGCTATTTCCTCAAAGAATTCCAAAAGATTTGTCAGGCAAAAATTCTCCCCTTGACTGCACCTAAGATGTAACTACCTCCCCGTATGTCCTATCAATCAACCCCTAGCCTCCCGAATGAGCAGCCAGCAGACGTGTTAGAAACGGGCGTGAGTTCAACATTTAAGAGAAATTTAGACAGGGCTGTGGACCAAGTACAGGTCATTGGAACTAGGCAGATTAATGGTTCAGCACAGACTAGATGGGCTGAAGGGCCTGTTTCTGTGCTGTAATGTTCTATGGCTCTATGACTCTACCCGTCCAAGTACCTTTTAGACATTGTTAATATACCTTTGGAGAGGCTGCAGAAGTGGTTCACCAGGATGCTGCCTGGATAAGAGGGCGTGTGCTATAATGAGAGGTTGGTCAAACTTGGGTTGTTTTCTCTGGAGCGGCCAAGGCTGAGTGGAGATCTGATAGAGGTTTATAGGACAATGAGAGGCGTAGATAGAGTAGACAGAGAGTATCTTTTTCCCAAGGTTTAAATGCCTAATTACTCTTTGGAGAGAAGGAGGATGAGAGGAGACATGATAGAGGTGTACAAGATAATAAGAGGAATAGATAGAGTGGATAGCCAGCGCCTCTTCCCCAGGGCACCACTGCTCAATTCAAGAGGATATGGCTTTAAGGTAAGGGGTGGGAAGTTCAAGGGGGATATTAGAGGAAGATTCTTTTTACTCAGAGAGTGGTTGGTGCGTGGAAAGTACTGCCTGAGTCAGTGGTGGAGGCAGATACACTAGTGAAGTTTAAGAGACTACTAGACAGGTATATGGAGGAATCTAAGGTGGGGGCTTATATGGGAGGCAGGGTTTGAGGGTCGGCACAAAATTGTGGGCTGAAGGGCCTGTACTGTGCTGTACTGTTCTATGTTCTAATACCAAAGGGCATGCATTTAAGGTGAGACAGGGAAATGTAAAAAGAGATGTGAAGGGGAAGTTTTTTTGAATGGAAGGTCCAACAAAAAGTAGTGGATTGGGCCCAGACATGTTCTCGATATTAATTGTTATTTATCTATTATTACTATTATTATTATTTCTTTCAATTTTATATTTGCGTGATTTGTTGCCTTTTTGCACACTGGTTGAATGTCCAAGTTGATCCGAACTTTCATTGATTCTACTATGGTTATAGTTCAATGAATTTATTGAGTATGCCCACAAGAAAATGAAGCTCAGGGTTGTATATGGTGACATGTATGTATTTTGATAATAAAGGTGCTTTGAACTTTGACTCTGATTCTGCTCAGGAGCAGAGGGGATAAGATTGGTGTGTATATGGAAAAGAACATCTGAAAATATTTAGAGGTTGAGATCATGGGAAGACCTTCAAAGAATATCATTAATAATCACCGAAATTTATGAATGTCAGAAGACAGAAAATTCATTGTTGATGCTAGTAATAATCTCCTTTTATAAAGAAAGATACCAGTGAAGTGAAAGGTATTTTGACCTTTCAATTAAGTCTTTCTCCATGGTATTTATAGTTCAACCATCTGGGAGATTTCCTGACACAATGAATGAGCTGTCAAAGGATACTTCAAAGATACAGATTACTGCAGAAAATTACAGGACAGAGAAAGGTTAACCAAGATCCCTGAACAATGGGGCTTTCTGCAAACATATATAGCAAAGGTGAAAAATCAAGGTTAGAAATGTTGGTTGTTTTTGGAGAAAAGGGAATGAAGAACTGTTTCTCATGCACGCTATAGCCCGTCCACTTTAAGGTCCAATGTGATGTGCATTCAGAGATGCTCTTCTGCACACCACTGTTACTGTCACTTTCCTGTCAGCTTTAATCAGTCTGGCCAGTCTCCTTTGACCTCTCTCATTAACAAAGCGCTTTTTTTTGCCCACAGAACTGGTGTTTTTGTTTTTTTGCCCTATTCTCCGTAAACTCTAGAGATTGATGTGTGCAAAAATCTCAGGAGATCAGCAGTTTCTGAGATACTCAAACCACCCCATCTGGCACCAGCAATCATTCCACAGTCAAAGTTACTCAGATCACGTTTCTTCCCCATTCCGATGTTTGGTCTGAACAACTGAACCTCTTGACCATGTGTGATGCATTTCTGCATTGAGTTGCTGCCACATGATTGGCTGATTAGATAATTACACGATCAGGTGTACAGGCGTACTAATGAAGAGGCCACTCAGTGTAAATGTCACCTGAGGTTCATTTTCTTGCAGGTATTTACAGCCGAATAAAGTCATACAACTATCAATGTTCAATGGAAAGCAAATTGTACAAATACAAAAAATAATAATAATAAATAATAAATAATGAATTGTAGAGTCATTGAAAGTGAGTCCATCAGTTGTGGAATGTCTTAGTGTTGAGCTGAGTGAAGTTGCATAAAACATAGGACATAGAAAAGTACAGCATAGTACAGGCCCTTCGGCCCACAATGTTGTGCCGACCCTCAAACCCTGCCTCCCATATAAGCCCCCACCTTAAATTCCTCCATATACCTGTCTAGTAGTCTCTTAAACTTCACTAGTGTATCTGCCTCCTCCACTGACTCAGGCAGTGCATTCCATGCACCAACTGCTCTCTGAGTAAAAAATCTTCCTCTAATATCCCCCTTGAACTTCCCACCCCTTACCTTAAAGCCATATCCTCTTGTATTGAGCAGTGGTGCCCTGGGGAAGAGGTGCTGGCTGTCCACTCTATCTATTCCTCTTATTATCTTGCACACCTCCATCATGTCTCCTCTCATCCTCCTTCTCTCTAAAGAGTAAAGCCCTAGCTCCCTTAATCTCTGATCATAATCCATACTCTCCAAACGAGGCAGCATCCTGGTAAGTCTCCTCTGTACCCTTTCCAATGCTTCCACATCCTTCCTATAGTGAGGCGACCAGAAATGGACACAGTACTCCAAGCGTGGCCTAACCAGAGTTTTATAGAGCTGCATCATTACATCGCAACTCTTAAACTCTATCCCTCGACTTATGAAAGCTAACACCCCATAAGCTTTCTTATCTACCCTATCCACCTGTGAGGCAACTTTCAGATTGACCTTAACTCTCTAATTTGACACTCTCTGGTCCAGCACCCATCAGCTCCCATGGGTGCCAGACTAGAGCCTTTGAGAATTACAATCAGGTTTATTATCACCGACATCTGCCAAGAAATTTTTTGTTTTGAGGCAGCAGGACAGTGCAAGACATAAAGAATGATATAATTTAGAGATACTACACAGTGACAGGTCCTTCCAGGCTAACAAGGCCGTGCTGCCAAATTACACCCATGTGACCAATTAGCCTACTAACAGGATCGTAATCAGGATTAATAACACTTCACCTTTTATGAAATTTGTTGCTTCATGACTGCAGTACATTGCAATACATATAAAAACTATAAATAACCACAGATACATAAAAATACTTAAGTAAGCAGTATAAAAAGAGAGCAAAGAAAAGTGACCAAAAACCGCCTGTATGTCTTTGGAATGTGGGAGGAAACGCGTGTGGGCACGAAGAGAACGTACAAACTCCTTACCAACAGTAACGGAATTGAGCCTGGATTGCTGGTGTTGTAAAACTGTTGCTACCGTTAGGCTACCGTGCTGCCAAATTTACAAAGATGAATAAAAAGGGCAAAAAACAATGGAATAACAAGGTCCACACATCAAAGTTGCTAGTGGACGCAGCAGGCCAGGCAGCATCTCTAGGAAGAGGTACAGTCGACGTTTCAGGCCGAGACCCTTCATCAGGACTCCTGACGAAGGATCTCGGCCTGAAGCGTCGACTGTGCCTCTTCCTAGAGATGCTGCCTGGCCTGCTGCGTTCACCAGCAACTTTTACAGGTGTTGCTTGAATTTCCAGCATCTGCAGATTTCCTCGTGTTTGCGGAATAACAAGGTAGTGTTGATGGGTTCATGGACTATTCAGAAATCTGATGGCTGTGGAGAAGCTGTTCTTAAAATGATGATTGTGGACCTTCAGGTTCCTGATGTGTTCATATTCAACCTGTAATATAACTGTTTTCTCTGCAGAACTGTCTTCTTGGCCTGGCCCATGTTGAGTATTTCAAGGGAGGGAAAGCAAAGGAGATCTTTGACCTGAAGCATTAATTGTTTCTTTCTCCACGGATGTTGCTTGACCTGCTGATTGTTTCCGGTATCTTCTATTTCTCAGATTTTCATCCACCCTTGGAGCATTGTGCGTGATTCTGGTTGCCCTGTTGCAGGAGGGATGTGAGGGGTTGAGCTTTGGAGAGGGTGCAGAAGAGGTTCACCAGGATGCTGCCCAGATTGGAGAAAGACATAACGAGAGGTTGGACCAACTTGGATGTTCTCTCTGGAATGGCAGAGGCTGAAGGGAGACCTGATAACTCTACTTGGGCCACATCTGGATTATTACACTGAGATCTGGTCACCCAACGATAAGAAGAATGTGGAGTTATTGGAGAGGGTGCAGGAAAGGTTCGCCAGGATGCTGCCTGTATAGAGGCATGAGCTGCAAAGACAGGTTGGATAAACTGGGATTGCTTTCTTTGGAGTGGCAGAGGCTGAGGGGAGATCGGATAGAGGTTTACAAAATTATTTTACGTAGGTCACTTCCAATTCTTCCATCCTATATCTGCCCACTTAATCAGGTTGGTACAGATTGTAAAAGTGTGGGAGCCACAGATCGAGGCATATGATGCTCACCTAGTCAACGTGAGGAGGAATTCCATTATTCATACACTTCATTTTATGCCCAAAAGTATATAAAATTATATACTTCAGAACTATATAAAATTATGAGAAATATACGTTCAGTGGCCTCTTTATTAGATACATCTCTACACCTGATCATTAATGCAAATATCTGATCAGCCAATCATCTGGCAGTACCAATGCATAAAGCATGCAGACATGGTCAAGAGGTTCAGTTGTTGCTCTGACCAAACAGCAGAAATGTGATCTAAGTGGCTTTGGCCATGGAATGATTGTTGGTGCCAGATGGGGTAGTTGAAGCATCTCAGAAACAGCTGATCTCCTGGGATTTTCGCACACAATAGTCTTTAGAGTTTACAGAGAATGGTACAATAAATAAAAATCATCCAGTGAGTAGCAGTTCTGACAGCAAAAATCCTCTTGTTCATGAGAGAATAGCCAGACTGTTCAAGCTGGCAGGAAGTTGACAGTAACTCAAATAACAAGGTGTTACAACAGTGGTGTACAGAAGAGCATCTCTGAATGCACAACATGTGGAACCTTGAAGTGGATGGGCTACAGCAGCAGAAGACCATGAACATACACTCAGTGGCCACTTTATTCGGTGCAGGGGGTACATAATAAAGTGGCAACTGAGTGCCAATAGGGCAGATAGAGTCCTTTTCACAAGAATAAAATGTCAAATAGTCATTGTTATAGAGTAATGAGGTATCCAGAGAGGTGTAGCCCCTCTGGTGAGAGGCTCCTCGTGTCGATTTGGGGCAGTTCACTTACGTTTGGTCCCCCGGCTCTCACCTGTGGCTCCAAGTAGCTTTTTGCATGTTTGGGCCTGTACTATGCTGCAGTGTTCCGCGTTGTGTGTTCTATGTTGCATGCCCTGGATCAGTGTAGAGGGATCTCTAGTCTCATACTGTCCTTGCCCTGACAGTGAGGGTTGGATCAGCATGGACTGAACTCTCTTTGCCCTAGTGACCAAGGTTCATCCAACAGTTTTTTAATCTCAAGAAAAAAAATACACAAAAATCATTACAGTTTACAAGGATTGACACAGGGACAGATGGCTGGCTACAATGTGGACAATAATTTCCTTTGGTTAAATACAGTTTAAATTCACAAGAAGATTTCTTTCTACATAATTTGAACAGTCACATCCTGTCTGTAAATACAAAGAAAGTCCTGCAAAATTGTGATCTTCTGGAAAGACTTAAATATTTGGATGTTTTGCCGAGGATATTTTACATAACGATGTAGGACTATAAGACTTAGGACCATTCAGTCCATTGAGGTCGCTCCACCATTCCATTATCACTGATTTATTATCCCTCTCAACCGCACACCCTTACTTATCAAGAACCTATCAACCTCCACTTTAAATATACTCAATGACTGGGCCTCCAGAGCCGTCTCTGTCAATGAATTCCACAGATTCAC
Organism: Mobula birostris; assembly: GCF_030028105.1. Taxonomy (NCBI): domain Eukaryota; kingdom Metazoa; phylum Chordata; class Chondrichthyes; order Myliobatiformes; family Myliobatidae; genus Mobula; species Mobula birostris. The sequence goes on from NC_092373.1 coordinate 7,695,001, forward strand.
CACCCTCTGTTCTAACTGGCTGTCCCTCTATTCTGAGGCAGTGTTCTCCTGTCCTAGACTCTCCCACTACAGGAAACATCCTCTCCTCATCCGCTCCATCTAGACCTTTCAATATTCAATAGGTTTCAATAGGTTTCAATGAAATCCCACCCCCTCGTTCTTCGAAACCCCAGACCAGAGTCATCAAACGTTCCTCATACATTAACTCTTCCATTCCTGGGATCATTCTCTTGACTTTCTCCCTGATTACCGAGGATATTGCACATTATGATGTTGGGATATGCAGCCCTTGTGCTCATCTTTCCCCTCTCCATCTCTTGCGATTCCAAATCCCCTGAAGTCTCTCTCTGCTCTTCAGTCCAACCTCTCTCTGTGGCAGTGGCAGTCTACTTCCATCTCTCCCTGTGTGATCGAGCTCCCCATTCCTGTCTTAGAGGTCATAGGTTAAGGGTGAAAGATTTAAGGGGGATTTTGTACTATTGCCTGGAGTAGACAGAGTGTATCTTTTTCCCATGGTTGTAAAGTCTAACACCAGAGGACATGCATTTAAGGTGAAGGGGATAATTTCAAAGGAGATGTGAGGGGCAAGTTTTTGTTTACACACGGACAGTGGTGGGTGTCTGGAATGCGTTGCCTGGGGTGGTGGTAGAGGCAGAAACATTAGGGAGTTTCTACTTTATTGGTTTTGCAATACAGAGAGGAGTCGGCCCTTCCAGCCCTTGGAGCCATACAGCCCCAGCAACCCCAAGCAAACCTGATTAACCTTAGCTCAATCTTGGGACAATTTACTGAGCTGGTGGGTCTTTGGACTGTGGGGGGAGGCTCCGAGCACTCAGGGAATACCCACACATTCCATAGGGAGTACCAACAGTGTCAGAATTGAACTCTGGACCCTGGAATGCCTCCAGCTGGAATAGCACCATGCGAACCGCCAAGCTCCCATGGCGCCCATGGTAAGAGGTGTTTAGATAGTAGACACATGACTGTGAGGAAAATGGAAGGATATGGACATTGTGTAGGCAGAAGGGATGAGTTTAGTTGGCCATTTGAATACTGATGTAATTGGTTGGCACAACTTTGTGGGCCGAAGGGCCTGTTCCTGTGCTGTACTGTTCGAGGTTTATTTACGATTGAGGCACAGTACAGAACGAGCCTTCTAGCCCTTCGAGCCAAGGGAAGGAACGCTTTACACCTCCTTTGGTAGAGACGTATCTCCACCCTGCCACCCATCATTTGCAGTACACCAGTGTAATGGAGAGCAAAATAATTGTTACTCCAGATCCGATGCAGCTCAAAAAAACACAATAGGGTAAAGAACACAATAATAAAAAAATAGAATAATTATAAATATGTAAGATAGTTTGTATGTCCATAAAGTGACGCTAGGCACAGGAGTGTCTGTACGTAAGGTGACTGACAGGAAATAACAAAGTAATTGCGGGTGGCTTAGTGGGTGGTGGTGTTGATCAGCCTTCCTATTTGAGGAAAGTAAATGTTTTTGTGTCAGGTGGTGGAGATGCATCTCTACCAAAAGAGGTGTAAGGTGTTCCTCCCCTCCGCTAGCCTGCGGGTCGGTCACCCTTGGGCAAGGTGTAGCATCTGCTTAGCCCCCTCCCCCCACCCCCAGTCAGGGTCAAGTGAAGCCATGGGAGCAGGTGGTACATGTCACCAGTCCTGGTTATGTGACCACCAATGCCAGGCAGACAATCTCCGAAGAGTATTGACAACAGCTGGGGTCACTGCCCAGAGGAAGGCAATGGCAAACACTTCTGTAGAAAAATTTTGCCAAGAACAATCATGGTGTGAGATTATAGTGCTGTGATCTGGATCTTGGCTCCAGAGGAACGATGTTTCATTTAGCTGTACACACACATGGTTGAATGACAATGAACTTGCCTTGTCACCTTGTGGGTGTGGTGGTAGCGAGGCAGGTTAGAGTGACACTGTTACAGCTCAGGGCGTTTGGAGTTTGGAGTTCAGTCCTGGCATCCTCGGTGACGAGTCTCTACATCCCCTGCATGGACTGCGTGGGTTCTCCGGTTTCCTCCTACTGTCCAAAGACCTACCGGGAAAGTTCATTGGTCTTTTGTCCTGTGACTAGATTAGGATTAAATCGGGGTTGTCGGGGGTTACTGGACGCTGTGGCTCGAAGAGTTAGAGAGCCTACTCTGTACTGTATCTCCAAATAAAAAAAATAAATCAGCTTGAAATTTAAAGGGTTGTGATAGCGTGGGATCAGCAGCCAGTGAAAGTGGTGTATGCGAGCTCAGTTTCGAAATTTCAGAGAAGGATGGATAGGTACGTGGATGGTAGGGGTATGGAGGGCTTTGGTCCTGGTTCAGCTCGATGGGAGCAGGCAGTTTAAAATGGCTCAGTATGGACTAGATGGGCCAAAGGGCCTGTGACTGTGTAAAGGGTAGGTGCTGACTCTACTAGAACCTAGTATGGTCTCAGTGGGTCAAACATCCTCTTTCTATCTCATAACAATTCTATCATCTGATCTTTTCTGTGTTTATTAGAACTGAGAGCAATCTAATTGTTTCTAGAGTTACACAGCTTTTCAACAGTCTGCACTTAGAATCACATTTCAGAATGTCACTTCAGAGAATTAATCTTGTATTTTGAAGTCTCTAAAGTTCCCATTATGAAGTCAGCTCTGTGACCTATGCTCTTGCTTTTGCTTGGAGATCAGGCGTAGAACTTTCCGATGGCCATTCAAGCACATGGCTACCATTACAGACCTTATGAAGAAGTGCTCAGCTGTACCTTACAGAAAAGACTCGAGGTCCTATGTCAAAGGTCCCACAGTGAATAAAACTGGACCCTGCAATCCTTGTGGGAGTGATTGTACTTCAGAAAGCACTTCACAGGCTGTGAGAAGTTTGGAACTTCATAGAAAATGACTTCATAGAAGACACTCAAAGCACAGGTTGACTCTGTGGTTAAGAAGGCATACGGTGCATTGGCCTTCATCAACAATGGGATTGAGTTCAAGAGCCGAGAGGTAATGTTGCAGCTATATAGGACCCTGGTCAGACCCCACTTGGAGTACTGTGCTCAGTTCTGGTCACCTCACTACAGGAAGGATGTGGAAGCCATAGAAAGGGTGCAGAGGAGATTTACAAGGATGTAGCCTGGATTGGGGAGCATGCCTTATGAGAATAGGTTGAGTGAACTCGGCCTTTTCTCCCTGGAGTGACGGAGGATGAGAGGTGACCTGATAGAGGGGTATAAGATGATGAGAGGCATTGATCATGTCGATTGTCAGAGGCTTTTTCCAAGGGCTGAAATGGCTAGCACGAGAGGGCACAGTTTTAAGGTGCTTGGAAGTAGGTACAACGGAAATGTCAGGGGTAAGTTTTTCACGCAGAGAGTGGTGAGTGTGTGGAATGGGCTGCTGGCGATGATGGTGGAGGCAGATACGATAGGGTCTTTTAAGAGACTCCTGGATAGGTACATAGAGATTAGAAAACTAGAGGGCTATGGGTAACATGTAAGTACATGTTCGGCACAGCATTGTGGGCCGAAGGGCCTGTATTGTGCCGTAGGTTCTCTATGTTTCTACAATAAAACAGTGCCACACAGGAGAAGACCCTTTGACCCCTAAAGACCGTACCCACCATGGTGCAAGTTGAACTAATGCTTCACATCACTCCAATCCCCGAAATACACGTGTCCACCTGAAAGCACTTTGATTACCCACCGTTTCGGAGGAGGCTCAGGAGCCTGAAAACACACACTCAATGTTTCGAGACCAGCTTCTTCCCCTCTACCATCAATTTTTGAACGAACAATGAACCCACGTACACTACCTCATTATTTTCTTCTCTTTTTTTTGGCTCTGTTATATATATTTCTATTGATATTTATAGATTTTTATTACTATGTATTGCAATGTACTGCTGCCACAAAACCACAAATTTCACGACATACACCAGTAAGGATTCTGACTTCCCCAGACAGTCTAAGTACCCGTCACTCTCTGCAAAAAAGGTTCAGGCCGCAAGCTATTACAGCACCTGTGACCCAGGTTCCATCCTGGTAATGAGCTGTCCGTAAGGAGTTTGCACGTTCACCTCATGACCGAGTGGGTTTCCTCCATGTGCTCCAGATTTCTCCCACGTTGCAAAGACGAATCGGTCACTAGGTCAATTGTTCATGTGGTCCCTTATCTAAGAAAGGATGTTCTGGCATAGGAGAGGGTTCAGAGGAATTTCACGAGAATAATCCCAGGAATGAAAGGGTTAACATATGATAGAGTTTGATGGCTCTGGGCCCGTACTTGCTGGAGTTTAGAAGAATGAGGGGAACCTCATTGAAACCTACTGAATCTTCTCCACAATTCACTTTTCACCATTTGATAGTTTTCAATGAGATCCTCCCTCATTCTTCTAAACTCCATCAAGTAAAGGCCTAGAACCATCAAACGCTCATCAGATGACAACTCTGAACCTCTTTTGAACCCTCTCCAAAGCATCCTTTCTTAGTTAAGAGGCCCAAAACTGCTCACAATACTCTCAGTGCTGTCTGACCGATGCCTTATAAAACCTCAGTATTGCATCCTTGCTTTTGTATTCCAGTCCTCTGGAAATGAATCCTAACTCTAATACTGATGTATTCCATTTGTACTCCTCACCACCAACTCCACCTGCAAATTTACCTTTAGGGAATCCTGCATAAGGACTCCCAAGACACTTTGCACCTCTGCTTTCTGAATTTTCTCCCTGTTTAGAAAATTGTCTAAGCCCTTATTCGTTCTTGCAAAGTGCATGATCATACACTTCCCTACACTGTGATCTATCTGCCACCTCTTTACTCATTCTCCCAACTGGTCGAAGCCCTTCTGTAGACTCCCTGCTTCCTCAACACTTCACGCCCCTCCACCTGTCCTTTTGCAGAACATAGGACATGGAATAGTACAACAAAGTACAAGCCCTTCAGCCAACAGTGTTGTGCTGACCTTTAACATATCACAAGATTAATGTAAGGCTTGTATTACACATAGCCCTCTATTTTTCTGTCATCCATGTGCTCTGAAATGTCCTTAATGTATCTGCTGTTGCCATCACCCCTCTCAGTGTGTTCCTCACACCACTCTCTGTGTAAAAGATCTGTGACTGATGTCCCCCTATACTTTCCTCCAATCATCTTAAATGCCCCTCACTATATTAGCTATACCACTCCCTCCATTGAGGACATTTACAGCAGGTGCAGAAAGAAAGATTTCTTACTCCCTCACATTGTGACATGGATGTAAGATTTAAATAAATTCTAAACTCTAAGGTAGTATACACTCATGGCCACTTTATTAGGTACGTCTATATACCTACTCATTAATGCAAATATCTAACCAGCCAAACGTGGCTGCAATTCAATTCATAAAAGCATGCAGACATAGTCAAGAGATTCAGTTGTTGTTCAGACCAATCATCAGTAGGAAATGTGATCTAAGTGACTTTGACCGTGGAAAGATTGTTGGTGCCAGACGGGGTGGTTTGAGTATCTCAGAAACTGTGGATCTCCTGAGATTGTCACACACAACAGTCTCGAGAGTTAACAGAAAATAGTGAGAAAACCAAAAATAACATCCAATGAGCAGCAGTTCTGTGGTTGAAAATTCCTTGTTAATGAGAGAGGTCAGAGGAGAATGGCCAGACTGGTTCGAGCTGACAGGAAGGTGACAGTAACTCAAGTAGCCATGTGTTACAACAGTGGTGTACAGAAGAGCATCTCGGAATGCACAACACGTCGAAACTTGATGTGGATGGGCTACAGCAGCAGAAGATCACAAACATACAGAAATAGACTCAGTGATGAGATTGAGAGGAAATTGATGGACATACTAAACGGAATTATTGTAGGATTAGTGTGAATGGGGACTGGAGGGTTAGCACAGGCCAGTTGGGCCGAATGGCCTGTTTCAGTGCTGTATGACTGTGACATTCTATGATGCCATTCTGGATCGTTTGTTGAGCTCAATTACAAGGGGAACTGAGAAAAGAGTATGGACACGGAGTACAAACACAAGAGATTCTGCAGATGCCGGAAATCCAGAGCAACACACACCAAATGCTGGAGGAACCCAGCAGGTCTCAGAATGCACAGCTTGTCAAACCACGGAGTGGTTGGACTATAGCAGCATGCACTCAGTGGCCACTTTATCAGGTAAGGGAGGTACTCAATAAAGTGGCCAGTCAGTGCAGAATGAACAAAGCTCTTCCTTCTGTGAATCTATGGTTATATCAAAGGAGGACTGTGTAGGTCTCCTCAGTGTCTGATCAGTGTCATTGGAAGGAGGGTATCTCAGGTAAAGCTCTCTCAGTGTGACCTTTTTATTTATTTATTGAGACGCAGCGCAGAATAGGACCTTCCAGCCTTTCGAGCCACACCGCCCAGTAACCACCAATTTAATCCAAGCCTAATCACAGGACAACACTCAGTGACCAATTAATCTACCAACTGTTGCATCTTCGGACTGGGGGAGGAAACCAGAGCACGTGGAGGAGAAACGCACGAACACCGGGAGAAGGTACAAACAGCGGTGGGAATTGAACCCAGGTTTCTGGCACTGTAAAGTGTCGTGCTAACAGCTACACTACCGTGCTGTCTGATCTCCTGATCTTCTCCCCATCTTATTTCATGGACTGGTGGGGAACAACAGCTCCATCAGTTGTGAACTCTTTGAAAGAGGGACAGAGGGATTGAGAATAGATAGACTGAGATCGGCTCACCCAGCATCTTCACTGTCTGCTTGTTGCTCTTCTCCCTGTTGCTAATGTTGGACGCCAAGTCAACTCTCCTCTGCCTCCAGAGCTTTTTTCCGATTAAGCTATAGAAAACTGACAGGCAAAAGACGGGCAGGAAGAAGAAGGAGGTGGAAACCCAGACCATGGTGTTGAGAAGGCCTGATTCATGGGCGTAGTCCGTTGGCTTGCATTCACTGGTCAGAAGGGGGTCAGTCCCATTCTCAACCTCTACCCCGACCAGGATGAAGATGGGTCCGGCACAGGCGAACGCCAAGGACCAGAGGAAGAAGATGAGCACCTTGACTCTACTCTTCGTGATGACCATTTTGGCCTGGAGTGGGAAGCAGATGGCAAAGTACCTCTCCACACTCAGAGCGGTGATGCTGAGGATCGTAGAATACGTGCAGCTCTCACTCACAAACTGGAAGAGCTTACAGAGCAAATCGCCAAAAATCCACGGTCTCTCTTTCCACATGCGGTACAAATCCAAAGGCATGCAAAGAAAGATGAACAAATCTGAGAGCGCCATGCTAGACAGATGGAAGTTGGTGGTAGTCCTCATGTCCTTGAACTTCAGCACAATCAAGATGGTCAAAACGTTGCCGCTAATCCCGATCAATGCCAGCAGAACACAAGCGGTGGTGACCACAGTCAGGATGGGGGTGGAGAAGAGGTTAATGTCATAATCCAAGTAATCCACAGTGTGGAGGCTGCAGTTCTGGGTGCAGTTCATGGTTGCCAAATGGTCGAACGTGGCTAGTCTCCAGTCTAGGATGTGAGATGGCGGAAGTATGTCTCCGTGGTGTCAGACTGAATAGTGGCTGATGGAGAGGCACCTCACCGTCACAGCAGCCAAGGCGAGTCAGGATGGTGCAGGAGTTCAAAGATAGAGAGTACTGAAACATCCAAAAGCCAGAGTCCGGACTCCCAACCTACAATGCAAGAGAAGGAGAAGTTTAGCAGGTGCAGGAAGACCAGGTGGTGATCTCTCTGAGGGCATATCTGCTCAGGCTCTTTCTCTCTCTCTCTCCCTCTTCCACTCCCTCCCTCCCTCCCTCCCTCCAGATTCCTCAACTCTTTTGTAATGTCTCCCACTTTTAGCTCTGTCTTTGACTTTCCATCTCTTTCAATCTTCTTTTGTTGTTTCAACCTTTTTGTTTGTTTCAACCCCTCTCTCTTTCTTGCTCTCCCCCTCCCTCCCTCTCTCCCTCCTTCTCACTCTCACTCTCTCTCTCTCACTTTTTGACATTCTATGCATAGCAAAAGGGCAGTGCTGTGATAGGTATGGGGGATTTCAATATGCAAGGAGATTGAGAACATCATGCGGGGGGATTTCTAGAATGTCCACAAGATGGAGCAGCTCACTGGGGGATCAGCTACTTTGGATTGGGTCTTGTGCAATGAATGGGAACTGATTAGCGAGCTTAAGGTAAAAGCATCCTCAGGGGTAAGTGATCATAATATGATCAAATTCACCCTGAAATTTGAGAAGGAGAAGCTAAAGTCAGATGTAGCAGTATTACAGTGAAGTAAAGAGAATTACAGAGGCATGAGAGAAGAGTTGTCCAGAATTGATTGGAAAAGAACACTGGCAGGGATGGATGGCAGAGCAGCAATGGCTGGAATTTCTGGAAGAAATTCGGAAGGCACAGGAAATATACATCACAAAGAGAAAGAGGTATTCTAAAGGCAAGATGACATAACCGCGGCTGACAAGAGAAGTCAAAGCCAACATTAAAGCCAAAGGGAGGGCATATAGTAAAGTTTACTGGGAGTCAGAGAATTGGGAAGCTTTTAAAAACTAAGTGAAGGCAACTAAAAAAGTCATAAAGAAGGAAAAGATGGAATATGAAAGTAAGCTAGCCAATAATATTAGATTAGGTTAGTTTAGATTAAAGAGGATACCAAACATTTCTTCAGATACATAAAGTGTAAAAGAGAGGTGAGAGTGGATATCGGATTGCTAGAAATGATGCTGGATACGAAGTAATGGAGAGAGGGAACAAGGAAATGGCAGATTCATTGAATAAGTATTTTGCATCAGTCATCACTGTGGAAGTCACTTGCACTATGCCAGAAGTTCAAGAGTGTCAGGGGGCAGAAGAGTGTGAAGTTGTCATTACTATGGAGAATGTTCTTGGGAAACTGAAAGGTTTGAGGGTAGATAAGTTACCTGGACCAGATGATTTACACTCCAGAGTTCTGAAAGAGGTGACTAAAGAGATTATGGAGGCATTAGTAATGATCTTTCAAGAATCAGTAAATACTGGCATAGTTCTGGAGGAATGGAAAATTGCAAATGTCACTCCACTCTTCAGGAAGGGAGGGAGGCAGAAGCAAGGAAACTATAGGTCAGTTAGTCTGACCTCAGTGGTTGGGAAGCTGTTGGAGAAGATTTTTAAGAATGTAGTTTCAGAGTACTTGGAGGCACATTATAAAATAGGCCAAAGTCAGAATGCTTATCTCAAGGGAAAATCTTGCCTGACAAATCTGTTGGAATTCTTTGAAGAAATAACAAGCAGAATAGATAAAGGAGAATCGGTGGAAGTTGCGTAATTGGATTTTCAGAAGGCCTTTGACAAGATACCACACATGAGTCTACTTAACAAGTTAAGAGCCCATGGTATTACAGGAAAGATACAGGCATGGATAGAGTAATGGCTGATTGGCAGGAGGAAAAGAATGGGAATAAAGGGAACCTTTTCCAGTTGGCTGACAACGACTAGTAGGGCATCTGTGTTGGGACCAATTCTTTTTACACTATATATCAATGATTTGGATGACAGAATTGTAGGGCTTGTGTCCAAGTTTGGTGATGATACGAAGATAGATGGAGCAGCAGGTAGTTTTGGGGAAGTAGAGAGGCTACAGAAAGACTTAGGCAGATTAGGAGAATGGGCAAAGGAGTGGCAGGTGGAATACTCTTGGGAAGTGTATGGTAGAAGAAACGAAAGGTTTGACTATTTTCTGAATGGAGAGAAAATTCAAAAATCTGAGGCACAAAGGAACTTGGGAGTCCTTGTGCAGCATTCCCTAAAGGTATTTGCAGGTTAAGTTGGTGGTGAGGAAAACAAATGTAATGTCAGCATTAATTTCAAGAGGTCTAGACTATAAAGGCTCGCTTGCAGCGGTATCACAGGCACTTAACATTGGATAGGCAAACCTCACAAGAAAACCTAAATAAAGCTTAAATTTTACACAACTTTTACAACACAGTTAGAACCAGAAAAATGTCTATTTCCCTGCAGTGATTGCAGTGCTGGTGTTCTAAGAGATGACTGTATTAGGCAGCTTTTTACGTTTCTGCACACTTGGTTTGCTGTAGCATACTAGACACTTTCATCAGTACATCTGATGGAGTGTTCGACAAAGAGTTGAACCTCAACCATCAGTCAGTACACTTTCCACAGCCCGGCTCTGGGAGTGGTCGCTGACAAGCTGAACTTTAGCCATCTAAGAAAGTAAAGGTGATGCCATGTTTTCCTTCTGATTGCATTGATGTTATTGGGCCCACAGATCTCCGTCTCCAATTGTTCCTCTCCCTCTTCCTCTTCCCCTCTCCCCTCTCTCCCCTCTCTCCCAACCCTTTTCTTCTTCTCATTGCCACTCATTCACTCATTCCCTCCTTCTCTGCCTCCTTCTCCCCTTCTCTCTTCCACCCTCTCCCTCCCTCTTCCAATCTCTCTCACCTCTCCCTTCCACTCTCTCTCTCCCCTCCTTCTCTCTCTCCCTCTGCTATGGTCTCTCCCCTCTACCAATCTATCCCCCTCTCAATCCCTCTCTCTCCCCCCTCTCTCCCTGTCCCTCTTCCTCTCCCACTCTCCCTCCCTTCTCCACTCACTCTCGCCACCTCTCTCTCCCTCACATACTCTCCTCCTCTCCCTTTCTCTCTCTCCTTCCCTCTCTTTCTCTCAACCTTTTCTCTTTCTCTTTCCTTTTCTCCCCTCCCTCTTTCTTTCTCTCTCCCCCTACTGCTATACTCTCTGTCTGCACCCCTCTCTTAATCTCCCTTTTCCTCCCTCTTTCTTTCTGTCTCCCCTGTCTTTCTCTCGCCCCCTTCTTACTTTCTATCTCCCTCTCTCTTCCCCTTGTGCCCTCTCTCCCTCCCACTCTTTCCTCTCCCCTCCTCTCTTTCTCTTTCCCTTCCTCTCTTCCTCTCTCCTCACCTCTCTATCCTTCCCTCACTCCTCTCTTTTTCTCTCCCCATCTCTTTCTCTCTTCCACCTCTACACTCCGTCTCTATCTGCATCCCATTCTCTCTTTCTCTCACACTTTCTCTCTCTCCGACTTTCTTTCTCCCCTGTCTCTGTCTCTCTCTCTCCTCCCTCTCTCTCTCCCTTTGCCTCTCTTCCTCTTTCTCTCTCTCCTTCTCTCTCTTCCCCCTCATTCTCTCCCTCCCTCCCTCTCTCTCTCTCTCCCTCCTCTCTCTCTCTCTCTCTCTCTCCTTTTCTGTTTCCAACAGCCACTCAGTAATTTCCCCTCCTCTCCCCTGTGCAAAACATTTTCTTTCCAATTCCATTTCTGCTCTCTGGGGTCAGAGTGGGGGAAATGCTGAATTCCTCAAACCCCAAAACACATTCTGAGTTGGTAAAGAAAAACTCTAACCACACAGTTAAATATACACAGATCTCTCTACAGAGATGTATTCCCATATTGAGTGAGAGGGAGACGGGGGAAGGAAATAGGGGGAGAGGGTGAGGGAGAGAAGGAGAGGAGGGGAAGGAGAGAGATAGAGAGACGCAGAAAGGGAGGGAGGGGTATGGAAAGAGAGACATCAAGTAAGAGTGAAAAAAGTGGGTTGGATTTGGAGAGAGAAATAAAAGAGAGGTGAAGGGAAAGAGGGAGGAGAGAGGGGGGATGAGAGAGAGCATGGGGAGGGAGAGAGGGGGGAGAGGTGACAGGTGATGGAGGGAGAGAGGGGGAGAGGAGAGGTGAGAGGTGAGGGAGGGAGAGAGAGGGAGAGGAGGGAGGGAGAGGTGAGGGAGAGGATGGGGAGAGGTGAGGCAGGGAAAGAGGAGAGGAGGGGGAGAGGTGAGGGAGGGGAGAGAGGGGGAGAGGAGGGGGGAAAGGTGAGGGAGGGAGAGGGGGAGAGGTGAGGGAGGGGAGAGAGCATGGGGAGGGAGAGAGGGGGAGAGGAGAGGGCAGAGGTGAGGGAGGGAGAGAGAGGGAGAGGAGGGAGGGAGAGGTGAGGGAGAGGATGGGGAGAGGTGAGGGAGGGAGAGAGGAGGAGAGGAGGGGGAGAGGTGAGGGAGGGAGGAGGGGGGAGAGGTGAGGGAGGGGAGAGAGGGGGAGAGGAGGGGGAGAGGTGAGGGAGGGAGAGAGGGGGAGAGGTGAGGGAGGGGAGAGAGCATGGGGAGGGAGAGAGGGGGAGAGGAGAGGAAGAGGTGAGAGGGGGAGAGCATAGGGAGGCAGAGAGGGAGAGAGGAGAGGGGAGAGGTGAGGGAGGGAGAGGGGGAGAGAGGGGGGAGAGGTGAGGCAGGGAGGGAAGGGGAGAGGAGAGGGGAGAGGTGAGGGAAGGAGAGAGGGGGAGAGGAGGGGGAGAGGTGAGGGAGGAAGAAAGGCGGAGAGGAGAAGGGAGAGGTGAGGGAGGGAGAGAGGGGGAGAGGAGGGGGAGAGGTGAGGGAGGAGAGAGCATGGGGAGGGAGAGGGGGAGAGGAGAGGGGGAGAGATGAGGGAGGGAGAGAGGGGGAGAGGATGGGGAGAGGTGAGGGAGGGAGAGAGCATGGGGGGGAAGAGGGGGAGAGGAGGAGGGAGAGGTGAGGGAGGGAGGGGGGAGAGGTAAGGGAGGGAGAGAGGGGGGAGAGGAGGGCAGAGGTGAGGGAGGGGAGAGAGCATGGGGAGGGAGGGGGGAGAGGAGAGGGGGAGAGGTGAGGGAGGGGAGAGAGCATGGGGAGGGAGAGAGGGAGAGAGGAGAGGGGAGAGATGAGGGAGGGAGAGGGGGAGAGAGGAGGGGGAGAGGTGAGGGAGGGAGAGAGGGGGGAGGAGTGGGAGAGGTGAGGGAAGAAGAAAGGCAGAGAGGAGGGGGAGAGGTGAGGGAAGAAGAAAGGCAGAGAGGAGGGGGAGAGGTGAGGGATGGAGAGAGGGGGAGAGGAGGGGGAGAGGTGAGGGAGGGAGAGAGGAGGAGAGGAGGGGGAGAGGTGAGGGAGGGGAGAGAGCATGGGAGGGAGTGAGGGGGAGAGGAGGGGGAGATGTGAGGGAGGGAGAGGGGGAGAGAGGGGGGAGGTGAGGCAGGGAGGGAAGGGGAGAGGAGAAGGGAGAGGTGAGGGAAGGAGAGAGGGGGAGTGGAAGGGGGAGAGGTGAGGGAGGAAGAAAGGTGGAGAGGAGGGGTGAGAGGTGAGGGAGGAAGAAAGACGGAGAGGAGGGGGGAGATGTGAGGGAGGGAGAGAGGGGGAGAGGAGGGGGAGAGATGAGGGAGAGGAGAGAGCATGGGGAGGGAAAGAGGAGAGAGGAGGGGGGAGAGGTGAGGGAGGGAGGGGGGAGAGGTAAGGGAGGGAGAGAGGGGAGAGGAGGGGGAGATGTGAGGGAGGCGAGAGAGTGTGGGGAGGGAGAGAGGGGGAGAGGAGGGGAAGAGGTGAGGGAGGGGAGAGAGCATGGGGAGGGAGAGAGAGGGAGAGGAGAGGGGAGAGGTGAGGGAGGGAGAGGGGGAGAGAGGGGGGGAGGTGAGGCAGGGAGGGAAGGGGAGAGGAGAGGGGAGAGGTGAGGGAAGGAGAGAGGGGGAGAGGAGGGGGAGAGGTGAGGGAGGAAGAAAGGCAGAGAGGAGAAGGGAGAGGTGAGGGGGAGAGGAGGGGGAGAGGTGAGAGAGGGGAGAGAGCATGGGGAGGGAGAGGGGGAGAGGAGAGGGGGAGAGGTGAGGGAGGGAGAGAGGGGGAGAGGATGGGGAGAGGTGAGGGAGGGAGAGAGAGCATGGGGGGGAGAGGAGAGGTGAGGGAGGGGAGAGAGCATGGGGAGGGAGAGAGGGAGAGAGGAGAGGGGAGAGGTGAGGGAGAGAGGAGGGGGGTGAGGTGAGGGAGGGAGAGAGGGGGAGAGGGGAGAGGTGAGGGAGGGGAGAGAGTGTGGGGAGGGAGAGAGGGGGAGAGGAGAGGGGAGAGGTGAGGGAAGGAGAGAGGGGGAGTGGAAGGGGGAGAGGTGAGGGAGGAAGAAAGGCGGAGAGGAGGGGTGAGAGGTGAGGGAGGAAGAAAGACGGAGAGGAGGGGGGAGATGTGAGGGAGGGAGAGAGGGGGAGAGGAGGGGGAGAGATGAGGGAGAGGAGAGAGCATAGGGAGGGAAAGAGGGGAGAGGAGGGGGGAGAGGTGAGGGAGGGAGAGAGGGGTAGAGGATGGGGAGAGGTGAGGGAGGGAGAGAGAGCATGGGGAGGGGAAGAGGGGGAGAGGAGGGCAGAGGTGAGGGAGGGGAGAGAGCATGGGGGGGAGAGGAGAGGTGAGGGAGGGGAGAGAGCATGGGGAGGGAGAGAGGGAGAGAGGAGAGGGGAGAGGTGAGGGAGAGAGGAGGGGGGTGAGGTGAGGGAGGGAGAGAGGGGGAGAGGGGAGAGGTGAGGGAGGGGAGAGAGTGTGGGGAGGGAGAGAGGGGGAGAGGAGAGGGGAGAGGTGAGGGAAGGAGAGAGGGGGAGTGGAAGGGGGAGAGGTGAGGGAGGAAGAAAGGCGGAGAGGAGGGGTGAGAGGTGAGGGAGGAAGAAAGACGGAGAGGAGGGGGGAGATGTGAGGGAGGGAGAGAGGGGGAGAGGAGGGGGAGAGATGAGGGAGAGGAGAGAGCATGGGGAGGGAAAGAGGGGAGAGGAGGGGGGAGAGGTGAGGGAGGGAGGGGGGAGAGGTAAGAGAGGGAGAGAGGGGAGAGGAGGGGGAGATGTGAGGGAGGCGAGAGAGTGTGGGGAGGGAGAGAGGGGGAGAGGAGGGGGAGAGGTGAGGGAGGGGGAGAGCATGGGGAGGGGGGAGAGGAGGGGGAGGGGAGAGAGCATGGGGAGGGAGAGAGGGAGAGAGGAGAGGGGAGAGGTGAGGGAGAGAGGAGGGGGGTGAGGTGAGGGAGGGAGAGAGGGGGAGAGGGGAGAGGTGAGGGAGGGGAGAGAGTGTGGGGAGGGAGAGAGGGGGAGAGGAGAGGGGAGAGGTGAGGGAAGGAGAGAGGGGGAGTGGAAGGGGGAGAGGTGAGGGAGGAAGAAAGGCGGAGAGGAGGGGTGAGAGGTGAGGGAGGAAGAAAGACGGAGAGGAGGGGGGAGATGTGAGGGAGGGAGAGAGGGGGAGAGGAGGGGGAGAGATGAGGGAGAGGAGAGAGCATGGGGAGGAAAAGAGGGGAGAGGAGGGGGGAGAGGTGAGGGAGGGAGGGGGGAGAGGTAAGGGAGGGAGAGAGGGGAGAGGAGGGGGAGATGTGAGGGAGGCGAGAGAGTGTGGGGAGGGAGAGAGGGGGAGAGGAGGGGGAGAGGTGAGGGAGGGGGGAGAGCATGGGGAGGGGGGGAGAGGAGGGGAGAGTTAAGGGAGGGGAGAGAGCATGGGGAGGGAGAGAGGGGGAGAGGAGGGGGAGATGTGAGGGAGGGGAGAGAGCATGGGGAGGGAGAGGGGGGAGAGGAGGGGGAGATGTGAGGAAGGGGAGAGAGTGTGGGGAGGGAGAGAGGGGGAGAAGAGAGGGAAGAGGTGAGGGAGGGAGAGGGGGAGAGAGGAGGGGGAGAGGTGAGGGAGGGAGAGAGGGGGAGAGGAGGGGGTAGAGGTGAAGGAGGAAGAAAGACAGAGAGGAGGGGGAGATGTGAGGGAGGGGAGAGAGTGTGGGGAGGGAGAGAGGAGAGGTGAGGGAGGGGAGAGAGCATGGGGAGGGAGAGAAGGGGAGGGAGAGAGGGAGAGGTGAGGGAGGGAGTGGGGGAGAGGAGGGGGGAGAGGTGAGGGAGGGGAGAGAGCATGGGGAGGGAGAGGAGAGAGGTGAGGGAGGGGAGAGAGCATGGAGAGGGAGTGAGGGGGAGAGGAGGGGGGAGAGGTGAGGGAGGGAGAGAGGGGGGGAGAGGAGGGGGGAGAGGTAAGGGAGGGAGAGAGGGGGAGTGGAGGGGGGAGGTAAGGGAGGGAGAGAGGGGGAGTGGAGGGGGGAGGTGAGGGAGGGAGAGAGGGGAAGAGGAGGGGGGAGAGATGAGGGAGGGAGAGAGAGGGGAGAGGAGGGGAGAGGTGAGGGAGGGGAGAGAGCATGGGGAGGGAGAGAAGGGGAGGGAGAGAGGGAGAGGTGAAAGAGGGGAGAGGTGAGGGAGGGAGCGGGGGAGAGGAGCGGGGAGAGGTGAGGGAGGGGAGAGAGCATGGGGATGGAGAACGAGAGAGAGTGGGGAGAGGTGAAAGAGGGGGAAAGAGAGCATGGGGAGAGAGAGTGGGAGAGAGAGATGGGGAAGGGAGTTGGAGAGAAAGCATGGGAGAATTTAGAGAGAGAGAGAAGAAGTGAGAGAGAGGAAGAGAAAAAAGGGGAGGAGGGGGGTAGGAAGAGAGACACCCATGGAGATGCATAGAAAGAGGGAGGATAGGGAGGGACATCGAGCAAGAGTGAAGGAGTAAAATCTCGGATGTGGAGAGAGAAACAGAGGTAGAAAGAGAGAGAGGATGAGGGAGAGAGAAGTGGAGGGAGAGAGGGAGAATTGAGGGGGACAGGGAGGAAAGAGGGCGAGGGAGAGACGGAGGGAGAAGGAAGAGTGGGAGAGAGGCAGTGAGAGAGGGAGGGAGAGAAAGGATTAGCAAGCAAGAAGGAGAAAACAGGGACGGAGATGGAGGGAGAGAGAGTGGAGAGGGAGAAGGGAATGTCAAGTATTAGAGAAGGAAAGATTAAAACCCTCAGGATAGTCACGTAGTGATAAACAGAGGATGAAAGAGGAATGGGGAAAGATGATGAGTTATAAGGAACGATATAAGAAGCTAAGTCACAGCCCCCCAGCCCATCGAGTCTGTACTAAGCATTAACATCCCATTCACACCATCCTTATCCAAATCCCCGATTTCAAAACTCTCCCACTGCTTATAGACAGTGGCAATCAACTTAGCAGCCTGCACACCTTTCCGATGTGGGAAGAAAGCTGAGTGCCCAGAGAGGAATAATATTCACTGAAAAAGCAGAGCAGTCAGAAAAATAGGGAAAGATGAAGAAAGAGGGGGAGGGCAGGGGAGAGACAGAGGCAGGCAGCATCTTTAAAGACTCAACATTGCTCCTTCCCCTACTCCCAACTTCTTATTTTGGCTTCTGCCCCCTTCCTTTCCAGTCCTGAAGAAAGGCCTTGGCCCAAAATGCTGACTGTTTATTCATTTCCATAGACGCTGCCTGACCTGCTGAATTCCTCCAGCATTTTGTGTGTGTGGCTCTGGGTTTCCAGCATCTACATAATCTCTTGTATTATGAGAGGGAGAAACAGAAAGACATAGAGAGAGACAAAGGGAGAAAGAGTCAGAGAGAGAGAGAAACAAAGAGAGAAAGAGTGAGAAAGACAGAGAGAGAAACAGAGACAGAGAGAGAGAGCAAGAAACAGCGAGATAGACCGAAGGACCAGCAAAGGAAGGGAGTGAAAAAGACAGAGAGGTTAACAGGGAGCTGGAGAGAGAGAGTGTGTATGGCTGATGTAAGGGTGGGCAGAAAGACAGAAAGAAAGATCGAGGCAAAGTTGAAGAGAGACAGAGAGACTCATCACAAAGCCCCACACATGAGGTAAACAATCTCACACATGGATTAGGTAGAAAATAAAAACAATACCATGAATCACAAACTAATGTGTGATTAACCTTACTAACGGTTACTGTTAGACTTTGGTAAAAGCAGAATAATGAGAGATAGTGAGTACCTCAGCCTCTGGAGAAGAGACACTTTCCTCCAACAACCAACGAGTTTTTACCTCCCGTGCAGATTTTAACTGGCCCGCTGAGAGATCTGGTCCAGTTTTTGTATTTACTGAGTCTGAACAAACATCCATTCACCTCTTAAACAAAGTCCACTCCTGACACAAAATGGTCCGTGTGTGAGAAGCAGGCCGAAGGGATGAGCAGGAGCTAGCCTGGGATCAGACTGCTCTCTGGTAAACAGGGAGTGCCAGCCCACTGCTGTCTGCCGGGGGTGGGGGGGGGGGAGAGCTCTGCTGACGGATAGGTTCCCTGCTAGCTCTCACAGCGTCAGACAGAGAGGGAGAGCGGGAGAGAGCAAGCAACATGTGAAAATATCTGTGCACCATCTGATCATAAATCCTGTGGCAGAGGTCTGAGCAAGATACAATGGGGAGGAGGATTTATTGTTAAATAGCCAAAAACATGGAACTAGTAACAGGTCCCACACCAGCAGGTTCAGGAACACTTATTACCCCTCAGGCTCCTGAACCAGGGTGGATAACTTCACTCACCCCATCAGTGAACTGATTCTACAACCTACAGACTCACTTTCAAGGAATCTACAATTCATGTTCTCAGTATTATTTATCTATCTATCTGTCTATTTATCCATTTATATATCTATCTATTTATCTACTATCTGGCCATCTCTCCCTCTATCTATCTGTTTGTCTGTCTGCGGATACAATAGGGTCTATTAAGAGACTCCTGGGTAGGTACATGGAGCTTAGAAAAATAGAGAGCTATGGGTAAGGACATGTTCAGCACAGCTTTGTGGGCTGAAGGGCCTGTATTGTGCTGTAGGTTTTCTATGTTTCTATATTTCTATGTTCTATCTAATAACCTATCTATTTATTTGATTATTTGCATATTTATTCATTTATTTGATTGGTTGACTATATATTTATTTATGAATGTATATCAACTGGCATCTCCCTAGAGCAAGGGGTTTAGATGGGACAGAGTTTGTTAGGTGTGTTCAGGAAGGTTTCTTGACACAATATGTAGATAAGCCAACAAGAGGAGAGACTGTACTTGATTTGGTATTGGAAAATGAACCTGGTCAGGTGTCAGATCTCTCAGTGGGAGATCATTTTGGAGATGGTGATCATAATTCTATCTCCTTTACAATAGCATTGGAGAGAGATAGGAACAGACAAGTTAGAAAAGCGTTTATTTGGAGTAAGGGGAATTTTGAGGCGATCAGGCAGAAAATTGGAAGGTTAAATTGGGAACAGATGTTCTCAGGGAAAAGTACAGAAGAAATGTGGCAAATGTTCAGGGGATACTTGTGTGGAGTTCTGCACAGGTACGTTCTAATGAGACAGGGTAGGGTACAGGAACCGTGGTGTACAAAGGCTGTAATAAATCTAGTCAAGAAGAAAAGAAAAGCTTACAAAAGGTTCAAAGAGTTAGGCAATGTTAGAGATCTAGAAGATTATAAGGCTAACAGGAAGGAGCTTAAAAAGGAAATTAGGAGAGGCAGAAGGGATCATGAGAAGGCTTTGGTGGGGCAGGATTAAGGAAAACCCCAAGGCATTCTACAAGTATGTGAAGAGCAAGAGGATAAGATGTGAAAGAATAGGACCTATCAAGTGTGACAGTGGGAAAATGTGTATGGAACCGGAGGAAATAGCAGAGGTACTTAATGAATACTTCACTTCAGTATTCAGTATGGAAAAGGATCTGGGTGATTGTAGTGATGACTTGCAGCGGACTGAAAAGCTTGAGCATGTAGATATTAAGAAAGAGGATGTGCTGGATCTTTTGGAAAGCATCAAGTTGGATAAGTCACCGGGACCGAAAGAGATGTATCCCAGGCTACTGTGGGAGGTGAGGGAGGAGTTTGCCGAGCCTCTGGCGATGATCTTTGAATCATCATTGGGGACGGGAGAGATTCTGGAGGTTTGGAGGGTTGCAGCTGTTGTTCCTTTATTCAAGGAAGGGAGTAGGGATAGCCCAAGAAATTATAGGCTAGTGAGTCTTAATTCAGTGGTTGGTAAGTTGATGGAGAAGATCCTGAGAGGTAGGATTTATGAACATTTGGAGAGGTATAATATGATTAGGAATAGTCAGGATGGCTTTGTCAAGGGCAGGTCATGTCTTACGAGCCTGATTGAATTTTTTGAGGATGTAACTAGACACATGGATGAAGGAAGAGCAGTAGATGCAGTGTATATGGATTTCAGCAAGGTATTTGATAAGGTACCCCTCTTACATGCCTCATAGATATCTTGTGACTGTCTTATGAGGAAGATGTAATGGTCTTTTGGAGGTCACCTGATGTAATTTTCCCGCTGATGTGAGGTCACGTGATGATCTGTTCTCAACAGGTATATAAAAGGGAGACCCCCGGTGACACAGTTAGTTTTCCAGTTAGAATGTTAGCCAGAGACTCCGCTCCATTGCGTATTTGCTTATGACGCAGTTTCGATTTAAAATGGAGTTTTACATTCTATTGTAAGGTACAAAAGTGTGGGCCGTCAGTTTAACTAATTTCTGCCAGGTTTGTTGATGTATCTTTTCAGTAGTATTGGAGAGTGAAGACAGGAACCTGAAGGAGTCGTTCGAGGGTTGAAAAGGATCTACCATTATTGAATTTGTTCAAGAAAGAGTGATCTGCATGAGATAGCCTCTGTTAAAAGTAGCAGAAAAGGCTGTGCAGGATCTGGAATCCAGAGAGGAAAGGACAGTGTCTTTAAACTGTTTTATTTCCATCGTCGTGAATCCTGCGGACAAGGCAGGATCTGGCTGGGACTGGCGTGACATTGTGTCTTCGAGGAATTCCTTACTTCAGGAAAGTATCTCCTAATTGACTGTATAAATCTCTTGGACTTTTGAATTTACCATTTTAAGAACTGTGTTTGAATTTACCACTTTAAGAACTGTTTTCGCATTTATCGCTTTAAGAACTAGTACTGAGTGGCGGTTTGTTAAATGGCCGCATAGCAGTTTACTTCCGGTTAAGATTTTAGTTTGTTTATTTTTTTATATTGAGCAGAGTTGAATAAATGTTTGATTTTTTTTTATAAAATCTGACTCAATTCAATTCTATATTCATTGTTGCTGGTCACATGACAACCCCATGCAAAGCTTATTGAGAAAGTAAGGAGGCATGGGATCCAAGGGGACATTGCTTTGTGGATCCAGAACTGGCTTGCCCACAGAAGGCAAAGAGTGGTTGTAGACAGGTCATATTCTGCATGGAAGTCGGTCACCAGTGGAGTGCCTCAGGGATCTGTTCTGGGGACCCTTACTCTTCGTGATTTTTATAGATGACCTGGATGAGGAAGTGGAAGTGGAGGGATGGCTTTGTAAGTTTGCTGAGACACAAAGGTTGGAGGTGTTGTGGATAGTGTGGAGGGCTGTCAGAGGTTACAGCGGGATGTTAATAGGATACAAAATTGGGCTGAGAAGTGGCAGATGGAGTTCAACCCAGATAAGTGTGAGGTGGTTCATTTTGTTAGGTCAAATATGATGGCAGAATATAGTATTAATGGTAAGACTCTTGGCAGTGTGGAGGATCAGAGGGATCTTGGGGTCCGAGTCCATAGGACACTCAAAGCGGCTGCGCAGGTTGACGCTGTGGTTAAGAAGGCATATGGTGTATTGGCCTTCATTAATCATGGGATTGAATTTAAGAGCCAAGAGGTAATGTTAATTATTTAATTAATTGATGTAACTTTTAGTGTTAGACAATGGCGGTACAACTCTATTTTGCTTCAGGATTTAAATTTTGTTAACTTTATTAAAGAACAGATTGCATTTTTCTTTTCAACTAACTCAATGGAAGAAATTTCCAGTGGGATATTATGTGATACCTTTAAAGTATTGATCCATGGGCAAATTAATTCATATTCTGCTGGATTGAAAAAAACGAATTAATAATGAAATACGTACAATGGTTGATAAGATTAAAGAAATTGATTAAAAAAAATATTCCATTGCTCCCAATCTGAAGCTTTATAAAGAGAGAGTTGAACTTCAGATGCAACATAGTTTGTTATTAACATCCCCGAATGAAAATCAATTACTTAAAACTAAGACGGAGGAATTGCGAGAAGGGGATGGCATTTTTGCAAGAGACAGGGTGAGAAGAGGAATAGTCCAGATAGCTGTGAGAGTCAGTAGGCTTATAGTAGACATCAGTAGATAAGCTGTCTCCAGAGACAGAGACAGAAAGATCTAGAAAGGGGAGGGGGGTATCAGAAATACCTCAGGTAAACTTGAGGGCAGGGTGAAAGTTGGAGGCAAAGTTAATGAAGTCAACGAGCTCAGCATGCGTGCAGGAAGCAGCACCAATGCAGTCGTCGATGTAGCAAAGGAAAAGTGGGGGACAGATACCAGAATAGGTTTGGAACATGGATTGTTCCACAAAGCCAACAAAAAGGCAGGCATAGCTAGGACCCATACGGGTGCCCATGGCTACACCTTTAGTTTGGAGGAAGTGGGAGGAGCCAAAGGAGAAATTATTAAGAGTAAGGGCTAATTCAGCCAGAGGGAGCAGAGCGGTGGTAGAGGGGAACTGGTTAGGTCTGGAATCCAAAAAGAAGCGGAGAGCTTTGAGACCTTCCTGTTGGGGGATGGAAGTATATAGGGACTGAACATCCATGGTGAAAATAAAGCGGTAGGGGCCAGGGAACTTAAAATCATCGTAAAGTTTCAGAGAGAAATAAAGAAAGCAATTTTTTTGATGAACTCTGTTGAAGCACCTGGTCTGGATGGGTAAGTATACAGCTGAATTTTTAAAACCTTATTCAGATTTACTTTCTCCCTGGTTATGTAGAATTTTTAAAGATGCCTTATTTGTAGGTAAATTACCACAATCCTTTTATGAAGCATCTATTTCTTTAATTCCTAAAAAAGATAAAGATCCCACTGAATGTGCATCAGACAGACCTATATCTTTGTTGAATGTAGATTGTAAAATCTTTTCCAAAATATTAGCAATTAGATTGGAGAATGTATTGCCACAAATTGTCTCCGAGGATCAGACAGGATTTATTAAAAATCGTTATTCACATTTTAATGTTAGGAGGTTAATGAACATTTTATACACTACTTCATCTAAAACTCCAGAATGTGTTATCTTGCTTGAGGCCGAGAAGGCATTTGACAGACTTGAATGGGAATATTTATTTAATATACTTGAGAAAGTTAATTTTAGCCCAGAATTTATATCTTGGATCCAATTGATAAATCATACACCTTTGGCTTCGTATTTTCCAATAATCAGAGATTCCTTTTTTTTAGGCTTGTTCGAGGCACTAGACAGGGTTGTCCTTTAAGCCCTTTACTATTTGATATTGCCCTGGAGCCCTTGGCAATTGCTGTTCTTGATTCACCCAATATATTTGGCATTATTCATGGGAATGGGACACATAAAGTGTCACTATATGCAGATGACCTGTTAATATATATCTCTAACCCAGAGAAATCCATTCCTGCAGTAGTAACACAACTTGCTCAGTTTAGTAGTTTTTCTGGTTATAAATTGAATCTTAATAAGAGTGAGCTTTTCCCATTAAATATGCAAGTTCCAATTTATAGACAATCACCATTTAGATTGGTTACTGATTATTTTTATTTGGGTGTTAAAATTACTAAGAAGCATAAGGATCTATTTAAAATTAACTTTTTACCCTTAATTGATCATATTAAACATCTGTTTACTAAATGGTCCCCATTGTCCTTATCTTTGGTCAAATTAATGCTATTAAGATGATTATTTTACCTAAATTTCTGTATCTATTTCAGGTGGTATCAATTTTCATCCCTAAATCTTTTTTTGATATCATTGATTCTAAAATTTCATATATATATATCAGAATAGAAATCCTGGGTTAAGTAAGAAATATTTACAGAAATCAAAAAAGGAAGGTGGTTTGGCTTTGCCAAATCTTAGATTTTATTATTGGGAAATTAATATTGGATATTTAATGTTTTGGACACGAGTTGGATGAAATTCAATGTCCAATGATGGCTGAATCTTGAGCGTGAGTCTGTACAGGGATTTTCATTGGCTTCTATTTTAGGGGCTGCATTTCCCTTTGCACTCACTAAACTGAATAAACAAATGATAAATCCAATAATTAAACATACAATACGAATATGGTTTCAATTTTGTAAATATTTTGGATTGAATAAATTTATCCTGACAAGTTCTATTATATCTATTTTTTTCTTTCAACCGTCTAGAATTGATCAAGCTTTTCTTCTATGGAAAACAAAGGGAATTACATGTTTTCATGGATGATTGTTTTATGTCCTTTGAACAGTTGTCTAATAAATATAATTTGTCTAGATCACACTTTTTCTGATATTTACAGATTAGAAACTTTCAGTATGTTATTTTACCTACCTTTCCGATACCACATCAAATTGAAGTTACAGAAAAAAAATTAAGTTTAAATCCCTTTCAGAAGAGTTTAATAGCATTTATTTATGATTTAATTATGAAAATACGCTTAGGTACTCCCGATAAGATTAAGAATGAGTGGGAAAGAGAACTTCACATATCTTTACCCACAGAGAAATGGGAGAAAAATACTTCTTCAATGTGTGCCAGACATGCTTTCATACAATTTAAGGTGGTTCATAGGGCTCATATATCCAAGGATAAGTTATCTTGCTTTTACAGCCATATAAGTCCTTTATGTGACAGATGTAATTCTGAGGTAGCTTCCTTGATGCATATGTTTTGGTCTTGCCCTCTTCTAGAAAAATATTGGAAAGATATTTTTGATATTATTTCTGTAGTGCTGCGTATTGATTTACAACCTCATCCTATTACTGCAACTTTTGGACTACCAGTGATAAGACGCCAGTCATTTATCCTTGCCAGCTTGTAGTCTAATTGCATTTGTTACATTAATAGCCAGAAGATCCATTTTACTTAAATGGAAAGATTCCAGTTCTCCTGCTACATTTCATTGGTTTTCCCAAACGATAACGTGTTTAAACTTGGAAAAGATTCGGAGCGGTACTATAGATCCTTCAGTTAAATTTGAAGAAACTTGGAGGCCATTTATTCAATATTTTCATATTGACCCTTTCTGAATCCTTTGTAGTAATTTTTTGTTCATGTATAGAGGAGTAGAGTTAATGACAGATAATAATTTTAGCCCATGAAGTATGGCAGCCCAATCTTTGTTTTTTTTAGTTTAGGGTTTTTTATTCTCTTTATAAAATATCTTCTTCATGCTTAGTTTCTAAGAGATTGGGAGGCTGAACTACATTTATTATTTGGAATCTGTGCTTGTACATGTTAACCATCAATAATGTAATCCCGATCTCTTCATATCATTATTATTATTGCTACATTTATTAATTTGAAACTTAATGAAAAGATTGAAAAAGAAAAGAAAGAGAGGTAATCTTGCAGCTATATAGGACAACCCCCACTTGGAGAACTGTGCTCAGTTCTGGTCGCCTCACTACAGGAAGGATGTGGAAGTCATAGAAAGGGTGCAGAGGAGATTTACAAGGACGTTGCCTGGATTGGGGAGCATGCCTTATGAGAATAGGTTTAGTGAACTCAGCCTTTTCTCCTTGGAGCGACGGAGGATGAGAGGTGACCTGATAGAGGTGTATAAGATGATGAGAGGCATTGATCATGTGGATTGTCAGAGGCTTTTTCCCAGGTCCGAAATGGTTGCCACAAGAGGACACAGGTTTAAGGTGCTGGGAGTAGGTACAGAGGAGATGTCAGGGGTAAGTTTTTTTACTCAGAGAGTGTTGAGTGTGTGGAATGGGCTGCCGGCAACGGTGGTGGAGGCGGATATGATAGGGCCTTTTTAGAGACTTTTGGATAGGTACATGGAGCTTAGGAAAATAGAGGACTATGGGGAAGTCCAGTAATTTCTCAGGTAAGGACATGTTCGGCACAACTTTGTGGGCTGAAGGGCCTGATTGTGCTGTAGGTTTTCTATGTTTCTATGTTTTCTATGCATCTATCTTACTTTTCATTATGAGTTGCTTTTTGTATTTGAACAATTTGTCTGTCTTTGTGTGTAGTTTTTCATCGATTCCATTGTGCTTTTCTGTTCCACTGTGAATGCCTGCAAGTAAATGAATTTCCGGGTTGTATATGGTGACATATACAGTATGTTCTTTAACAATAAATTTACCTTGAACTTTGAAGACCTACAATGGGCATTTGGCTGGGGAGATGGATATTCATTACTCCTGCACTATTACTACTGTAGTTGATTCTGATTTCATCCCCTGGTCTTCAAATCCATCCAGATCCAAATACAATACCAAACATGGGCACTTTATTAGATACACCTGTACACCTCATTAGTGCAAATATCTACTCAGCCAATTATGTGGCAGCAACTCAATGCATAAAAGCATGCAGACATGGTCAAGAGGTTCAGTTGTTGTTCAGGCCAAACATTAGAATGGGGAAGAAATGTGATCTGAGTGACTTTGACTGTGCAATGGTGGTTGGTGCCAGACAGGGTGGTTTGAATATTTCAGAAACTGCTGATCTCCTGGGATTTTCACACACAACAGTATCTAGGGTCTACAGAGAATGGTGTGGGAAAAAAAACAAAAAAAACCTCCAGTGAGCTGTGGTTCTGTGGGCAAAATCACCTTGTCAATGAGAGAGGTCAGAGGAGAATGGCCAGACTGGTTCCAGCTGACAGGAAGGTGACAGTAACTCAAATAACCACACGTCACAACAGTGGTGTGCAGAACAGCATCTCTGAAAACACCACATGTTGAACTTTGAAGTGGATGGGCTAACCATGAACAGCAGACCATGAGCATATTTACTAGGCACAGGAGGTGGCCAAGGAGAGTACAAAGAACTCAGAGGTTCATGGAAATAAATAAAAAAACAATTGCTGGAAACACTTGGCAGGTCAGGCAATGTCTGTAAAGAGAGAATCTGAGTTAATGTTTCACACCAAAGACTCTTCCAGCACCTTTGCTTTCATTTCGGATTTTCGGCATCCGCAACGTTGTTTTGCAGACCTGCGGACCACAGAAACACAAGGTCACATATTATGTATATGAGGTGAGAGGAGATAATTTCAAAGGAGATGTGAGGGGCAAGTTTCTCACATGAAGAGGGGTGGGTGTCTGGGATGTGCTGTCTGGGGTGGTGGTAGAGGCAGAGACATTAGAGACCTTTGACAGGTGTTTAGATAGGCACGTGAATGTGGGGAAAGTCGGAGGGGTATGATTACTAATCTAGTTAGTCTGGCACATCTATCTATCTCTCTCTCTCTCGTATATACTTATCTATGGCCATCCATTACAATTCAACTTTCCATTCCCATTCCGACATTTCAGTCTGTAGACTCCTCTACAGCCACAATGAAGCCAGAGTAGCAAACCTCTTACGATATTTGGCTAGCCTCTAACCTGATGGCAAAGACACTGATTTCTCAAACATCTAGAAAATTCTCCACCCTGCCCCTTCCTTCTTTTCCCCTGCTCCATTTTAGCTCATCTCTCACCCCTTGTCTTCTCCTCACCCGTCCGTCGCTTTCCTCTGGACCCCTCATCCTTTCCTTTCGCCTGACGTCCATTCTCCGTTCCTATCAAATTCCATCCTTTTCCTTTACCTCTTCCAACTCTCACCCCCCAGCATATTACTTCATCCCACAAACCGCCTGTCCCTTCACCTTGTGCTCCTTCCTCTCCCTCACCTTCTTATTCTAGTTTCTTCCCACATCCTTTCCAGTCCTGAAACATTAGATGTTTATTCCCCTCTCTAGATGCTGCCTGACCTGGTGAGTTGCTCTAGCTTTTTGCGTGTGTTACTCAAGCATGTTAGCATTTGCAGAATCTGTGTGCATTCTCACTCTCTGTACCCCATCCTAATGACCTGATACACCTCTGTCAGATCACCTGTCCTCCAAGTCTCACCCTGTCCAACCTCTCCATACAGCTCAGTGTCTCAAGCCCTGGTGAGGAGGATTCTCTGCTTCGCAGCTCCACAACTTTTGGCGCTGTCCGTGCGCGTGTTTTCCCCATTCGCCCTGTCACCGCGTGCTTCCGTTTCCTCTCACATGTATGTGGGAGGTTAACTGACCTCTGGAAAAGATGCCTTGTGTGCGGCACGTGAATCAGACGAGGGGTGATGGGTGGGAATGTGTGCCTCTGTGTGTGTGCGTGTGTGTCTGTCTGTCTCTGTGTGTGTGTGTGAACGTGTTTGAGTGCGTTTGTGTGTCTAAGTGTGTGTTGTGTTTGTGTCTGTGTGTGTATCTGTGTAAGAGTGTGTGAGTGTGAAATGAAATGGAATACCTTTATTGTCATTGCACAGTACAATTTGTCATGCACCAATACAGTGAAAATGAGTTTGCAACTCTCGTACTCAATACTATAAAACAACAAATAAAATAAATAAACAATAAATAAAATCCAGTAACCAGCCAGTACAAGCAATGTCCAGCAGTACAAAAGCACAACTCAGATGCATGACGGCCATAAAACCAGTATTAAGGTAGCAATATAACAATTTATGGATGATGCTTGATCAATTGGTTCAGAGCAATTATAGCTTTGGGGAAAAACCTATTTTTCAGTCCAGAAGTGCGGGCATAGAAAATCTTATAACATCTGCCAGATGGAAGAAGTTCAACCAGATGATTGCATGGGTGTGTATTGTCCTTACAGATGTTTGTAGCTTTCCTTAGGCAGCGAGAGCTGTAGGTGTCCTCCAGGGCTGGGAGCTGTGTCCCGATGATGATCTGTGCGCTAGAGACGACCCGCTGAAGTGCTTTCCTATCAGCTGAGGTACCACACAGAGATGCAGTATGTTAAGATGCTCTCTGCGGTGCAGCGGTAAAAGGTCACCAGTATCTGTTCAGGTAGACCAGCTTTCTTCAGTGTCCTGAGGAGAGGTGTGTCTGTGTCTATGGATTCTCTCTGTGTCTGTGGTTCATGGTCTGTCGACTGTTTTTTGCTTTGTTATTTGTTCGCACAATTTGTTCTTTCTCTTTTGTACACCAGATGTATGACTGTCTCTTTGGTGAGGGATTTTTCAATGATTCCATTGTGTTTCTTTGTTTTCTGGCTGCCTGCAAGAGGATGAACCTCACGGTATAGTACAGACTTGGATTATAAATGTTCTTTGAACTTTGAGAGCTTAGATAAATTCGATCGTTACTTCTAAAGCAACAGGTGCTAAGATTCGTTGTTGGCACCAGGCCTCGAGCTCTTACACTTCCCCTCGTTGTTGGTGCTGAGCCCCAGCACTGTCCTGTCATCGGTGAATTTGACTGTGAGATCATGTGTAGGGAGATGAGATTTGCTTAATTTAATGTCATGGTCGGCCCAGGAACGGTAAGCCGGACGGCCCGTTCTGTGTTCAGCGTCCACTTACCCCCTCGCTAGGGATCAATTTGCAGCTCCCTCCATCTCACATGTCCCCAGGATGTGGGAGGAAACCAGAGCACCTAGGGAAACTCATATGGTCAGAGGGAGAACATGCAAACTGCACACAGACAGTGTGAAGGTCAGGATCGAACCAACGTCTTTGACATTGTGAAGCAATGGTTCTATTAACGGTATCCCCTACTGCAAGTCTGTAGGGGGAAGAGGGAGAAGGGGCTGGTTAAGTCATTCCTCAGAGTTTAAGATTCAAATACATTTAATTTCAAAATTTATACATTTTACTACCTGGAGATTCTTTTACTAGCTGGCATTTAGATTAGATTAGATTATGAGGACACTCAGTCCTCATTTATTGTCATTTAGAAATGCATGCACTAAAAATGATACAATGTTCCTCCAGAATGATATCACAAAAAAAAGGACAAACCAAGACTAAAACTGACAAAACCACATAATTATAACATTACAAGAAAAATAAAGAAATACAATAGAATTTATGAATAACTATACATAAATGACTATCATCCAGTAGCTCTCACATCTACGGTGATGAAATGTTTGAGAGGTTGGCCGTGTCTAGAATGAACTCCTGACTCAAGGATGTGGACCCACTGCAACTTGCCTAACACCACAATGTGTCTGCGGCAGACGCAATCTCAATGCCTCTTCACACGGCCTTAGATCACCTAGACAATACAGATACCTATGTCAGAATGCTCTTTATTGACTATAGCTCAGAGTTCAGCACCATCATTGCTCCAGTCCTGATTGAAAAGCTACAGAAACTGGGCCTCTGTAACTCCATCTGCAACTGGCTCCTCGGAAGACCACCATCTGTGCAGATTGGAAATCTCTTCCTCGCTGACGATCAACACTGGTGCACCACAGGGGTCTGTGCTTAGCCCACTGCTCTACTCTCTCTACACCCATGATTGTGTGGCTAGGCACAGCTCAAATGTCATCCACACGTTTACTGGTTGTTGGCAGAATCTCAGATGGTGATGAGAGGGCGAGAGGAGTGAGATGTACCAGCTAGTTGACTGGGGTCGCAGCAACAACCTTCTACTTCCAAGGAAAGCATCCGGTCTGGACGGAGTACCTGGCCAAGGACTGAAGACCTGGGCTGATCAACTGGCTGGTGTATTCACGGATATCTTCGAACTCTGGCTTCAGCAGTGTGTGGTACCCATCTGGTTCAAGCAGGCTTCAAACATACCGGTGCCCAAGAAGAGTGTTGGTAACCTGTCTAAATGATTATCGCCCAGTGGCACTTCCATCCACAGTGATGAAGTGTTTTGAGAGGCTGTTGTTGAAGCATATCAGCTCCTGTCTGAGTGGCGACTTGGATCTGCTCCAGTTCACCTACTGAAGCAACAGATGCACAGCAGATGCTATCTCGTTGGCTCTTCACACAACCCTGGAACTTCAGGACAGCAAAGATGCAAACACCAGGATGCTGTTTATTAATTACAGCTCGGCCTTTAATATTATCATCCCCTCAAACCTAATCAGCAATCTCCAAGATCTGGGCCTCAATACCCCCTTGTGCAATTAGATCCTTCATTTCCTCACTCGTAGACCCCAGTCAGTTCAGATTGGCAAAATATTCTCCTCCACAGTCTCCACCAGCACAGGAGCACCGTAGAGATGAAGGTACAGGTGCCTCAGGACTCTCACCACCAGGTTCAAGAACAGTTTCTATCCCTCAGCCATCAAAAGGGGATAACTGCACTCATTTAAGGTTTCTGTTATGTTGTTATTTCATGCTTGTTATTTATTGCTATTTATTTATATCTGCAGTTGCACAGTTTGTTTAGTTTTTAGTTCTAAATGTTTACAGATTACAGTTACTGTTTTATAGGTTTGCTAAGCATGCCCACAGAAAAAGAATCTCAGGGTTGTATGTGGTGACGTGAATGTACTCTAATAATAAATTTTACTTTGAACTTTGAACTCAATATTAGTAAGACCAAAGAGCTGATTGTGGACTTCAGGAAGGGTAAGACGAAGGAACACATACCAATCCTCATAGAGCGATCAGAAGTGGAGAGAGTGAGCAGCTTCAGGTTCCTGGGTGTCAAGATCTCTGAGGATCTAACCTGGTCCCAACATGTCGATGCAACTTTAAAGAAGCCAAGACAGCAGCTATACTTCATTCGGGGTTTGAGGGGTTTTGCTTTGTTACCTGAAACACTCAGGAAGCTTCTGCAGATGTATGACAGAAAGCATTCTGACAGGCAGCATCGGGGGGGGGGGGGGGGGGGGCTACTGCACAGGATCACAGTAAGTTGTGAAATTTGTCTGTTCCAGCATGGGTAATAAGCTCTGTAGTATCCCAAACATCTTCAAGGAGCGGTGTCTCAGAAAGGCGCTGTCCGTTATTAAGGACCCCCACCACCCAGGACATGCCCTCTTCTCAGGAAGGAGATACAGAAGCCTGAAGACACACACTCAGGGATTCAGGAACAGCTTCTTCCCCTCTGCCACCTGATTTCCAAATGGACACTGAACCCATGAACACTACTATTTTATTTAATTCTGTTTTTGCATCATTAATTTTAGCTTAACTCTTTAACATACATGAATATACTTACTGAAATTCAGTTTTTTATGTATTGCTTTGAACTGCTGCTATAATGCAACAAATTTCACGACACATGCCGATGATAGTAAACCTGATTCTGATAAACAAGGACTGACAAATGAGCAATGTGCAACAGAAGACAAATTGTGCAAATACATAAATCATACTGAGAACGTGAGTTGTTGAGTCCTTGAAAATGAGACTGTAGGTTCAGTGTTGAGGGTGATGAAATTATCCACACTGGTTCAGGAGCCTGATGGTTGAGGGGTAATAACTGTTCCTGAACCTGGTGGTGTGGGACCTGATGGTTGAGGGGTGATAACTGTTCCTGAACCTGGTGGTGTGGGACCTGATGGTTGAGGGGTGATAACTGTTCCTGAACCTGGTGGTGTGGGACCTGATGGCTGAGGGGTAATAACTGTTCCTGAACCTGGTGGTGTGGGACCTGAGGCTCCTGTGCCTCCTCCCTGAGGGCAGCAGAGAGAGGAGAGCCTGGCCTTGATGGTGGGGGTCTTTGATGATCAATGTTGTTTTCTTGTTGCCACACTCCATGTAGATGTGCTCAATGGTGGGGAGAACTTTGCCTGTGAT